>NC_080540.1:38936274-39275202 GCF_028640845.1 Ahaetulla prasina | reverse complement strand
TCCTGAAACTTAACACTAACAAACAACATCTGCCTATCCCAGGTCCTTTGGAAGGCCCGATAGATGAACAGAATGCTAAATACAGCTTAAACAACTGGCTAACTATGTAACCAACGACATTAATATCATCCATTTTATGACAACAAATGTTGCAAGTTTTACAGTTTTTAACTGTCCATATTAATTTCACCTCTCTTTATATAGAGTCTCCTATTAAAAGTCCATATTCATATACTCCAATTATATTTTAAGAGATATTGAGTTTATTTCTGAGACAGAACAGAGGTTGTAAACATTTATTTATTTATTTATTTATTTATTATTCATACTTTTATACCGCCCTATCTCCCTAGGGACTCAGGGCGGTGTACAGCCATATAAAAACACATATATATACAAAGTAAAACATTAATTTAAAAAACTTATTACATAGGCCAAATATTTAAAATAGAGATATAAATAATAAAACCCGATTTAAAACCAAATTTAAAATTTAAACATTTAAAATTTAAAAAATCTAGTCCAGTCCTGCGCAGATAAATAGATGTGTCTTAAGCTCGCGGCAGAAGGTTCGAAGGTCAGGAAGTTGACGAAGTCCTGGAGGAAGCTCGTTCCAGAGGGTGGGAGCCCCCACAGAAAAGGCCCTTCCCCTGGGCGTCGCCAGTCGGCACTGCCTGGCCGACGGCACCCTGAGGAGTCCCTCTCTGTGAGAGCGCACGGGTCGGTGGGAGGCATTCGGTGGCAGCAGACATTATCAAATTAGCACATAATTTGTTGGGCATACTTTTTAATCAAAATAAATTTGGCTGGGCTAGAATTATACTGCTTGTCTGAATGCTGAAGCATTGTCAATATTCTACAAAAGATTTAGTTCTGAGAAAGAACATACTTTCAGTAAACTGTCTTTCCCGGGTGACAAATTTCGTAGGAGTAGCTGTGTTTATCAGGGCAAAAACTGGCATAGATCTTTGGGTGTTTGTTTATGCTTTTGGTTTTGCCATGACGATTTAATGACCCATCCAATTTGATTCTATTCCTTGGGTTGGAGCTTTCATTCATTTCTTTTCTATGTAGGATTCAAACATGCTGACTACAAAGTCTTTCAATGTTTGGCCATGTTGACTCACTTCCTCATGGATCTCTATATAGGACTACAACCTGGTATAATTCTGAACCTGTTGTATCTCTTCTTACATTTCATTTTCATTGGAACAGCAGAGAAACCACCAACTCTCATCATAGCCTGCCAAAGTCTACTTCCCTCAAATATTTTTTCTAGAGTGTTGAAGCCTCCATGAATATAAATGGAAGCTCACCTTCTTGAATGAACTTCTTTAGATTATGCAAACATTTATGCGCTTTAGGACAAAACAGATACTGCCAGCTAGCCTCTACCACCACTACCATGGCACATATTTATAGTCATAAAAGAAGCACAGAATTTGAAGTGATATATGCATTTAGTGCAGTGGTGAAATCCAATTTTTTTTTACTACAGGTTCTGTGGGTGTGGCTTGATGGGCATGGTGTGGCTTGGTGGGCATGGCAGGGGAAGGATACTGCAAAATCTCCATTCCCACTTCACTCCAGGGGAAAGATACTGCAAAATTCCCATTCCCTCCCCACTCCTGGGGGAAGGATATTGCAAAATCTGCATTCCCACCCCACTCTGGGGCCAGCCAGAGTTGATATTTACCGGTTCTCCGAACTACTCAAAATTTCCGCTACTTGTTCTCCAGAACCTGTTAGAACCTGCTGGATTTCACCCCTGATTTAGTGACACATCAACTTTGACTTCTAAATGATCTACTTCTAAAGGCTTGGGCCTGTGAAAACCTATGCCACGATGGACAGTTAATATGAAAGAGTTTCCTAAATGGATGACAAAACACTGCTTATATCTCCTAGAGGTGGGGTAGATGCAATTGTACACTAGCTTGCAAGACAGGAAATAACTTACAAATAACATTTAGAGAAAAATTGAGCATTGGTTGCACATTTATAAAGTACCAGTGCTAAAACTGATGATTCAGCCTTTATAATTAGAGAATGCCAATACAAGTAAATCTAGTAATGTATCTGTATCTTCTCAATCAAAAAGCAGTATGTGAAAACCACAGATTCATCACGTGGCACGCTGAGATTTAAAAAAGGAAGGGGGGGAGGGGAGAGGAACCAATATAGGGCATTTGGGATTATTTTAGCTAACAGCAAGAAGAATAAAAGGCTTTTCTTAGGACTCAATGGCCTCAAACAATCTAAATCTGATTAGCGTTAATTAAAATCTTAAACCATTTTGATGTCCATGTTAAATTTGTATAAGGAAAATTGCATTTACCATTCAAATTTCCATTTTCCTGGAGAAAATCTATCTACATGGTTACTAAGAGTCAACTGCTACTCTATGGCATATAATCAATAATCAATGTGATTACTAAGCTATATCTTAGTAACGTGATTACTTAGTAATGTGATTACTAAGCTATAAGATAACACAGTATCAACAGTAGAAACCTTTAAATTTCTAGGTTCTATCATATCGCAAGATCTAAAATGGACAGCTAACATCAAAAACATCATCCAAAAAGCACAACAAAGAATGTTCTTTCTGCGCCAACTCAGTAAGCTCCAACTGCCCAAGGAGCTGCTGATCCAATTCTACAGAGGAATTATTGAGTCTGCCATTTGCACCTCTATAACTGTCTGGTTCGGTTCTGCAACCCAACAAGAAAGACACAGACTTCAGAGGATAATTAGAACTGCAGAAAAAATAATTGCTACCAACCTGCCTTCCATTGAGGACCTGTATACTGCACGAATCAAGAAGAGGGCCGTGAAAATATTTACAGATCCCTCACATCCAGGACATAAACTGTTTCAACTCCTACCCTCAAAACGACGCTATAGAGCACTGCACACCAGAACAACTAGACACAAGAACAGTTTTTCCCCGAAGGCCATCACTCTGCTAAACAAATAATTCCCTCAACACTGTCAAACTATTTACTGAATCTGCACTACTATTAATCTTCTCATAGTTCCCATCACCAATCTCTTTCCACTTATGACTGTATGACTATAACTTGTTGCTGGCAATCCTTATGATTTATATTGATATATTGACCATCAATTGTGTTGTAAATGTTGTACCTTGATGAACGTATCTTTTCTTTTATGTACACTGAGAGCATATGCACCAAGACAAATTCCTTGTGTGTCCAATCACACTTGGCCAATAAAAAATTCTATTCTATTCTATTCTATTCTATTCTATTCTATTCTATTCTATTCTATTCTATTCTATCTCCTTCTAGGCTAGGAAAATGATCCGCGATAATGGAGAATTTAAATTTAAGCATCAGGATTTATTAACAGAACTTGCCACCATACTCAGGTCAACGGTCACAAGGAAGGCACAAAGCCTTTCAATCCTTCTAAAATTCAGAGATTTCTCCCACTACTCCAATCCTAATTGTATAGAAAAAACAATTATTCCACTGAAACCCTACAAAAAAGAAAACTGCAGAAGTTATGTTTCAGATATTCATTTGTCTGTAATGGCATAAAGTCTCCTGCGTGAACTGGGGGTTAGACTAGAAGACCTCCAAGATCCCTTTCAACTCTGGTATTTTGTGTTTTCACGTAATAGGAGACAGTATGGATGGATAAAGGAACCAAAATTTCTGTCAAAAGCTACGGAAGCTTCGTATGCTCCCATAATAAAAGACTGAGAAATGGTATGTTCAACAATGCATAAGAGTTCTTTTGTATTCCTCTTACAGCGTAAGTTTAAAAGGTCAGACAAGATAGATTGCGGTTATCCTCAAGTGTGGGAATTCGCTGCAGTTCATTTGTGCAAATCAGCTGGGAGACAATGTGGACCTTAACAAAACAGATGAGAAACAACCTTCTTCGGGGCCTAAGCAGTCCCTCTGCAAATCCTGATGTTGAACAGCATTTTGGAAAGCCCGCAACAGACACAGCTTGTTGAAAAGAGGCAAAATACGAGAAAGATTCCTTGAGAAATGAAATAGCCTTCAGAATTCTAGAATTCTTCGCATCAAGAGGAAACAGATGTCCGTGGTTGGAATTTGCATGTGGCCTTATTCTCGTCTATGATACAATAAAGTCACTCTTCTGCTGGGGCCCTAAAATGTAGAATTAAAACAGTGGCATGACATGCCTACTGCAGCTGTGCCTTCCGGCTTCATCCTTTGTTACTTTTTTTTTTTTTTAATGGGAAGAAAAAAAATGGACAAACAAGAGGTAGCCCCCTCCCAAATGAAAACAATAGCATGAACTCTCAAAACAATCTAAAAACTACAGATGTTCTTACTAATCTGCAGCAAGCATTTGTTTATTCAGGTTCTGTCTGAAGCAGGACAGTCTCTGCCTTCCAAATTAAGTCCTTTAGCAAAACTCTAAAGTAAATACTGGAAGAGAAGATCTGCGTAAACAGCCTCGGGAGAGAAGTAGCTCACCTTACAGTAACAGCAGGCTTTGTTTAATTCAACAGGTGCAGCTATGTTTTTCTGTAGAGGGGCTAAATATATCACCAAGCAGAACTTAAACAGATGAAGACTCCAGAAAAGCAAAGTTTGGGCAATTACATGTAAACTCAGCATCCACATATAGTCATGAAGCACTTTCCCTTTGCTCAGTGGATGTGAGCAAAGAAGAAATAAAAACAAAGAATTAAATAAAGCAACAACGGCAATACAAAAGTCAAATTCTTTTCTAAACCCATGCACTTCCTAATGCCAGTGGTACAGAAATGTTTATTGGTAATCAGAAAATTGTGTTCCTATAACCATCTCCTCTTCCTCCATTGGATTACTGTACTGAAAAACTCAGTCATGTTTACCAGCCCCTCTCACTCCTGGAAACAACAGTAGGATGGAAGCATGCATCAGCTAGCTTCAACCTGATTGGCAACTAGGGATGATGGGAATTGTAGTCTACCATACGTAGGGTCAATGATGTACAGAATGTGAATAGATATGGCCTATCTTTCTTTCAGTGATGCAGTGGCGCAGTGGCTAAGACGCTGAGCTTGTCAATCGAAAGGTCGGCAGTTCAGCAGTTCGAATCCCTAGTGCCGCGTAACGGGATGAGCTCCCCTTTCTTGTTCCAGCTTCTGCCAACCTAGCAGTTCAAAAGCACTTAAAAAATGCAAGTAGAAAAATATGGACCACCTTTGGTGGGAAGATAACAACGTTCCATGCGTCTTTGGCATTTAGTCATCCTGGCCACATGACCACGGAGATGTCTTCGGACAGTGCTGGCTCTTGGGCTTTGAAACAGAGATGAGCAATGCCCCCTAGAGTGAGGAACGACTAATACATATGTGCGAGGGGAACCTTTACCTTTACTTTTCTTTCTTTCTCTCTCTCATTCAGCTTTTAGCACCTGGATTGCAGAACTGGGCTTGCAGCAAAGATCCCAATTGCAAATCCACGGTGCATATTTCCTTCTCACTCAGTTCAAAGCATGGCCACAAAAAGGTTGGATGATCCTTGCAGTGGAAGGACATTCACCATTTCAAGATTTGAAATATCAAGCCAGAAAAATACAGGGAAGTTGAAAAATGCAGGAAGAAGAGGCAGGCTACATACCTTTTCTTGAAAATACTGCTATGGAACTATGTGAACGTGTATAAGTGAATGGTGTAAGTTCTTCAAGATAAAAGACGGTCTACATGGTATTACTATCCTTGTAAGCAGCCTAGATTGGCAAAATGACCCCATGCAATGGAGTTAGAAAGCATGAGATAAATTGCTTGACCTTATATTTGGTGGGGATTACTAGATCTCTTGTTGGCTTCCAAAAATTACTGTGGTCTGCTTGAATATCCTGAGATCAAGGCTCAGTAGGACCAGGTCTTCACAGTCATGTAGCCATGTTGTGGGTCATCTGGATGTGTTCAACTATGACATAAAGCTGGGGTTTCCAACCTTGGCCACTTTAAGACTTGTGGACTTCAACTCCCAGAGTTCCTAAAACAGCAAAGCTGGCTGAGGAACTCTGGGAGTTGAAGTCCTCAAGTCTTAAAGTGGCCAAGGTTGGAGACCCCTGACATAAAGCATATTTGCCTTGACCAACTGGAGAGCTTCCAGACTTTCTTCATGGGGGCTTTAGTAGACAACAACATTGATTAGAGGGATAGGTTGGTTTTTTAGAAGAATCTAGAACTTGCTCAGAAGGGGAAGGGAGGGAGACTGGACTAAAAATCTGTTGAAATTGTAGAAGTCTTAGATGGATTCAACAAGCATACATGCCTTCCTGAGCAAGGCAGGGCCAGAATTAGGAAGATGTCTCCTATTACCACCAGCAAATGTTTTTGTAGACCTTCTTCTGGAGTCAGTGGGAGATAACTTGCTGTAGGATGCAAATAAAAATAAAAAACACCCCAGGAAACTGTTTTGTGAGTTAAAAACACACAGAGCAAAACAATATGGAAGTGTAGAGGCTGTACAATAACTTCTTTTGACTGCATATAAATTACCTCAGTAGCACCAGAGGTCCCCAGCTTTCAAGTAGAGACATACAGATCAACGATAAGGAAGACTGTGTTGGATATCTCCATCCCACTTTGGAGGAGACCTCATCCTCTAAGACCCCAGGGCCAACACAAGAGGCTTGCACCAGGTACATCTTCTGAAATACCTGTATTTGTGGCTGCTAGTCTTTCCCAGAGGCAGAAATGCACCCAATACTCCCATTTTCAAGCTTGAGATGCAGAAGATATTCAAGAGTACTTGATTTCGAGATAATGCTGGAGGAAGTAGAAATATAGAAATCTTCATTTGAGGGAGGCCTCTTTGTGTCCATATCTTGGATTATATTTCATGCTCATGGACCAGAATTATTGTTTAGCTTTTCTTCTGGCTTTGGACTTTCTTGGTGACGGCCTCTTCTCTTTTGTTCATTCAGTCAACCTTCCTCAGATGTACAATACACCTACCTACATTTGCTTGTGCCTCTCACCCATAAAAAGACATGCAATCAGTTTTGTCCATAGCACATATCTTCTGGCCTTCATCTTAGCTGTGATCAGCATGACCCCTATTTGGCTTGTGGCTTTCAGACATGCTCAATTAACATACCTGACATTTTATGTCTTCCATCTGGAATCATTCTGCCTCGCTGAGGAAGAGGGAGGAATTCAAAGGCTTCCCTTCAATCCTGTTGAATGTTCCAAAATACAGAAACAATCTCCTGCCAATGAACTATTTCAGGCCAACTTTGAAAACACCAAAGTAATGATTCTGTTTACTCCTCCCATTTTATGTAACACGGTCCCACCTTTTCCTATTATGATTTTTTTATTCAGCACCATATAATTTCAATTCATAAATTGCAGTAAACATGATGCACTCTGGATATTTCTGGAAAGTTGTCAATGAATATTTTACCCCATCATCCATGACAGAGACCCCAAAAAAAAGAGCAGAAAAGTTCACACACACACACACACACACACACACACACACACACACACACACACATGCTTGTACACAAGCATACACAAAACTGAACTGAAAGAAATGTCATCACATGAAATAACTGCAATTTGTAAAATTAGCAGGACAATGGCTACTATTAGGCAAATGTAAATGGGCAGAAATTTCAGGGTAGAAATTTCAGGGTAGAGTAATGGGTTATCTCAGAGATATTTGTGTGGGGAAGAAAAGGAGGGGAGCTGAATTTCAATTGCCTTGTTCAAGAACAGGAGAACATGTACGGCCAGCTGACTGTTAGGATATACTGCCATCTATTAGTCTGTCTCATGTGTGCACAAACAAAACAAAACAAAACAAAACTGCACAAACAAGCCCTAATGCTGCAAGAGTGAGAAGAAAGGACTTACTTTTGCGCCTGACAATCAAAGAAGAATGCAATCAAAAAACTCTAAAATTGCTTAATATCTGAAGATATATCTTCACATCTCACTTTATATCTTAAGATATGAGGATGGGTAAGCAGGCACCAAGGTAGTGTATCTATACGTAGTGGATGAACTGTGGAGAACAGTGTTCTCAACTTAGCCAAGAAACAAGCAGCACAGAATTGCAGAGTTAAATACAAAACTCTCATAATGTGAGAAGCAAACCTGTCCAGATTCAGATGTTCTCAGACTAGAGTCCTTGGTACTCTCTGAGCTTGGTTGATTTCTTGCAGACATTTTATTACCAAACTAGGTAACACCATCAATGCTAGTAAGAAAGTCCTCTCATCAATACTGTCAGGGCAAATCACCAGTACATAAAATAAGAGCAAACACTACTTCCTTACTAGCACTGATGATGTTACCTAGTTAGGTAATGAAACGTCTCCAAGAAAACAATCAAGCTCAGAGAACACCAAGGACCCCACAGTTCAACCCTAAACAAATATTCTTTTCTACTGGTGCCCTCAGAGTGCAAGATTTTCTTAGCCCATAAGCAAACTTGCACACTTCTTGTCCATGTCATTAGCTTATGGTCACTTCTGATTCAAGCTGAGTCCGACAACTAACAGAATAAGGACCTGACTATCCTTATGTCAACAGTCCTGAAGCCTTGCTGAGCAGGTTCCACAATAAATTAAGTTCTAATAAAATTACAAGGGAAATTTATAGCAATAAAGTCTTTCTCCTCTTTTGTATGTAATAAAGGAAGAAAATTATCAATTTTTATCATTTTCCTACAACTAACTTGTGCAACAGACTTATTCATTGTCAGGATTAATCCAGAGAAATACAGCAGTATACAGTAGCTTACAATTTAGGTCTACTATAGATGTTTAATTGTTTTATTGTCAATACATATCCAGCTACAAGTCATTTTTTGTAAGTTTTGCATGTTCTGATTTCAAATTATTTATATTTGGAATATGCTATAATGAAAATGTAGATTATACCTTCCAGCTAAGAACTGGGAGGCATCAATTTATGAAATGCCATTTCTAATTGTATCTTTGCACCCAAAAGATGCAAATTCACTGCTGTCTTCTAGAATATTAGGATTTCCAGTCTGTTCTAGGGGTCATTTACCAAAATATGGTCATAAGGAAAAGGACAAAGAGGGAGGCATTCAAAGGGAAAGAGAATATATAGCAATTCCCTTGTATTTGCTGTTTTCAAGGCAAAGATACAAATCTCATAGGATAACAGATGAGTTTAACAGCTCTGGAAGAATGAATATATTGTTTAACAGGAAGCAGATGTATGTCAGATGGCAAACTCATTAGAGTGTCCCATCGTTAAAGGAAATAGGATAACAATGAGCCATCTGAAAAAATGAGACATGATCAGGAAATATACAAGCCGCAGCTAATCTCCTATTTATTGGTAGGTAATGCCTTTAAGTCATGCAGATGCATTGAGTTTAAGACCATGAAGGCTGAAACTTTCTTTAGACTGGTGGAAAAGAAACCCATAGCTGCCAACCCCCATTCTTTCTTGGATGGGGGGGGGGTCCTTCTGACCCAAAAATGTACGAGAATACAAGGGCCCTGGTATTTGAAGAAACAACTTATAACTGTTCACATTGTCTCACAAATCTTTAACGGTGAATCTGTACCCCATTCAAATCCCAATGGGGTACCCATTGTATTAGCAAGCACTTTTTTAAAAAAAATTCTGAGCGTGGTTATGGGGCCTATTTGGAGTCCAGAAGAATTCTTGGAAATGAAGATGATGCTTCATACTTGCATCCCCCTTGATACATGCCAGCTCCCAATTTTTCAATATTTATTATTTTTTTTTAAATGAAAATGTCAGACAGAGCAGGATGCTTGGGGGGCCAAGAGAGACATCTATAGGCACATTGGTAGCATGATGTAAGGAGTCTTAGCGTAGGAGATGCCCACTATTGTAATGTAATGGATCCTCTATAAAGCAAAATAATATTTAAAAACAAAACAATAATAATTGCTCATTAACACTGATTTTTAAAAAAAGAACTTCCATACTTATTCTATCAGACCTAAGTCCATTTTTTTTTGTAAAAAAAATTTTTTTTACACAAACAAACACATAATACATCAATCCTTCCAAGTGTCATCTCAGTGTTTCTTCAGTAACTTCTTCTTCTTTTTGGTTACTCCTCCTATCTTCATTTCTTCCCTTATAGTTTCCATTTCTCTATTACAATACTTCCCCCCAAGTACAATACATTTAATATAATGTTCTTTTATTTTGTTATCAAAATCTTTTATCTATTTCTCTTTTCTAACCAATCATAAAATTTTCCCCATATCATAAAATATTCCGTATCTTCTCTCTCTTTAATCATCAAGGTTAATCTATTCATTTCTGCATAGTCTAAGATTTTTTTTAATTACTTCCCCTTCCAAAAGGATTTTCTCTGCTTTCCATCTTTGTGCAAATACTATACTCACTGCAGTTATTATATGAATAATCAAATATACATTTTCTTTATTAATTTTTTCTGGAAGGAACAGCTAATAGGAACAGCTCCGGTTTTAAATTAATATGTTGTTGGATCATTTCCTCTAGCCAAATCTTAATTCTATTCCAATAAACTCTAGCTTCTGAACATATCCGCCACATATGATAATAAGATCCTGGTATTTGGTGGCATTTCCAACATTTAGCTGATTTGTCTTTAAACGTTTTTGCCAATTTTTCAGGGGGCATATGCCATCTATAAAACATTTTGTATTGATTCTCTTTATGTGCTGTGGACATTGTTAATTTATAGTTCCTTTCCCATAACTGTTGCCATCTATCGAGCTCAACTGAATATCCACAATTTTTTCCCCAAGCAATCATTGTTTCCTTTACTTGTTCTGAAATCTAAGAATAAATTGAATGACCTTGGCATGCTAAACTCTGCATGGGAAAGCAGTCTGTTAATATTACCAAATTTTCCATGTCTGTTAGCATAACACACTTCAATGTATAAATCGCAACAAGCAAGATTCCTTTTCAATTTAAGAGAAAAATCTATTTCCCAGTCTTCTTGGACTTTGGAGGGTTACTTTCTAATAGACCCATTAAACTGGATTAGTTTTTAAATTTATATTGGTTTTAAATGGGTTTTTATAATTTATATTGCTTTTTAATTCGGCTTTGTAGAATAAGTTTTTTAAATGTGGTTTTAGTGTGTATTTATATGTTTTTTACTTGCCTGTGAACCGCCCTGAGTCCCTCAGGAGATAGGGCGGTATATAAATGTGATTAATAATAATAATAATAATAATACAGAATTGGTGTTTGTGCCTTAATGAGATTATAGAATATATTTCAGATTTGTGTCCAGCATATTAAAATTTAATAAATATATATCTTCTAGGGCAACAATGAAAAAGATTTATAATAGAAAATCTGTATTAGAATTACGTTTCATGTATTCAAGTTTCAAGTTTCAAATTAAGTTTCAAATTAACAAAATTAAGCAAACACCACAGATGTTAAGCAGAGCAATGGTTCACTATGGGTATGATTTTGCTGAAAACCAGAAATACTTTTTTGGGGGGTGGGGTGGGGGGGCACAACCATCATAAAATGCAGTTGTGTGGCCGCAGGAGGCAACTCACAGCTGTAAATGCACCCATGTTGCTGAATGCCCGAAGTTTGATTACTTGATCATGGAGGGGACCCAACTGTTGGAACTTTGAATTGGGTTGTTAAGTCCTATTTTACAGGTTGGCTGTAAATTCAAATGGTTGTTAAGTGAGCAGTCGTAAGTTGAAGACTATCTGTAATTATCAATAATACTCACTGTACTCCTAAAAGATACATTAGTTAGTCCTTGGAAAAGTAAGACCATTAGCCTAGCAACCAAATGTGGTTAGTGCGCTCTATCATGTTCCTTGTATGGTTGTGTCTATTGAGATTCTCAGTCATCCAGGTCATGGTTGTCCCAAAGGTGCTTTTTCAAGAGGCATCTGGACTTTCTGGTTTTTCTTTGAAAATGTTTCGCTTCTCATCCAAGAGAGCTGAAGAAGCTTCTTGGATGAGAAGCAAACCGTCTTCAAACAAAAGCCTAGAAAGTCCAGGTTGCTTTTGAAAAAGCACCTTTGGGACTACCTATGGTTGTGAAAGTTGGACCTTAAAAAAGCAAGATAGGAAGAAAATCAACTTGTCTGAGCTGTGGTGCTGGAGAAAGCTCTTGCATATTCCTTGGACAGCAAGTATTGGAGCATATAACACCAGACATGTCACTGAAAGGCAAAAATCACAAAACAGCGTCTCACTTATTTTGGCCATGTCATGTGGGGGAATTCACTGGAGAAAGCAATTATGTTTGGAAGAATGAATGGCAAAAGGAAATCAGGCTGCCAAAGAACACAGTGGCTGGACACCATCAAAGCTGACACCAGCCAGAGCATAGAACAACTCAAAAGAAATAGTGCAAGATCAGAAGACGTGGAGAGACCTGGCCCATAGAATTGCCAAGAATCAGATACAACTGAACAGATAACATCATTATCATCCACCTAGACTTGCCAACTACAAATGAACTGCCCTGACTGCAGATCATGTAGCTCCACATTTTCTAATCCAGGATGGAAGAAAAGGGAATAATTCTAAGACTATAAGCAACTGTAAGATCGCTATGCAATAAAGAGAATGAATATAAATTTATTTTCTGCTAGAAAAATCATACTACTTTTATCTGACACCATCCCCATCATGTGGCTGAGAAATTTATCGCAGACGTTTCTCAGGCTCTGAAAACAAAAGCCACCGCAATGATATCATTATTAATATTTATGGGCCAATCTTCCAATGAAAACTGCTTATTCTCCAAATGTCCCCTCTCAAATATCTACAGATTCCTCACTTCCTGGATATAATCTATTTCAACTTCTCCCCTCAGGAGGCCGCTAGAGAGGATTGCATGCCAAGACAACTAGACACAAAGATAGTTTTTCCCCCATGCCATCACTCCGCTGAACACTTAATTCCCACAGCACTGTCTCATTTCTCATCTTTCCTACTATCTTCTCCTATTGGTTTCTTATGATTTATCCATTGTTGTTTGTCACTTATGATTAATCATTGTAACTATGATTTATGACCTATGACCGATTACTTGCTGTTTATATGAGCTTATGGACCGGATACAAATTCCTTGTGTGTCCAATCACACTTGGCCAATAAAGAATTCTATTTTGTTCTGTTCTGTTATAATGTTCTAAATAGCTTGCAAGTTAAAAATGAATCCTCACATTTTGCTAATTTTGCTTACACATTTTGAGTAAGCTTTTCGTTGTATTAAAAGAACATTCATTTTCAGCATTTAAATCCAATCCTTAGGTTGGGTCTTCTAAATTTCAGAAGGCTGATACATGCTTGTTTTTTTCTAGCACTATTCATTAGACTAACATCTGTTCTTTGAGTTTGATATGTAGAGAGAATAGTGTAGAAAAACCTACAAACCCCACATATCTTGTTCTCTTCCTCTTCCACTCTCTCTCTAAAATGGTACCAAGTTTGAACCTGTCAGTGAACAGTAGAAAACGATATTAGATACAAAGTGTAAAAATAAAACTTGAACATGTGTACTTTCTCTTTTGTTTACCAACAAAAGATTTTTTTAATGGCTAAACGTCTTTGGAATTGTCTTTTAAAAGCAGAACTTAATTGTCTTTTAAAAGCAGAACTTAAAGCAAACATTCTAAGTGTAAATTTAATGCTACCAGTTTGAATGCTTAAATGTACTTTTGATTGGAGGTCTTGGCTATTTAGTAATGTGTGAAGATCTATTCCGCTCTATTAGTCTGAGGTCAATGTTTCAAAACTTGTAGATAACATTCAGAAGATTCTCGTAAAATTGGATTTTTAACATGGAGTATACTAGAACAGGGGTCTCCAACCTTGGCAACTTTAAGACTTGTGGACTTCAACTCCCAGAATCCCTCAGCCAGCAAAGCTGGCTGAGGAATTCTGGGAGTTGAAGTCCACAAGTCTTAAAGTTGCCAAGGTTGGAGACCCCTGTCCTAGAAAGCAATAAAGAAAGACACCAAAAGACCACTTTCTCTAAAATGTTGATACCTATGAGTGAATGCTGAATTATTTAGAAAACTGATTAAGAGCAGAAGTCCCTAAGTTCAAGGCTATAAACCCAAAACGCACATTCTTCCTTGAAATTCCTACTGAAATCAGATTTAGGGTGCAAGCCTATTCATGTTTATTATGAATTCTTACTGGATTGGTGGGGCTTACTCTGAAGTTAATATGCCAGAAGACGTTCATCCTGAGGGCTCATCTTCAGAGCTACAGAATGTCTACATCCCCAGCTCCCGTTCCAATCGTGCAAACAAATTTTGGGGTAAGGATTCAACAGAAATGCCAATCAAAGTCATATTGAAAGATACAAATAAAAAAAGTAGGTTGAAACATGAAATGACAGTAGGCTTCTGCTTTATTAAGAAACTCACAGAAGATCTGGATCTTTTTTTAAAAAAGAGTGTTTTTGTTTCTTGGATATTACAGCAGCAATAGCAAAAAGGATGAAAGTAGTATAGTATAATGTAGTTTATAAATTTATAGACCCTCAAACAAAATTTTAAAACTATTTTTTTATGTCTTTGCAAGGTTAAGTAATACCGAGCAATATTTTAAAAAATCATTCAGTTATTCATATTTATCTTCCTAGTACCATCATTTAAATTGAATTACTGAATTAAAATGTAATCTCATTGCTAGTTTTGTTCTTAGTAACTGGTAATTTGGTAATAGCTTTATAATTCCACAAATTAGTTTTGGAACTTATTTCTTTTAATATCTGACCATATTTTTTCAATGTTTTGGTTTATTTTATTCCAATAGACTTAACACTATAGCCAGCTTCGGTCCTTAACTGTAACGAAGTACAGTGTAACCAATTAACTAATGAATGAACTACTCTAATTCAATAAAGATTCATCTGTGTTCCTTCCTATGAAAAGATAAAATGAAGGTAATTTTTAAATTTAAGTTTTAAGATACAATTAAAGCAAGGTACAAGCTGATCTCTTTCATTCAGTTCAGGTTGGAAACTGGAGATACAGTATCTAGTGATTTGACAGAAGTAAATACCTTGTGAAGTGACAAGCCTATGAAACTCAAGTAAATGGTCAGAATTCTCTGTCAGATCAATTCCACCACTTCTGAATTGGATTTTTGCACCATTTGGCTGATGAAATCAGCTAGGGAGGAAACTGGAAGCTGGATGGCTGCTTCTTTGGAGCAACTCTGAATATGTTGGTGTTAGGTTCGGGAAGTAACGAGGCTGGAGACCAGGGTAGTGACAACAGCTCTTTAATATAGGGTGAACCCAGCAACAGGCTGGGGGAAAAACCTCTCCTTTTATACAGTTCTGCTGGAGGCTTCGTCCAATCAGCAACGTGCTGATTTCCCGCTCAAATATTTAAAGGTACAAACGTTAATACATAACACTCCTCCCCTCCCAGAAAACACTTTGTCTCTATTTACATATTTATTCACATGTTATTTTTCGACGTAGTCACGCAAATAACCTGGGCGTCTCCTAGTTCTTTCTGACCTGCGCGGTTCAGTTCTGGTTGGTGTTTTGAGCTGGTCGGAGGGGCTGTTTTCTCCTCCCAGCTCTTTCTCTGGGCCATCGGGCTCCGGATTATTGGCCGACTCTTTTTCTTGGCCATCCGGCCTTGGATTAATTTTGGAATTTTCCCTGCTGCTTCCCTCGGGGACCTGATGGCGTCGCTGGAACTCTGGGACCTCAGCTAAGTCTTGCGCCTCCCCCGGGTCATTGTCAGCTGTGGATTCAAAGTGGTATTGGTCATTATCTGTCTCTATTGGTTTGGGTTGGTCAGTTATTCGTTTCCTTAACTGATCTATGTGGCGCCGCCACACTCGGTTGTCTGGTAGCTCTACCACGTACGATTTTGGGCCGGTTATCTTTGTTATTTGTCCTGCGAACCAACTCGGGCCGTCCCCATAGTTTCGGGCCCACACCTGGTCGCCTATGCTCATTTCCTTGTCTTTTCTAGTTCCCCTTGTAACCCTCGGTGTGTAATGGGGTTCAAGCGGTCAAGTGGGCACCGGAGTTTCGTCCCATTAGCAATTCGGCTGGGCTTTTCCAGTGGCTGTGCTTGGGGTTCTGTGCTGGACGGCTAGGAAAGTCTATTTTGTTTGCCAGTCACCTGGCTTGAGCCTGACACGCCTCCTTAGCGCCCGGACGGAACGCCTGCAAGGCCATTCGACGCAGGGTGGAAAGGCGCAGAGAGGCATGTCGGATGCCTTCCTCTGCCAGGTATTCTTCAAACTGGGCTGCCGTGAATTGGGGCTCATTGTCGGACACCAGAGTGTCCGCAACCCGTGAGTTGCGAATAGGTGGCGAGGGTTGCGATTACTGCTTCGGCCGTAGTGGACTTCATGAGTATGATCTCCAACCATTTGGAAAATGCGCCCACCACCACTAGGAACGTTTGGCCGTGAAAGGGCCAGCAAAGTCAATGTGGATTCTTGACCAGGCCCTTGGGGCTTTTCCCATTCTCTGACTGGGGCTGTTGGGGTAGAGGTCTGACTCTTGGCAAGCTTGGCATTTCCTACCCTCTCAGCAATCTCTGCGTCCATGAGTGGCCACCATACATAGCTTCTAGCTAACCCTTCATCCTTACGATCCTGGGTGACCTCGTGGAGGAGGTCCAATACCTTTCCCTTAACTTAACAGGAATTATTACACGATCACCCCATAACAGGCACCCCTTGAGCCGAGAGCTCATCTCGTTTCTTAACAAATTCTTGAACTGCTCGCCGCGCAGCGGCCACCCTCTGTACCCAACCGAGTACAGTCCTTAACACAATGTCCCGGTATGATGCCCGAGCCACTTCCTTCGATGTGACTGGGCCAGAGTCCAACGAGTCAATAAGGAGGATGGGCGTCCCCGGAGTGGGGTCTTCGGTCGCCCCTGGTAGTGGGCATCGGCTTAACGCGTCTGCATGCCCCACTTCTTTTCCTGGTCGATGCTGCAGCTTGTATGAATAAGCGGCTAAGAATATAGTCCATCGGGTCAAGCGTGGCGAAAGTGCCACAGGCGTTGGGCGGTCGCCAGCCAGTAATCCTAGTAGTGGTCTGTGATCAGTCACGATTTCAAAATTCCGCCCAAAGACATACTCGTGGAATTTTTTGACCCCTGATACAATGGCTAGTGCCTCTTTGTCTAATTGACTGTAGTTCCTCTCTGGGGAGGACATCGTTCTAGAGTAGAACGCTATAGGGGCTTCTGTGCCGTTTGGAAGTCTATGGCTGAGTACAGCCCCCACCCCATAAGGGGATGCATCGCAAACCAGCACTAGGGGTAATGAGTCGTGATATTGGATGAGCAGGCTATCACTTGAGAGCAGGTTCTTTACTGCTTCAAAAGCCCTATTTTCTGACTTTCCCCAAGACCAAACAGTATTTTTCCCTAAGAGCCTATGCAGCGGTTCCGCAACGGTTGCTTTGTTCTTTAAAAAGACCGCGTAAAAATTAACCAATCCCAGGAATGCCTGCAGCTCTGCTTTGTTTTTGGGCGCTGGAGCCTTCCTAATTGCCTTAACCTTGCTCTCAGTAGGGTGAATTCCTTTCTTGTCTATCCGGTATCCCAAGAAATCGACCGATTCGACCCCTATCTGACATTTATTTGTCTTGACTTTTAATCCGGCTGTCCGGAAAATGCTCAAGACCTTTCTTAACCGCTCCCCCAATTCCTCCATGTTTTCCCCTGAAATTAGGACATCATCGAAGTAGGGAACTACCCCTGGGAGCCCTTGCAGTAGTCGTTCCATCAGGTTTTGGAACAGCCCTGGTGCCACACTAACCCCAAATTGCAATCGGGTGCACTTGAATGCCCCCCTGTGCGTCACAATCGTTTGGGCTTCGGCTGTGCGGGCGTCTACTGGCAGTTGTTGGTAGGCTTGGGCCAAGTCTAACTTTGCAAAGACTTGCCCTTGCCCCAAAGGGTGCAATAAGTGTTGGACCACGGGGAACTGGGAAGCGGCTTTCTGTAAGGCTTTATTAAGCGGCGCCTTGTAGTCAGCGCAAATTCTAATTGACCCGTCCGATTTGATGGGGGTGACGATTGGCGCCTCCCACTTTGCGTGATCGACTGGCACCAAAATCCCCTGATTTATGAGCTTGTCCAGCTCCTTATCGATTTTTGGTTTTAGGGCAAAAGGGACTCTCCTCGCCTTAAGCCTAATGGGGGCTACCTGGGGGTCTAAGTTGAAGGAAATAGGGGTCCCCTTGTACTTGCCCAGGCAGTCCTTGAAGACATCTTCGAACTCGTTAAAGAGAATGTCTTTCAAATTGCAGTCACTTCTGTAGATGCCAGTCACTCCCATGCCCAGGGCACGAAACCAGTCTAGTCCCAACAGACTGGGCAGAGTTCCTTCGACGATCGTGATGGGCAGGGTCTTCTTGTGAGGCCGTACTCGACTCGGACGGAGGTGGTCCTCGAACAGGGATGCGATTCTGGTAGTCGTGGACTCGTAGTCGTTGTGCTTGCAGGTGGCGCCGCGACGGACGGCAGTGACTTCGCCAAAGTGTCCCAGGACATGATGGTGATCGCTGATCCCGTGTCTACTTCAAGCCGGCACCGCACGCCCTCTATTTTTGGCTTGGTGAAGATCTTCTTCTCCACTTTGGTCGAGGCGCGCCTATGACCACAGTTGTTTGGTTGAATCGCGCCTTTTTGTTTGAGCCAATCGCTGGTCGCCTTGCCGATTCCGCGCCTGATTGGCCGATTTGAATTTTCGGCGGAAGGTTGGGCCGCTCGACAAACTTGAGCTAGGTGCCTTTCTTCCCACACCGACATATTGCATCTTTAAATTTGCAGCGTTGGCGCTGGTGTTGACCCCGCAGCTTCCGTGATTCGCCTCGGTCCCCTTTGTCGCTTTCTCGGTGCGGCAGACCCTTCCTCATCTTCACCGCCGGATTCGGTCTGAACCTCCTCCTGGTGCACTGGGTTGCCTTCGCGCCGCCTTTTGTGGAAGAGGCTTCTGCAGCGTCTCTGCCGCTGGGATGACATTTCATGTGCTCTGGCTTCGCCCAGAGCGTGGCCAGCGTGAGGTTGCTCTTTGCTAGCAGCCGCCGCCAGAACGGATGTCTTTGACCTCGGATGAGTTGCTCGAGGAGCACCTCGCCCAGGTCACGGTATCCGCAGTCCTTGGGCGCTCTTCTTAGGGCGGCCATGTAGTCACCGGCGGACTCGCCTCCATCTGCCTTCGCCTCCGAATTCAAACCGCCGCACGATTTGGATGGCGTTGGTGCGAAATGGTTCTTCAGTAAAGTCTGCAGAGTTGGCCACGACACCGACTGCAACGGCGTTGGCTCTGCCAGGGCTTCCGCGATATCAATGACCTCCGGACCGCAGTGGCTTAAGAAATAAGCCCTTTTCGGTTATCTGGAACTCCTTGCAGTTCGTTGGCTTTAGAAACTTTCAAACGGGTCATATACGTTCCCCATTTCTCCTTAGCCGGGTCAACGGTGCGGGTGGAGTGTAACTGGCCATCTCGCTTTTCTGCCCTGAGTTTGCTGGGTTCGGGTCTATCGTGCTTCAGCTCGGTTCTGGTTCTCCTCAGCCTCGAGATCCCACCTTCGTCGCCAATGTTAGGTTCGGGAAGTAACGAGGCTGGAGACCAGGGTAGTGACAACAGCTCTTTAATATAGGGTGAACCCAGCAGCAGGCTGGGGGGAAAAACCTCTCCTTTTATACAGTTCTGCTGGAGGCTTCGTCCAATCAGCAACGTGCTGATTTCCCGCTCAAATATTTAAAGGTCCAAACGTTAATACATAACAGTTGGCTTCTCAAGAAGCCAAACTGGACCCCAAAATATGAAACTACTACCATGCAATTTCTTCTTCTTGAGGAGCACCTCAGGAAAAAAAATGATTCCACTGCAACTACAGAGAGTTCTTGAAGAAAATGTATTCTTTGATCTATATCAGTCTACCTTCAGACCTGAGCATAGGATGGAAATCAAGTTTTGGTTGCTGTCATAGTAAGAGAGATATGGATGAAAGGAATGTGACCATCTTTGCTTTCTTAGATCTGCCAGCGGCTTCTGACCATGGCATTCTTCTGCCAATCCTGCAAGGTTGACAATGTGAGAAAGCAAGAACTACTTGGATTTCTGGAAAGGTGTTTATTGCTAGTAGCATAACGTATGAATAGTTGTCAAAGCAATTCTTCCTCTTATTTTATGCAACTAGCATAATTAAGGCAGAAATGCTGTAAGTCCCTATTTCATGTTTTTCCTCTCTCCTGGGCTGAGGTTTTCGTTTTCAAAAAGTCCAAATTCCGTTTTTTGGGATCTATCAGATATTCCATCAGATCTCTGAGCTGACTGCAAGGCATTGTGATACAATGGTTCCACTCCTACTTCAGCAGACTGTTTCAGTCAGGTGTGTGGGGGCTGCGAGAGGTGTCAGGCCTTTGCATGGTCTGATATTGGGAGACAAATAACAGTCCTTTTCCCTATCCTGCTTAACATCCACATGGTGTGATACTCCAATATTGTACCTTATTTGACTCTTACCAGAATCAAGAGAGCAAGGGATCCTGGTGTTGCAGATTGTGCTCAAGGAACCTATGGAAGCCATGGATAGGAAATCCACTTCCCAGCTTCAACTGGTACTTCAGATGCAGCCTTAACTTGGAAAAGAAAGCTTATAGGTTGATCACTCATATCCTGGCTATATCCTGATTAGACCCCTGTAAGTCACTCTACATGTAGGTACCTTTAAAGACCTCTAAGAAACTGCAACTGATCAAGAATGCAAGATCAGTACAGTGCCCAAGATCTGTACTATCATATTGCACTATTGCTACAAGAACTGCACTGGTTGCCAGTGTGCTTCTGAATGCAATTCAAGATACTAGCTATCTGTATAGTCCAGGGGTCTGCAAACTTGGCTCTTTTAAGACTTGCGGACTTCAATTCCCAGAGTTCCTCAGCCAGCTTTGCTCTGGGAGTTGAAGTCCACAAGTCTTAAAACAGCCAAGTTTGCAGACCCCTGGTATAGTCCTTTATGGTTCAGTGCCAAGAATATTGAATAGATTGGCAGGCAGAGAGCATCTACTAAGACTCTTTAACTATCAGGTTCTACCTATCAGATACTTCTCCTCTTACACAACAGCCTGGCCCTCCTATTCATGTTTTTCTGAAAGCCAACACATATTTGGCCTTTCAAAATTATAGAGGCATACGTACCTATGTGTACATGTTTATTTATTTACGTATTTGATTTTTTTAATTCCATCTTTATTTTTAGTCAGCTCAAGGGAGCATTTCCTGTCCCCTATTTTCTTCACAACAACTTTGTAAGGTAGGTTGGGGAGGGGGAGAGAAGAAGAGAGAGAAACAGAGAGAAGGGAGAGAGAAGAGAGGGAGGGAGGGAAAGAGAGAACGGGAAAGAGAGAGGAAGGAAGGAAGGAAGGAAGGAGGGAGGGAGGGAGGGAGGGAGGGAGGGAGGGAGGGAGGGAGGAAGAAAGAAAAGAAAAGAAAAGAAAAGAAAAGAAAAGAAAAGAAAAGAAAAGAAAAGAAAAGAAAAGAAAAGAAAAGAAAAGAAAAGAAAAGAAAGAGGGAGGCCCAAAGTCAAGCAACTGGCTTTCATGCCCAAGAGAACCATAGAACTCAATCTTCTAGTTTCTAACCATGGACTAGCTAAGTACTGCAGCAAGATGGTTCCCAATTTATATATGTATTTCCCTATTATATTTTGTATTTTTTGTTACTATAATTCCAAACTGTATTCATTATTCTTATTGCTGGTTTAATGTTTATAAAATACCTAGAGCCCAAGGCAACCAAGGAAGTAGATCAAACTCTATCCGTGCATAAATAGCCCATCCTCCATTTTATTCTCAAAGCAAACTTAAGGGGTAGGCGAAACTGAAAGTCAGGAACTGCCCCAGGGTCCCTCAGGCAGTTTCACAATTGCTTATTTGGACTCTGGTTCCTCCAGAGTTTTAATTTTACTCATTATAACACATCATCAATGATGAATGGAATCCTTGCTGTGTAACCCAGCTAAATTGACCTAACAAAACTCATAGTTACCTTTCTTGACAACTCCCCTTACGCTTTTTTCATACTTTGAAGATGCTCATTTGGACTTATCACATCAGCATTCATTCTGGTTGCCCGTGCATTTTTAAGCAATGTTTTTTTTTCTTTAAAAGGCTGACTTTTTTTAAAAAAGTCAAATCTAATACCTTCTTCATTTGCTCTGGAACATCAAGTGCCAGAAGATAAATGGCAGAAGTCTTTACTATGTCAAGCGAGCTAAACAGAATCCTAATAACATTCCACCTGTCAACCTCCAAAACTACCACACATGTAGAATTTATACAAGTGGAACTGAAGTTATTTCAGGGCATGTCATAACATTTAGTCATTTCTACAATGTGTACCATTCAAACTGTGTTGGAAATTGAAACAAGGGCCCACAAAAGAACGACTACATCTCAAAGCGACCAAGGCCCACATTGGATTTACAGATACCTTAAGGCTCTGGGTAAAATTCATTGTGCCTCCTATGTTTTGTGCAATGAGTTTCCAAAAATTAATAATCCAGTTTTAAATAAAAAACCTCCAGCAAAATTTAGCAGCCGTGAAAAACACTTTCAGTTTATACCAATATATATATATATATATATCAGTCTCCAAACCTGAGCTCGGTAAGTATATGCAGGAGCCATAAACATATCTTGGCTGCTATTAATTGTCTGCAGTTTGTCAGTTGCCATAAACTATAGTTTCCATAATGACAGCATCAAGAAAAATATATTAAATGGCCATCACATGGTAGTGTATTTCAGCTTCGAGCACTAAGGCTGACCTTGAGATGCAATATTATAAAAGCACTACCTTGAATTACTTTTGGTAGGGAAGTTTTTTCCTAAGGAAAAATCCTGCCTGGACAAGACTTAAGTAAATCCAGTGGGAATGGAAGATTCTGAGCATCTCCTGCAGAAGAAAGCCGCTTATTATAGAACTGCATTCATGTTTAGACTCTTTTTAATTGTCGGTGGCTGATGAGGTGGTCCTGCTGCTGGTGAAAGTGGATTTAACCACATTTTCCCCAATTGCATAGCAACCATCAACATTATTTTAAAATCTATCCTCCAGTTTTCCAGGTCATGTTTTGCAGCAGAGGCTCCAGTTTCTCCAGAATTATAGTTAGTATTCAAGTATTAGCTGTTTTTGGCTTGTTTTGTCCCATTTATTTAAGATTATAGTTAGTCACCACCAATGAAAGTGTCAAAGGTACAAATGCTCCCTGCCTATCCACTAATTTTTTAAAAGTCATTTTGACTGCTTTGTAACTTTTGACAATAGTGTTTTTATAATTCATTCCTTCTATTCCCATGTTCTAAACTGGTTTTGGAGATAACTTCAGCAACAACTCCTTTGCTATTGCAGAGGCCAGGGCTGTAATTTCACTACTTTTGGTATCACAACAGCAAAATAACTACAGGTAGTCCTCAGCTTATGACCACAATGGAGCCCAACATTTCTGTTGCTAAGCGAGACAGTTGTTAAGTGAATTCTGCCCCATTTTACATCCTTTCCTGCCACAGTTAAATGAATCACTGCAGTTCACAAAAAGTCACAAAAGATGATCATATGACCTTGGGGTATTGCAGCCCTCATAAATATGAACCAGTTGCTAAGCGTCTGAATTTTGATCAGGTGACCATGGGGATGCTGCAATGGTTGTAACTGTGAAAAAGGGTCATAAGTCACTTTTTTCAGTGCTGTTGTAACTTCAAACGGTCACTAAATGAATATTGTAAGTCAAGGACTACCTGTAAAACAGTACCAAAACTTTATCTCTGAATGGAAGGGATCTAGAGTGTTCTGAGACCCTTTTTAAGGGAGACAGACCCTCAGACTGGGTTCATGGGCAGTACAATTTATATATGTAGGGTCTTTTTTAAGTTCATGCTTATCTGTGTCTTTCCAGAAGCCTGGTTGATTTTCTAGCCCTCTCTTTCAAAAAAGCAAGCAAGCTGGATAATCTTAAAAAAAACCCTTAGTATAGCCTTTATACACTTCTCGAAACAAATGAAGTGAGCAATGGTTTACTGCCATCTATTAACATATTGTACTTCACATTGTCTAGTTACTGAGCTTTAAAAGAAAACCACATAATCTAACATAAGTCAGATGCAAGCTATCCATTTTTAATATTATATGCATCTTGAAAGTAATATAAACTTTATGGAAATTTTTAAAATAAATATATATGTCAGGTAGCAACTCCCTTAGTAGGCATAAAACTAAATAAAAGTGCTCCAGTTTTTTCCATTTATGGAGTAGCTTGTGGCAGAGAAAGAACAGACTCAGTTCAGCCTATCTAAGCAAAGAATATTCACAAATGATCCACTGGCACAAGAACTATTATTAGCCATATATTATGTACAATGGATTGTTTTTAAGATAAGCAATTGAATATTTAGATTTTCTACTATTACTTGAATCATACCCTTAAAAGGAATCAGAGATTGGCATTAATATATATTTATCACACAACAACACAAAACTGTGCTTGCTTCACACAAGTGTTGAGAAAAAATACATTACATTACAATGTCAGTTCTTTTTGACACAATGGTAAATTGATCATTGCCGTCTTCCTTCTCATAACCCAAGACTTATAGCCTTAAAATTTATTTATTTATTTATTTATTAATCAAACTTATATACCGCACCATCTCCCGTAGGACTCAGGGCGGTTCACAGGCATATTAAAACAATATAATAAATAAACATTAAGACCCAGTTAAAACTAAATATTATCATGGCCTGATCACTAAAACAGTAAAAACCAATAAAAACCCCATTAAAATTTGCTAAAACATTTTATCTTAGGCTAGTCCAGCGCGCTGAAATAATAGAGTCTTCAGTTCACGTCTGAAGGTCCGGAGGTCGGGTAGTTGTCGTAATCCTGGAGGAAGCTCGTTCCACAGGGCTGGTGCCGCCACAGAGAAGGCCCTCCCCCTGGGGGCCGCCAACCTACATTGTTTGGTCGACGGCACCCTGAGGAGGCCCACTCTGTGGGAGCGCACAGGTCGTTGGGAGGCAATCGGCGGCAGAAGGCGGTCTCGAAGGTATCCCGGTCCTAAGCCATGGAGCGCTTTAAAGGTGGTAACCAAGACCTTGAATTGCACCCGGAAGACTACCGGTAGCCAGTGTAGCCGCGGTGCTCCCTCTATCACCCGCGCGGCCGCATTCTGGACTAACTGGAGCCTCCGGGTGCTCTTCAAGGGGAGCCCCATGTAGAGAGCATTGCAATAGTCCAGGCGGGAAGTGACGAGGGCATGAGTGACTGTGCGTAAGGCGTCCCGGTCAAGGAAGGGGCGCAACTGGCGAATCAGGTGGACCTGATAAAATGCTCCCCTGGCGACGGCTGTCAAATGATTCTCTAAGGACAGCCGATCGTCCAGGAGGACGCCTAAGTTGCGCACTCCCTCCCTGGGGGTCAGTACTTCCTCCCCCACAGTCAGCGATGGTGTAAGCTGACTGTACCGGGACGCCGTACCCACAGCCACTCTGTCTTGGAAGGGTTGAGTTGAGCCTGTTCCTCCCCATCCAGACCCGCACGGCCTCAAGACACCGCCCATCACCTCAACGGCTTCATTGGGGTGGTTGGGGTGGAAATGTACAGCTGCGTATCATCAGCGTGCAGATGATAATCCACCCGAAACCACGGATAACCTCACCCAGCGGCTTCATGTAGATGTTGAACAGGAGGCGAGAGAACAGACCCTGAGGCACCCCACAAGTGAGGCGCCTCGGGGCGATCTCTGCCCCCTGCCAACACCGTCTGCGGCGGTCAGAGAGATAGGAGGAGAACCACCGATAAACGGTGCCTCCCACCCCCAATCCCTCCAACCGTCGCAGCAGGATACCATGGTCGATGGTATCAAAAGCCGCTGAGAGATCTAAAAGAACCAGGACAGAGGAACAACCCCTGTCCCGGGCTCTCCAGAGGTCATCCACCAACGCGACCAAAGCCGTCTCGGTGCTGTAACCGGGCCTGAAACCGGACTGGAACGGGTCCAGATAGACAGATTCCTCCAGGTGCTGAGGAAGCTGATATGCCACCACACTCTCAACAACCTTCGCTAAAAAGCGAAGGTTGGAGACTGGACGATAGTTCGCTAAAATAGCGGGTCCAGGGAGGGCTTCTTAAGGAGGGGCCTCACCACCGCCTCTTTCAAAGCGGCAGGGAAAACACCCTCCAACAAAGAAGCGTTGGTAACTTCCTGGAGCCAGCCTCGTGTAACCTCCCGGGTGGCCAGCACCATCCAGGAGGGACACGGGTCCAATAAACATGTGGTGGAGTTCAACCTACCCAACAACCTGTCCATGTCCTCAGGAGTCACAGGATCGAACTCAGCCCAGATAACATTCTCAAGACTCGTCTCCGCCATCCCACCTGAATCTATCCAATCAGTGTCCAAGCCGTCCCGAATCTGAGCGATTTTATCAGACAGATACTGAACAAAATCCTCAGCACGTCCCTGTAAGGTCCTCCGAGCCTCCTGCCTGAGCAGGGAGCGGGTCACCCTAAACAGGGTGGCTGGGCGATTATCTGCCGATGCGATGAGTGCGGAGAAATAGTTATGTTTCGCCACCCTGATCGCCACTAGGTAGGTCTGAATATATGACCTCACTAGTGTTCGGTCTGGTTCGGAGCGGCTGGACCTCCAGGCGCTCTCTAGGCTTCTTTTCCGGCGCTTCATCTCTCTCAGCTCCTCGTTATACCAAGGAGCTGGTCGAGTTCGTCGCCGGGTCAGAAGCCGCAAAGGCACGACGCGGTCTAAGGCGCCAGCGGCCGCCTCATCCCAGGCGGCCGCCAGCTCCTCAGCCGAGCCGTGGGCTAACTCCCTCGGGAATGGCCCAAGCTCCGTCAGAAACCTCTCAGGGTCCATCAGGCGCCTGGGACGGAACCATTGAACCGGTTCCGTCTCCCTGCGGTGAGGTGCAGCGGTCCGAAAGTCTAGCTGAAGGAGTAAATGATCAGACCATGACAAGGGTTGAGATATTAATTCCCCTAACTCCAGATCATTTAGCCACTGTCCCGAGATGAAAATCAAGTCCAGTGTGTTACCCCCGACGTGGGTGGGGACCGCAACTACCTGGGTCAGGTCCAAGGCCGTCATGGAAGCCATGAACTCCCGAGCTGCCATTGACGAGTCGCCCGCCGATGGCAAGTTGAAATCCCCCATGACCATAAGCCTGGGGGTCTCAACCGCCGTCCCGGCTATCATCTCCAGCAGCTCGGGCAGGGCTGCCGTCACGTAGCAAGGAGCCAGGTACGTGATCAGCAAGCCCACCTGCACCCCCCGGCCCCACCTCACGAAGAGGGTTTCACAACTGTTTATTTGCGGGACAGCGACCTCCCTCGGAGCCAGACTCTCGTTAATAACAACCGCTACTCCCCCACCCCTACCCTGGGCCCTCGGCTGATGAAATGCACGAAAACCCAGCGGGCACATCTCAATGAGGGGAACCCCCCCCTCCGTGCCCAGCCAGGTCTCCGTAATGCCCATTAGGTCCGCTCCCCCCTCTTGAATAAGATCGAATATGAGGGGGGCCTTATTCATGACGGACCTGGCATTACATAACATCAGCCGAAGGTCCAGGTTCCGGGGGATATAACCACTCGGGACCTGAGTGAAGCCTAGGGGCCCGGAGTGCGGTATCGCTTTTAAACAGCGAGGACGCACTCCCCGAACCTGATACGAGCCCCTGCTTCCGCCATACCTGCCCCTCCCTTGAACCGTGCAGATGGAAGTACCCATACATGGTCGAGCCTTAACCTCCTCTAAGACCTCCAATTTACAAACCTCCAGATCGTGAACCTTAGAAGGGACTAGCCTAATCCCCTGTGGGCATGCCCCCCACCCCACCCCACCCCCTAACCCCTTATTTGAATTGGCTAAAAGTTTACAAAAACATGAATTTAAAAACCTCCTTAACCCTCTCTTAGAAGCATGCCACCTCTCGGGATTCCAAAATCCGTCATCGAGGTAGGCCCTCGATAAAGAGGAGGGCCATACCCGCGAGAGGGGGGCATCTCGCAGTGCAAGAAGCTGATTATGTGAGAAAGTCATCAGAGATTAAAGAGAATGGTGGTATCCTGGTTTGTCGAGGTCTCAAACGACAGTCATTGGACAGAAACCTCCAGCTGGAAAACGGAGAGGTCTTAAAAAGTGCATGATTTAAATAGCGTAATCCTGGGTGGAACTAAGATGGTCCACCCCCCAGGTTCTCACGGAGGTTCCATCAAAGGGAGAAAAGAGCAGTACCCGTCGCCGACGCGGGACGTCTTCCACGATAGCCTTGTCATCGCCGTCGTCACCGCCCTGGCATCCAGCCGCCACTCAAGGAGCCCCCCAAGGACCCCAGCGGAGCCCCCGAGAAACCATAAAGCCCCCTCGGGGGGAAGGGGGACAGTCACCGTCGCCCTTCCCCCCAAGGGGGAAGGGCGCCCTCACCGCCCTCAAATATTGTGAGTAGGGGATTTATTTATTTATTTATTTATTTATTTATTTATTAAATTTTTATACCGCCCTTCTCCCGAAGGACTCAGGGCGGTGTACAGACAAAATAAAACACAATATATATACAATTAAAATCAAAATTTAAAATAAAGCATATTACAAAAAGGCCAATATTTAAAATTTAAATTTAAAATTTAAAAATTTAAAACCCCACAACAATAAAAACCCAATTTAAAATATTAAAAAACCATTATGCCAGTCCAGCTTGAATAAATAAGTGTGTATTTAGCTCACGGCGAAAGGTCCGAAGATCAGGCACTTGGCGTAGGGGATGACATTTTAATTACGTTTCATAGCTCTTACCTGCCCAAGGACAGGGGTAAAATGCTCCTGGTTCGGACCGGATCGCCTGATCCATTAGCGATAGCAGCAGGTGGTTCGGAGAACTGGTAGCAAAAATCCCTGCCTCCTCGCCATGCCCAGCTGAGCCGCGCGATGATCAGAGATTTTTTTTTTACTTTTAAAAGCATTTTTTCTTCAGCCGAAAAAATGCTTTTACAAGTAAAAAAAAAGCCTCTGATGATCATAGGGCTCAGCTGGGATTTTCAGAGCCTTTTAAAAGCATTTTTTCTACAATCTCTTCGGCCGAAGAGGTGGTTAAAAATGCTTTTAAAAGGCTCTGTCGATCCCAGATGATCGACAGAGCCTTTGGTAGAAAAAAGGCTTTTAAAAGGCTCTGACAATCCCA
The DNA here is from genome assembly GCF_028640845.1 of Ahaetulla prasina. NCBI lineage: Eukaryota > Metazoa > Chordata > Lepidosauria > Squamata > Colubridae > Ahaetulla > Ahaetulla prasina. Next base: position 39,245,975 of record NC_080540.1, on the reverse strand, counting down.
GCTGAGTTGCCTGATCACCAGAGGCTTTTTTTTCTTTTAAAGGCAAAGAAAATGCTTTTAAAAGAAAACAAAAGTCTCTGACGATCAGGCAACTCAGCTGGAATCGTCAGAACCTTTTAAAAGCATTTTTTCTACAACCTCTTCAACTGAAGAGGTTGTAGAAAAAATGCTTTTAAAAGTAAAAAAAAAAGTTGGCCATGCCCACCCAGTCACATTACACCCCCCCACCACCAAGCCATGCCCACAGAACCGGTAGTAAAAAATTTTACATTTCAGCACTGCCCAAGGATTCTAGAAACTTTCAGTAAAGGAATTATATCTTATCCTAAACCATACAATCGCAGAATAATTCTCCCCTCGTGAAATTCATGATTATAGAATGTTGTTGTTGTTAGTTGCAAAGTCGTGTCCGACCCATCGCAACCCCATGGACAATGTTCCTCCAGGCCTTCCTGTCCTCTACCATCCTCTGGAGTCCATTTAAGCTCATGCCTACTACTTCAGTGACTCCATCCAGCCATCTCATTCTCTGTCATCCCCTTCTTTTTTTGCCCTCAATCTTTCCCAGTTCCTTTAGGCTCTTCTCCAGTGAATCCTTCCTTCTCATTAGTATTTCAATTTCAACTTCAGGATCTGGCCTTCTAAGGAACAGTCAGGGTTGATCTCCTCTAGAACCGACTGGTTTGATCGCCTTGCGGTCCAAGGGACTCGCAGGAGTCTTCTCCAGCACCAGAGTTCAAAGGCCTCAATTCTTTGGCACTCAGCCTTTCTTATGGTCCAACCTTCACAGCCATACATTGCAACTGGGAAAACCATAGCCTTGACTACGCACTTTTGTTGGCAGGGTGATGTCTCTGCTTTTTAGTATGTAGAATGTAGTTAGTAACTAAAGAAAAGTTTGTTCTAAGGAAAAAGGAATGTGCGATCAGATGAATTCCCCTTGTAATGAGTCAAAGGATAGTGACATTCAGTTCTTATTTAAGAGAAAATGCCTCCGTAACTCATCCGGGATCATTCTTGATGAAATTAAGTTTACAAGTGAATGCGATGCATCACACAAATCACCACAAATACAAGGATTCTGGTTTGATAAGCACGTGAACATGCTTCATGCTACAATGCAAGCGAAGGGACACAGAGGTGAGGAATGGGATAACAACTTTCAAAACTGAGGATATCAGAAGGACAGACAAAAAGGGCTGATCTGCCACCTTTGATCTTGATGGGTTCCTCTTCCTGTGATTGCTTTCCATTTGGGAATCAGTCAAATGTCATTCTCTATCTGACCACTGACTAAAGCAATGCAGCATCTTTGCAACAATATTTCACATCACTCTGCTTTATATGGAGGCCCTGGAGATGTGAAAAGATACCAGAATCTTCCCAAGGACAAGAAAAGGAAAGTTTATTTCAATGGGTTTAAAGCAGGGGTATCAAAATCAAGGCCCGTGGGCCGGATTTGGCCCATGGGGTGCTTAGATCTGGCCCACGGGGCCACCCTGGAAAGAGTGAAGGAGCGGCCCATGAAAATGGAGCTTGGAAGGGCTGCCTGCATTTTTGCTGCCAGAGGGTTGCAGGAGCCATCACAGCCAAAATGGAGCTCAGGAACACGTTTTCTCTGGCAGAGTGCACGGCCACCACAGGCTCTCCCAACACGAGTGACATCGAGCTGGCTATGCTCACTCTGGCCATGCCCCCCAATCCCCCAACCCCGAGGTCAAACACCACCCTGATGCGGCCCTCAATGAAATTGAGTTTGACACCCCTGGTTTATAGAATGAACATCATAAGGCAGTTTTATGTCAAGAACAAATATTCTTGAGGGTACACAAGAACAAATATTCTTGAGGGTACACAAGAACAAAATTGAGTTAAAAGATGGAGGAAGGAGACTATTGAGCAAGGAGTAACATTGAAGAAGGACCAGGCTGAAGGATCTGACCTCCCTTATACTACTAGGAGGACCCTGAATAGGTTGAAAAATGGAGTACCTAAATGGTAAACCAATATGCTCTGCTGGTATGTCAGCTACTACCAGAAACATGTACTGGTAATGACTTATTTTTGGCCATTGACAAAGCCAAGAAGATGGCTTCATTTTCAGTTTAAACTTTGATCTAGACCAGGGGTCTCCAACCTTAGCAACTTTAAGACTGGCGGACTTCAACTCCCAGAATTCTGGGAGTTGAAATCCGCCAGGCTTAAAGTTGCCAAGGTTGGAGACCCCTGGTCTAGATTGAGGAGGAGGAGGAGGTGGTGGTGGTCGTGGAGGTGGAGGTGGAGTTGGTAGTTGTGGTGGTGGTGGAAATTTGACCTTTTTTTAGTTCTGTGAACTCAGCTGGCTGATCCAACAAAGCCTCTTCTAATTTTATTTTTGTTTTACAATTTATCTATTTATCTATTCACAACCCTGCTTTTGTGCATATTTAAAGCTTACTGAAGGTTTCAGATGATTCATCCAAGACATTACATAATCTTAACATAATTAACTATCTTTGGCTAAAAGTGGCACAGAAAAATCCACAGAGAATTTTAACCCATGTTATGTACTTTGAACATCAAACTGAATATTCTGAATCTTTCCATAGACCCACATTCCCTAGTTATTGGAAACACATGCTGGCACTGAATCATTTCACGGTTCATTTCAGACAAACATGCAGAAAACTGTGGGAAACAAATATGCAGCCCTGTGAAACGGTAAAATGAAAAGAGCGCTTGCAGTCAATGAAAACCGAGACGAGCTGCTGCTTGAATGACGGGGAACTATGGAAAGCGTGCTAAGCGTGCAGAGAAAAAAAAGAAGAAAAATATATTCAGACTGTTATCCTAAAATTTCACCACTTGGAATAAATGAAGACTAATTCTCATAAAAAGCTAAAAAGCAGGAAAGCAGTATTTGCCCACATTTAAATTGAAGACATAGATAAATTATATTAAAGGAATAGATGGATGAATAAAAATTAATTATTACATGTACAATGCCTTGAATAGCTCTTCTGATTTCTAACCAAATGTTAAAACTCAGTTCTGCTTGTATTGTAGCCACTTCTAATGTAGGACTGAAATTGTCTGGATATAACTAATTGCAGATTAATAAACAAATCCCAATATTGACAATTCCACTATGTTATCAGCAACACCTCAAAATGGAATGAAGATAATATTTTGTTTTACAGCAAAATAGAGTACAAGTAGAACAACTACAAGAATTCAAATACCTCAGTTCCACAATACAGAAAGAGAAGAATGACTGAAGTAAAACCCCAAAACTGATGCTGGTTCACTCATCTGGGTTTACATTACCATATAAACTAAAATGCAAATATTTCAGTCAGTGATGCTACCAGTGTTACTGAATCATGGACACGGCTACAATACCCCAACTGGCCAGCAACAGCTGATGAAACTTCCAAATAATCACTGAGAAGCTTTAGGCTTATATTCAGAATGGATCCAGTTTGGTCTCCATACAAACTATTCTGAAGAACACAACCATACAGATGGAAATTTCAGTGCAGGGCAGTGAAGAAAATGTGGATAAGGCAAACTCAAACTATATAGCTCACTGTAGACTAGACTAAAATCAAGCAACAGATGATGCACTTAAATGAGGTATTGTATCAAATGTGTGTGGCCCTAAAGCACCCACAGTAACATATTGGTTGTGAAGCCACACTCATACCTTAGGAAGACCAAGATCAAGTTCATTTTTTAAAAATCATCGCCATAATTTGCTAAATAAGCTACAATTGACTGGATCTACTCATAACAGACGCTATAAATTGCTTTGCCAAATCAGAAGTACTGAGATTCTTATATCACACGAAATCAAATCCAGAAAAACTCAGATAATGGTTTGGTGTGGTGTCTCTCAATTATATTATAATGAGCATAAAATGGAGAAGGACAGAGGTTCCCAAACTTTCTCCATTCATGGTGACCTTAATGTCTCAGTAATTTTTTTATGGAAACCACAGTTCCTAAACAGTACACTGAAGTGTCTTCAGCCACTTGTGGGTGCTACAAAATACTTAAAATTGGAGATCACACAAAGCCCCTGTGAGTCCACTGTGATGACCCAAGACACCGCACCACGCCACAGAGTTCAGGAATTGTGGGAATACCCTAGGAAATGAAATGGTGTCAACTCCTTAAAGAAAGAATATATATATATATTTAAGAAACAAATATTCATATTTCTTTTTTCAGAGCTCATATTATTCTCTAAATCCGTTTCCACTTCTAAAGAGAGCATGCTTGATTTTTTTTTATAGATTCCTGGGCTCTATTATATATCAAGGCTGCCAATTTTTGGGGTTTGGTAAAGCTTTTTAATGTATTTGGTATGCATTTTGCATATGATTTGCACAATTGTCTTTGGAATATTTTTAAAAAGTCCTTCCAACCTTCTTGAAGACAATTAGCCTCTTCCACCCATCCATTTGTTTTTAAAATGTTACTTTAAAGGATCTCCTAGCTAAACTATGGATACAATAATGCCATGTCTCTTTTTATTATAAACACTCTTTTTTAAGTAAGGGAATCTTCCAAAATCTGAAGTGTTTTTATTTGGGGGAAAACAAGCCTTGAAATTTCATCTTTTCTCATGTTTGGGAGGAAAATCCCATGACACTGCTGAAATATAAAAAGCTAATTTAAGATATTTCATTATGGCAATACAATTTTTCCAAAACACACATGACAGCATCAAATATATAAAAATACATTTTGCACAAAACTTTTGGTTTAGTTTCTATATGCAACTTTGTGAAAAAATATCACACACACCCCCACTTTGGATTATATAACGTTTAACCACTCAATGTTTACCACTTTACTTACTCAACGTTCTCTAACAAGCTTCATATGTATCACATAAAGGGGGCCTGAATAAACATAAAATGCCGAAGTGTGCTGCTTGTTTCATTTATTTCCACCCAACATGTGATGTCCCAGTGAGAAAAAAGAATCATTCGCTAATTCAATCAATCCATTTAAAGGGATAACTAGGACCAATTGTATAACAGTTTCATTACACAATTAGAGTTGACTTGAGACAGCCTTGCCCTATATAAATCTCATGAACTTTGGCTCTCCTCATCAGAGTGAACCATAAAGATTCTAGAGGCATGTGATGTCCCACTCAAAAGAAATACTTGAAGACTCACCAAAATAGCCATGGATGCTTATCAGGTTACAAAAGGTTAAGAAACCATTTCAAAGCTCTGGGTTTCCCCTTACCCACAATTCAACTTTTTTGAAATGGAAACAATGTGGGACAAAAATGAATCTGCCCAAGAGTAGGCATCCCATTAAAATAATTCCAGATAATATATCCTAAAATCATTAGAAGGAATCTAGGACAACCTCCAGAGATATCAAATCCATTCTCACTTTGACTGAAGAAAGCCATTCACAATACCACCATTACAAAGTACTGGGTGAAGATGGAATTAATGGAAGGGTAAAAGGCAGAAATCCTTCTTTGTTAAAAACACTGATGGATATTTATGTCATGAAAAGCCTTTGGATTATCCTCACGGCTCCTGAAGGAGTGTTCCAAACGGAAGCTTTGGAGACAACTGTGTTGGTAGTAAATTTGGTGGAAATCATATGATGCATTCCACAATAAGAACCTCATATCAGCTGTCAAAACCTTCATTACTTGTAATCATTGAAGAAAGCACAAATTCTACCAGGCAATACAGGAAATGGACTATTGGTCCATCAGCTGAAACAGAAACATAAATGAATAAAGCAGTAAAATATTGATCTAAACATACAAGCAAATAATGTTCAAACTAATCAAGCAAGATAATGATCCCAAACATGCAAAGTATTGTATGAAGAACAAGAAGTTAAATGGTTTGGAATGACCAAATCAAAGACCAGTGTCAACTCTGAAGCGAACCTGGCTGAAGCCATCTTTTCCTGCCTCATAGTTGCCACGAACTTTGAAAGGGGGAAGGGAGGGGAGCACTAGATAGACCGGCTACAAGTCAAAACAAAAAGTTTTCTTGTGGGAATCAAGGTCATCCCAACAGGTGGCAAATGAAGGAGGAGAGGAGTGACCAAGCAGCCTCCCAGATACTTTCATTCGACACAGTGACATATGGGGAGGGAAATATTTGCTCTTTTAATTAGGGGGAAACCGCGGGAACCTTTAGAGTTGGTTTTCACTAATTGTGCCGATATGACATATCCAATAAACATGTTCTTTGAGGAATCTACCTGCCTTGGAGTTCTGCTTTTGGTGGATGCATTACTCGGAACCCTGACAACCAGAACTAAACTCCATAGAAATATTATGACACAACCTGAAACAAGCAGTTAATTATAGAAAACTACCATATCTTAGTGAAGTCATTCACTATGAAGGAACAAGCAAAAATTCAAACAAGAGAAATGAAAGAGGTATTGTCAACTATAGGAAGTGTTGGCTACTCTTATTTTAATTAAAGTTGATGCAATCTGTTCCAGAATCCAAGGCTACAGAATCCAATACTTTTCTACACTGGCAAAAGATAATTTTGAATATGGAATACATGAAACAAGCTTGGTATTTTGGTATTATATATATTCATACAATACAGACCTACATGAAGCTCTGACAAAATTCATGGCAAAGCTAATCAAAAATTCAGAAAATTCAAAAGGGGGTGAAGAGTTTTTTCAGCAATATACCATCAACCATTACCTTCATCATACACCAAACGTCATTTATACCAGGAGTCTCCAACCTTGGTAACTTTAAGCCTGGAGGACTTCAACTCCCAGAATTCCCCAGCCAGCTTTGGAATGGGGAATTCTGGGAGTTGAAGTCCTCCCGGCTTAAAGTTGCCAAGGTTGGAGACCCCTAATTTATACCTTTCACTACCTTTACTGTCTTTAGTAAGAGACATTCTCTTCCTCCTCTATTTTAATATAAATTACTTAAAGTCTCATAATGGTAAAGCAAATAACTTAATCCTTCATGTTTTTCAACAGTTGGTAAATAAAAGTTTTTGGCAGGATTTCAAGTGACAAATTTAAATATAATTTATAACATAGTCTCCTGATTTTAAACAATTAAATTTTTGAAGAAATTTTTCACTCAAGTGGAAGGAAGAGTATACCTAGGGTTTTTTTGGGCATAACTACCGTATTTTTCGGAGTATAAGACGCACCTTTTTCCCCAAAAAAAGAGGGTGAAAATCTGGGTGCATTTTATACTCCAAATGTAGCCTCGCCCAGCTTCTCAAACGGAGGTTTCAGAGGCTGAAAAAACCATCAGAAACGAAGCTTCAGAAAAGAAGCCCCCAAACAGAGCTTCAGGAAAAAAGCCTCCAAACAGCTTCAGAAAAAAAGCCCTCAAATAGAGCTTCAGAGGCTTTTTTTTTCTGAAGCTCTGTTTTGGAGGCTTTCAGAGGCAGAATTTTTTTTTTCTGAAACAGAGTTTCAGAAGTTTCAGAGGCAGAAAAATAAGTAAAAAAAAAACCAAGACACAGAGCTCACAACCAAGGAACCTGTTGCTAAAAATCACCTCCAGGAACAGCTGATTGTGGGTATTCCGGGAGGCCAATCCAGCTGCTAATCAACCTTTTTCTTATTTTCCTCACCAAAAACTAAGGTGCGTCTTATACTCCCAAAAATATGGTAATACAGTATATAATCTTCTATTTGCCTTCCACTACGATATCTATTTTGCCTTGCAGGAAATTTAACTGTGGAATTAAAATAAATCAGCTGAATAAGTGAATTCTTTAAAAAGAATTATTGTATTTTTCCATGTATAAGATGATACTTTTTCTTAAAAATATTTACCTAAAAATGGAGAGGCGTCTTATACACTGGGTGGGTGCCAATATCTTATCTCTGAAAACTAGTCTAAGGAGTGAAACTTCCGATTGCAGAGACAAGCTAACAAGTTTCCTCCAATCATGAGCCATCTGTAACTGACGTCAGCTGATGCTGTGGAGAGTGTGTAGCCAGTGCCCAGATGCGACAGGGAGCGGTAATGTCAGAGGGTTTTGAGCCCCTAAAAATGTCAGAAAACAAAAAAATAGATACCGCTACCGGTAAGCAAATGTCTTATTCTGCAAAATAAATGTCTTCTATTTAATGTTTAAAATGTTGATTTCTGAATTTTAGGTAAAAAAAGTGGGTGGAAGGACGTCCTATACCATGGGGGCATCTTATACACAGAAAAATATGGTAATATCATGTACTCTTTAATCAGCAATTTTTTTCTAAAAAAGTCAACCGGTGAGCAATGTACAATACATTGTATTTAGCAGTCATATATAATAAGGAAGAAGACTATAGTATACAAGAGTGCTGATACAGGTTGTAATACGAGTGATTCACTCCAAGCATCAGCATCACATACCAGAGGGTTGACTAATTGATCAGCTATTGGCTACATCATGGCAAGGAGAAACAAAGGTCACAATTTTCTTTTTCCACTATAAATTTATAACTGAGCCATAATGATATGACTTCATCCTCTCTAGTTCCTTAGAAAATTTAACGAACATCTGCTATTGCTTGGTGGGATTATTCCACATATGCCAAGAATCAAATTCTCTCTGTTTGCTGACTTAGTACACGGGTATGCTTGGATTAGAGCCAAAAACTGAACACACCTAAATTCCCCTATCTCTTTCCACCTCTGTAAAATGTTCAAAGAAAACGTATTTATTAAAATTAGACAGCGTGAACCAAGCAATTAACACAAAAGACCTAGAGCCAATTGTGAGGTTTCATATCATGTAAAAAAATAAATTGGCTATTACACATCTAATCCCCACAATTTAGGCAGGCATCGCCACCCACCAAGGAGCGAGCAGAAGCAAAACCAAATGTAACACCCGGGGCCAGACTGCAGCGGTAAAGAAAAAGCAAACTATTAAGTATGAACAAGGATTTTAGATTCTGCAATTAAGGAAGCACAATATATTTAAACACATATCTCCAAGCTATTTATAAAAAAATCGACAGAAAATGAAACAGTTTAAATACTATAATCAGATCATCAAATCTATTCAATACATTACATAAAGGAAACTTAAATTCCCAGGGTTTACTACAGAAGAACATAAGAACTGCTAGGAGATTTTTTATTTTTTTTGGGTGGTGTGAGTCTGTTTTAAATAAAGCCAATTGATTTATTGCACATACCAAAAAAACCCAAAAAAACCCGTTGCAGTTAGCATTGTAAAGACAGCTGACCCAAAGCCAGTATTTGCTGTAGGGTCAGGCGTTCTACTTGGAAAGCTGTAGCTAAAATCTTTTATCTGAAAATCATCACAGGTAATGGAGATATAGAAAGAAAGACGGGATATAAATCCAGTAAGCAAATGTTAAATGTTCTGATAAGAAGAAAAAGAGGGGCTAGATTAATTGATGTTGGGAGAAATACTCCCAACAATGGAATCAGAACTGCAGACAAGGGTACAGGAAGCCTAGGTAAAGGTAAAGGTTCCACTCGCACATATGTGATAGTTGTTCCCGGCTCTAAGGGGTGGTGCTCATTTCCGTTTCAAAGCCGAAGAGCCAGAGCTGTCCAAAGACATCTCCATGGTCATGTGGCTGGCATGACTAAATGCCAAAGGCACACGGAACGCTGTTACCTTCCCACCAAATGTGGTCCCTATTTTTCTACTTGCATTTTTTACATGCTTTCGAACTGCTAGGTTGGCAGAAGCGGGGAAAAGTAACGGGAACTCCTCCCATTAGGCAGCACTAGATATTCAAACCACTGAACTGACGACCTTTTGATCGACAAGCTCAGCGTCTTAGCCACTGAGCCACCATGACCCTACACAGGAAGCCTACGTTGACATAAATGCAGAAAAATGGGATGAATGAGGATGGAGCTGGAAGAGAGTAATAATGGGGCTGGGAAAATAACAAAGAGGGAATGATTTGGTTCTTGGAAATGAATTGAAAACGATGAAGAGAAAATAGCTGGAAAGACAGACGAGAAATCCTGAGCAAGGTGAAGCCCAGAGTAGAACTTAAACAGGGGAAGGATGAGATGCTGTTTCCTGCAAAATAGTTCACGATAGCATGAAAACCATATGTGTCTCCAAGCAGAAAATGGAGTATATGTGTTTGTATGGTAATGATGTGAGAGACAGAAAGGAAGATGGGAATATGCCAGATCAGTCTGCAGGTAAAACAGAACATACTATACATTCCCAGTATCCATACAGGTAATCCTTGACTTACAATCACAACTGAGACCAAAGTTTCTGTTGCTAAGTGAGACATTTGCTAAGTGAGTTTCGCCCCATTTCACGACTATTTCTTGCCACAATTGTTAAGCGAATCACTGCAGTTGTTAAGTTAGTAACAACAGAGATGACGTGAACTTGGCTTCCCTATTAACTTTGCTTGTTGGAAGGTGATCACACGAAAAGGTGATCACATGACCCTGGGATACTGAAACGGTCATAAATATGAGCCAGCTGCCAGGCGTATAAATTTTGATCATGTGACCATGGAGATGCCACAGTGGTTATAAGTGTGAAAAAGTGTGAATAGGGTCATACGTCACTTTTTTCAGTGTCACTGTAGCTTCAAATGGTCACTAAGCAAACTGTTGTAAGTCGAGGACTAGCTGTAATATCTGGATTCATCCTTTACATTACAAACACTCTGATGACCAAAAGAAAAAAAATACCTAACAAAATGCCTGATTCTTTGCAGAGGCAGTAACATTTCTACCCTCGTAATCTACTTCAGCCCTTCTCAGTAGCATTATTAAGTAACCAGAGTTATGCAAGGACAGATATTACCCTTTTTATTTTTACCAAGAAATGTGTGTGCTTTTTCAGGGAGATTAGAATTGTTTTAAGTGGAACGTTCTGATAATGGGGGTGGTTAGTATGTGCAATATTTTTTTAGAAAAAAAACAACAGAGGATAAAAGGATTGAGTAGAGATTGGAAGAGTAAGATTGGAAGAGTAGGCAGAACATCACGCAATATTTGTCCAAACAAGGAACATCCCAGACAGGCAAATGCTTCCCTTTGAAAAAATACTGCGTCTGCATACAAAAACCTAAAATTACAAAATGATTAGGGACAATCAACGCTAACTCTCAGGATGAGATGTCCAATGTAATTGCTTTCTTAGACTTTCAGTGCGAGATAGAACAGTTGTTCTTTGATGTCTCAAAGGTGCTTTGGGAACTGGAAGCTACTGGAATTTCTTGTGTTTTAGAGTAGAATAGAATAGAATAGAATAGAATAATTTTTTTTATTGGCCAAGTGTGATTGGACACACAAGGAATTTGTCTTGGTGCATATGCTCTCGGTGTACAGAAAAGAAAAGATACCTTCATCAAGAATCATAAGATACAACACTTAATGATAGTCATAGGGTAAAAAGAAGCAATCAGGAAACAATCAATATCAAAATAAATCGTAAGGATACAGGCAACAAAGTTACAGTCATAAGTGGAAGGAGATGGGTGATGGGAACGATGAGAAGATTAATACTAGTGCAGATTTAGTAATAGTTTGACAGTGTTGAGGGAATTATCTGTTTAGCAGAGTGATGGCGTTCGGGGAAAAAAACTGTTTTTGCGTCTAGTTGTTCATGATGTTTCACTTCTCATCCATGAAGCTTCTTCAGCTCTGGATGAGAAGTGAAACATCTTCAAAAAAAACAACAAGAAAGTTCAGTTGCCTCCTTAAAAAAACACTTTGGGACAACCATGACCTGGATGACTGAGAATCTCTACAGACTTTCGTTCTTTGACGTTAACCACTTTAAATATAAAGGAACCGTAAGAATCCTAGCTACAGTAGCACCACAACAAGAATCTAATCAGGACACAAACATCTACCAGAACTCTTCACTGTGCAAAATACATTCTTTTTCAATATGCATCTCCTAAGGCAGGAGTGTCAAACTGGCAGCCTGCGGGCTGGATGTGTCACATGCAGGCCATGCTCACCCCAGCTCCGCAAAAGGGGGGAAAAAATCACGATACATCATGTGACGGCAATGTGATAGCGCGGGTTTGACACTCGTGCCCTAAGGCCATCAAAATCTAATTCCTGTATATAAGACTATCCTTGATTTCTACTGAAATCTCTACCCGAATTAAAATATGTGTACCGTCTACATGATTAATAGAAGTTGAGATTACTGTGCTGAGGTGGCACAGTACTGGTTAGAGTGCAGTACTGCAGGCTACTTCAGATGACCGCTAACTGCAGTTCAGCAGTTCAAATCTCACCAGCTCAAGGTTAACTCAGCCTTCCATCCTTCCGAGGTGGGTAAAATGAGGACCCAGATTGTTGGGGGCAATATGCTGACTCTGTAAACCGCTTAGAGAGGACTGTAAAAGCACTATGAAGCAATATATAAGTCTAAGTGCTATTGCTTTTGCTATGCTAATATTCCCCGCCACCATTTCCAAATAACAAAAAGAGAACAGATAAATTCTTGGAAGCTGGAGTTCAAATGAATTAGCAGCATGAATAGGCAACAAGAGCCTCCATGCAGCTGGACTATAAACACTAAGAGTAAAACAGCTGATACAGCAAGCATCAAAGCCTTATAAAGCAAATGACCCTTTGCCAGGCAAAACCCAAGCAGCCTAGCTAAAGCCCATGTGCTCTATTATAAAGAAAGAAAAAGAAAAGAAAGGCTCTGATGACTAAATTAACAAGGTTGCATTTTTTTTACATCCTTAGAGAAACAGACCATAAAAGCCAGTGTAAAGTACTGTATGTGAATTTACATAACTGCGAGAAACTGAAGCAAGGACACTTATGGTGCGTTTTACTAACCAGTTCGCCAGGAAAATGGGACAATTGCGTGCCATTCTTCTGAAATTCTTCAGTGATTCCCTTATTTTTTTATAAATTAATCCTCCCTCTTCCCCGCCCCCAGCATTCTCCTTCAGTGAAATGTCAAACATGATTACAAGAAACTTAGTTTAAAAATTGCCACTCTTAAGAAAGTATTTTTTCTGCAACAGCTGCTTATATGAAATAATTCTTTTAAGATTAATTTTGTATAGCTGGAAAACAGAAAAAAAATGCAAAAGTGGTTATGGGGGGGGAGAGGAAAATGTTTAATGAAAGCATTCTAAGCTTTCCATATGGATATACTTCTTCCTTCATTAAGGAGCAAGCCTATAAAAAGAATCTGAAAATTGCAAACGAGAATAAGGCTTTGTTTTGTTTGCTTCAAATCATACTAGAACAAACCTGCATACACTGGTGAATTAAAAATTAAAACGTTAAGTCAAAATCAGATTACAAAATATAAGACTAAAAATATAACTCATGATGGATGACAGATGTTATCAAACACTCATAGAAAAAGTTAATATGGTCTCCCAGAATAGCAACACTAATAGAATACAGCATTCCAAATTGAACAGTGAAGAAATTTCATGTTGTGATCAGTTCTTGAGCAAAATGTTCTCCTTTTAATTCCCCACTTTGTGGCTTGTTAGTAAAACATCATGTTTTGGGAAGTCATATCAATAATTATAGTCGCTTAGTGGGAGAAGCTCATTACTCATATTCACAGGCAAGAGGTACAGAAAAATTGAAGAAAATATCCTCCAACTTTGTAAGAGATATTCCAGTATCTTACAATCAAACCTTTAGACAGCATATGTAAAATCTAAATAGCATTGAAGGCTATATCTGCACATATGAGTTCAATAATTTCAAAGATCCAATTGAAATCTGAATTTAGAGAATGATAATGACTCAGCAAATGACAAATTATTTTAGACATTAATCCATTTCTCTAGACATATGCATGACTAGGGTGAAGCAAATTCTACTGAATTCAGTAGGGATTACTCCCAAATAAACAGATGTAAAATGCAGCTTTTTAATCTGTTTGCTGACATTAATTCAAGCAAAGTAATTCACAGGGAAGCTAAATAGATTTCCCACCTCATTTACTTTTAGAAATGTTTAGCCATAGTTAACATTTCTGTAACTACTTTACCATGTATTAGAACAGTATACAGGTAGTTCTCAACTTACGACCATACAGGTAGTCAACTTACAAAAGTTCATTTAGTGACCACTCAAAGTTACATCGGCACTGAAAAAAGTGACTTATGGCCATTTTTCACACTTACAACCTTTATAGTATCCCCAGGATCATGAAATTCAGACACTTGGCAACTGGTTCATACTTATGACCGTTGCTGTGTCCCACAGTCATGTGATCACCTTCTGATAAGCAAAGTCAATGGGGCAACCAGATTAATAACCATGTTATTAACTTAACAACCTCAGTGATTCACTTAGCAACTACGCCACGAAAAGTCATAAAAATGGAGTAAAACTCGTTGAACAAATGTCTCACTTAGCAGAAATCTTGGGTTCAACGGTGATTGTTATTCGAGGGCTACCTGTAATTGGACCAGAATTTCTATTGCTAAACAAGGTCGTTCTTAAGTCAGTTGCACCAGATTTTACGCCATTTTTGCTACAGCGAATTGTTAAATGAATCCAACTTCCCTCATTGATGTAGCTTGTCGGAAGCTAGATGAGAAGGTCACAAACAACGACCACATGACATCGGGATGCTGCAACCGTCGTGAATACCTGCCGATTGCCAAGTGCCCAATTCGGATCATACAGTGGTGGGACCGTTACAACAGTCTTAACTGTTGTTCATCGCTTTTCTCCTTGGCATTGTAACTTTGAAAAAATGGTTGTAAGTCAATGACTATTTATACAAAAATTAGTCGGTATATTTACAAAGTTCATTAGTGCTGCAGTGTAGTACATGCATACTATGTTTTGGATTGTGTTTCATGCTTTGTATTTTTGTCTCTTGTGTTTTTTGATTGAAAGGTGATGGGAATGTGCTATACAGTAAATGAAAACTTTCTCTACAAGAAAAACTTTTAAAAAAAAATTAATTATGGGTGAATTTCCGAGATTCTCTAAGCACACGATGTCATGTTTTGTTCTGTTTTTTTCCATTAAAAACAATTTCCTAATGATCAGAGGACAGAAATTCCAAAACTTGCTGCCAAGTTCTCATTTTTAAAGTGGCCAAACAAAGAGACGATTAAACACATGAGGAATAGTTATGTTAACTGTATTTAATAGAGATTATAACTTGCTTTGATACAAAATATAGAGGGACGCGGTGGCTCAGTTGGCTAAGACTCTGAACTTGTCGATCGAAAGGTCGGCAGTTCAGTGGTTCAAATCCCTAGTGCTGCGTAACGGGGTGAGCTCCCGTTACTTGTCCCAGCTTCTGCCAATCTAGCAGTTCGAAAACACGTAAAAAATGCAAGTAGAAAAATAGGAACCACCTTTGGTGGGAAGGTAACAGCGTTCTGTGCGCCTTTGATGTTTAGTCATGCCGGCCACATGACCACAGAGATGTCTTCGGACAGCGCTGGCTCTTCGGCTTTGAAATGGAGATGAGCACTGCCCCCTAGAGTCGGGAACGACTAGCACACATGTGCAAAGGGAACCTTTACCTTATCTTTTGATACAACATCTAGCCTGTCAGCAGAGCAGATGACTAACCCAAATGAATTAATATTTAAATCAAATTTAAATTTAGTTTTCTTCTGGTTTTCTCCTTGTGTGTGAGGAGAGAAGCAACCTAGAACTAAGGAGAAATTTCCTGACAGAATAATTAATCAGTGTAACAACTTGCCTCCAAAATTGGCCAATGCTCCAACACTGTAAGTTTTAAAGAAGATATTGGATAACCATTTGTCTGAAGTAGTATAGGATTTCCTGCCTAGGAAGAGGGTTGGACTAGAAGACCTCCAAGGTCCATTCCAACTCTGTTATTCTGTTTTCTATGTGTTTGTCTATCTGTCTGTCTGTCTGTCTGCCCGTCCCAATAGCTTTTCGGGTGTAGCCCCCAGCACAGAAGTCAAATATTAAGTTTTTAACTGCAGTGCATCTTTGGACAACCAAAAAGTTGTGTTCCCTACCTTTGGTTTATCAAATTATAACTGAAAATTGACATTTGTTTTCCCCACTGCTGTAGCCTTTCCAAAAAAATAAAATTTTAAAATTTTCTCCCCTAGGTTGAAAAATTAATTATCTAATGCTGTAATCTAGCGTTTTATTTATACGTACACAACCTTAAAGGTAAAGGTTCCCCTCACACATATGTGCTAATCGTTCCTGACTCTAGGGGGCGGTGCTCATCTCCGTTTCAAAGCCGAAGAGCCAAGACTGTCTGAAGACATCCCCATGGTCATGTGGCCAGCATGACTAAATGCCAAAGGCAAACGGAACACTGTTACCTTCCCACCACAGGTGGTCCCTATTTTTCTACTTGCATTTTTTATGTGCTTTCGAACTGCTAGGTTGGCAGAAGCTGAGACAAGTAACGGAGCTCATCCCGTTACATTGCAGTAAGGATTTGAACCACTGAACTGCCGACCTTTCGATCGACAAGCTCAGCATCTTATCCACTGAGCCACCGCGTCACAACCTTATGAATTCTAAATTGGATATTCTTCCAGTTACATACTGTATGAAGGCTCATTTCTTTGAGTGTGGAAGGACACCGTATTTTTTTTCAACAGCAAAACTAAAATGGTGGCTGAGAAAAATGACAGTTGAGAAAGAAGGCAAGAATTTCGTAGGGGAAGGGAAAGCTGTTCCCCTGAATTTCAGAGGGGAAGGGGAAGCTGTACAGCAAAGCAATGCATGAGAAGTTCTTTCAAACATATGATATATCACAGAAAATCTGAAGAAGAGTTTGGGCTCCAGAAGATGAGAAACCCTTCCACAGTTTCAATCCTTTATCATTCTCTCATCCTAACTTTAAAGGCCATCTCATTTCTCATTTGTTCATGCCATTTCCCCCCTATTCTTCATCTACCATATTCGACACCATACTCAGGTTTTATTCCAACTATCAAGAACCACTCACCCCCCTCTGAATATATATACATTACAACGTTATTTGCTTCCTTCTCATATTCAGGCTGTACATATGGACCTTAGTGTCTATTAAGTGTCCATTCCCACCCCCACAATTCACTCCCCCACCCCCCCACCTCCTCATAAAATGGAAATGGACTTTGCTGCCAAAACCTAGCAGATGCAGAATGAATTTGTTCCAAAGCTGAAAAGAATTCTCCGAAGGCATCACTGTATAATGTTTTATTTGCCTTCCCCCCACACACACACTTTCTGTGACCGTCCACCTGGTTATTGGTTTATGAGTGACACGTTGCTCTGGCACAAAATAGCTTCCAAATGAGAATAAGGAATAATAAGTCATATACTGCATTTTGCTCTAAAACATGGCAAAGTAAGCAAATTTATTTTAATCCTTGCTACAAACCTATTAAAAGAAGATTGGAAGTCATTCATTTTACAGAGCAAACTGAGAAGAAATCCAAACTCCACATTGGTCCACAGTGAATAATCAAAACCTACTTTAATAAGTCAAGATCTGCATGAATTCCATATGTTTTCTCACAAAAGGAATTTGTGAGTGAACATATGGAATTCATGCAGATCTTGACTTATCTCATTTCTATATGAAGAGGGGTGGGAAGAAAAAGAAATCAGAACATCACATCTAACTTACATGAAAATCAGGAACTGAGATGAAGGGTAACCAAACTATCTTCCCGTGGGGAAATGCTCCCAGTTCGGACCGGATCGCCTGATCTGGTAGCTATGGTGGCGGGTGGTTCAGAGAACCGGTAGCAAAAATCCCTGCCCCCATCCCACCCCAGCTGAGCTGCGTGATCATCAGCGGTGGTTTTTTTTCTACTTTTAAAAGCATTTTTTCTTCAGCCGAAAAAAAAATGCTTTTAAAAGTAAAAAAAAAGCCTCTGATGATCGTGCAGCTCAGCTTCGGCCGAAGAGGTTATAAAAAAATGCTTTTAAAAGGTTCTGGTGATTAGGCAACTCAGCTGGGATCACCAGAACCCTTAAAAAGCTTTTTTCCTCTGGCGATCCCAGCTGAGTTGCCTGATCATCACAGGCTTTTAAAAGGATTTTTTTACAACCTCTTTGGCTGAAGAGGTTGTAGAAAAAATGCTTTTAAAAGTAAAAAAAAAAAGTTGGCCACGCCCACCCAGTCACATTACCACCACCACCAAGCCACCCCCAAAGAACTGGTAATAATAAATTATACATTTCACCCCTGCATCTTCCCCAAGAACCCTTTCAACCATAGCTGAAACATGAAATACATTGCTTTTATATTAAAGTTGTGTGAAAGGGAGTGGGCAAAGTGAAATTAGATTCAGGGTATCCTCACATGCATGAGTAATTTAAAACATATCTGTTAACTTTCTGAAGGTCCTCTTTACTAGAATAATCTCATGTATACATCAGCCAAAAGGTTATTGAATGGGTTATCAGATTAGGAATGATCAGATATTAGATATAACATTCCTTTTTTATTAGTTGTGGCTATTAATTTAAGGGCAATCCTCAACTCTATGAGAATTACAATTATCAATACAATCCTCATAACAATTTCACAGATAAAAATAAATTTTATAAATAAAGTTCACCTGACATTTTTTTCCTCCAGCTTCTGCATTTTTTAATTAAACATATAGCCATTTTAGGAGGTACTAGTTTGTAGGTAATACTCAAGGTAGTTGCTTGAAATCCAGCTCTTGTTTATCTTTTGAATTATTTTAATTTTTTAGAAGTTTTCACTGCTGTAAACAATAATATATACACCTTGGGATGGCAAAATACATTTTTTCTTACAAATCACCCATATGGTCGAAGCATGACAAGAGTTGAAATAATAAAATAATGCATAAAAGGGTTTTACACCAAATTATTTCTCCCAGCTATGATCTAGCCTCAAATTGCGCAATAGAATGTTAAATTGAGCATGTATATACTTGAAAAACAAAACTCTTTTTAAAATTGTACTCTAATTACTTTATTGTGGCTAGAAGCAACTGAGTGTGTGCGGTAGGGTGAAAGGTTAAGTCCTCAAGTTACAACAAAGGTTAAGTACAGGGAATTTTTAAGTTGAGGCAAAGATAAAGTACAAGTAGCCCTCAAATTACGTTGGTTTAAAGCAGAGGTGGGTTTCAGCAGGTTCTGATCAGTTCTGGAGAACCGATAGCAGAAATTTTGAGTAGTTCGGAGAACCAGTAGTAAAAATTCTGACTGGCCACGCACCCATCTACTCTCTGCCTCCTGAGTCCCAGCTGATCAGGAACAAATGGGGATTTTGCAGTAACCTTCCTCCGGAGTTGGGAGGGAATAGAGATTTTACAGTATCCTTCCCCTGCCACGCCCACCAAGCCATGCCACGCCCACCAAGCCACACCCACAGAACCAGTAATAAAAATTTTTGAAACTCACCACTGGTATAAAGTGCAACATCACATGACCACATCGCTTAGTGAATGCAATCCTGGCTCTCCACATTGCCATTGTTAACCAAATTCCATTGGTTGTTAGCCAAAGGACCCAAGCCAAACTAAGCCATTCCTGTTTGATTCCTCCCAGCCCCGAACCTTGGTTCTTCCAAAATAAGGGACTGTCATCCCTTCAACTCTCTCTATTGCCTATTTCCTCCACATCTCTACCCACTTTTGGCTGCAGAAGAGGGCATGCATGGCCAACTTGTGAAGGTCCAGGTTGGGTGTGCTTGGTCAGCAGCAGCAGCAGCAAGAAGACGTCAAAGGTCAATTGCTGCAGTAGAGTGCAGGCAGCAGGGACCACGGAGGGCCTCTGTGGCTCAGACTGCTAATGCAGTCTGTTATTAACAGCAGCTGCCTGCAATTACTGCAGGTTCTAGTCCCACCAGGGCCAAGGTTGACTCAGCCTTCCATCCTTTATAAGGTAGGTAAAATGAGGACCCAGATTGTTGGGGGCAATAAGTTGACTTTGTATATAAATATACAAATAGAATGAAGACTATTGCTAACATAGTGTAAGCCGCCCTGAGTCTTCGGAGAAGGGCGGGATATAAATGCAAATAAAAAAAAAAAGATGGCATAGATCAGGAGATAGGCAGGTGAGGAAGTTGAAGCATCCCTGAGTGTAGGCCAGTTGCCAAGTGCCAAAATTTTGATCACATGCCTGTGGGGGCACTGCAATGGCCATAACTTTGGGACCGGGCGTAAGTTACAGTTCATTGAGAACCACCATAACTTTGAACAGAAGCTGAAAGAACTGCTGTAATTTGAGAAATACCTGCACTTCAAAACTCAGTTTTGAAAAAGGAAAAGTGTATTATGGTTCCAATAAGTGCATTAACAAACAGAAATTAAACTGTGTTGTAAACCATGTTTGGGAAACCCAATTTTAAACAGCAGCATTAAATAAATGCATGTCTATTATTTGTGTGATTAAGGAATTAGATATTTTATGTTAAGTCTTCCCCATCCAGGGTAAGATACTTGGGATTTAAAATCCCATCCATTCCCATTTGAACTTGCCCTTGTTTCAAAATCAGTGTTAGATCTCATACTTATTCACATGCCACAAACTGTTAGTAACCCTGGTGGATTTGGCCTTTTTAGTAGCTTCCACTATATATAGTCGCCTTATAAGTGAGAGGGGTAGCATATAAATTTAATAAATAAATAAATAAAATAATATAAAATTTACTTTTAGAAGAAAACAATTGGTTCACTTTCACTTTACAGCACTCTCTAAGGGGTTTACAGCAGCGGTCACCAACTGGTGGTCTGTGAGAAAATTTTGGTGGTCCCCAGAAAAATTATTTGCATTTTTTAATATTGCACTAAAGCAGGGGTCCTCAAACTACGGCCACTGGACTGGATACATGCAATGAACGTTTGTGTTGCTGCAGAGAGCCTCCCCCTTCGGGGTCTTTTTGTGTGGGTCGGAGGGGGGCAGAAATTCCAACTTGGGGTCTGCTTCAGCCTCCTGGTGCAGGGCTTGCGCGAAGGCTGGAGGAAAGCACTGCTGGTGGCGAAGAGCCGGGGGCCTCGTTCCAGTGGGACTGCCTCATGGCCTGGAACTGGCTGACCATCTCAGTCCACTGAGCTTCCAGGCACCGGTACCTGGCCTTGCACACCCGCAGGTCTTCCCTCTGCTTGGAAAGCCTGTGCTCATAGTCCTCAGTAAGATCCTTCTGCTGAGCCTCCTTCTCAGTCAGATCCAATTTGAACTGAGTCAGCTGTTTTGCCAACTCTTTCTCATGCTGGCTGCTTAGTTCTAGAAACTGCTTCCTGTTGGGGCCCTAAGGAACCCAAGCGGGCAGGCGAGGAGTGGTGAGTAGAGGCTGGCAAGGCGCCCCTCGACATGAATGACATTGAGTTGGCCACGCCCACCCAGTCACATGACCACCTTGCCACATCCACCCAGCCAGTAATTAGGTAGATCATATTAGTGGTCCGCGGCATTTAAAATTATGAATTTAGTGGTCCCTGAAGTCCGAAAGGTTGGTGACCCCTGGTTTACAGAGTCAGCAGATTGCCCTGAACAATCTGGGACCTCATTTTACCAACCTTGAGCCAGTCAGGATCGAACTCCAGGCTGTGGGCAGAATTAGCCTGCAATACTGCATTCTAACTGCTGCACCAGCAGGGCTCATGGTCATGGATATTTAATGGACATTCTGATGTTGTTTCTTGATAGATCTTTCACTAGAGTTGGTTTTATTTCAAATTATTTACATTAAAGATTACATTTTGTACTTCTTTTACTCTATAAGCCACCTTGGGAACACTAAGGTATTGAACAGTAGGTGTAGAAATGCAGTTGAAATGCATTTTTAAAAAAATAATAATCTAGGCCTTACAATTAAATAGAGAAATGCATTCATTGACATACTACACCTTGCTTAATAAACAAAAATGAAAAATTCCTTAATATAATTTGAAAAATTAGTAGTGCTTCTTGAAATTAAAAAAAAAACTTGAACAATTTCACTGCACAGTTCAAAGGTGTAACATAAAATTCACTGTAAGTTTAAAAACAAAATTTTGCAAAAAGTGTTTGAAGTATTTTGAGCCCAGCATTAAAACCCATCAGTTATTTACAGATCAAAGAAGCTCGGAGTATCCTGGAACAATCCGGGTGAGAAATGCCAAAATCTGATTTCATCCATGTCCACATGTTTCTTTGAACTTGTAATTCAGAGAATTGGTCAGTGTATTGAACTAATTAACATGCTTAACGCTTGCCAATTTTGATGGCTGTGATCCTTTCTTGCCGGAGAAGAAAAGAGATGAAGGAAAAACAGGAAAAATGTAGGAAGAGAGTAGAACTGTCTGTGATGAGAAAAAGACATGTGCCATGATGTTATCACACATACAAAACTTTCAGAAACATGTATGATTATCCTCAGAGGTCTGAAAATGAACTGATTTTCCTGCATATAATTCATCGGAGCATCCCTGCCTTTAGTCTCCCTTGAAGTTGCTGTTTGCAGAATTTCATATTTAGAGAATTGTATTCAAGCAACATCCTCTACTAGCCAGGAACAAATCTGAAGTTCTTACAGTCAGATTCTAAACTTTGTTCTTATGCTGATACTACGAATCATACCGACGTCATTTAAATTTGGATATTTTGAAGACATAAAAAAGTCAGGAATAGGAGATTAATCCTAATTTCATGAGAAGTCTACTTCTGCTCTTCAAATCACACACAGAGTCCATTATTTTTATTTTGGAGATAAATCCCATGAAATTGATTAATCAGAGAAGAGAAGAGAGGAGAAGTTGCTTTTAAAAATTGCACAGTGATTTGTTAGCAACTGTTGAACCGAACTGTGCAATCAAAACTTTTACCAAGGTTATCTGTAATGAGAAATTCACCACCACAATATTGCCCAGCTAAAAAGGATGAACTATGCATCATCTTCAACCACATGATCTGAACCAAACATCTTTAGAATTATAGTGTATTTATTAAGAAATCTTATATTAAGCAAAGCATTTACAAACAATTATAATGCCAATAATCTGGTCTTCAACTCAGAAAAGCTACCCATATTTTCTAAAAACTGTATTAGAGAATGACTGCCAATAAAATCAGGCAACAGAAACTTTCAAACACTTCTTGAAGCTGACAGAAATAAGCTTGAAATAAAAAGAAATGTTTAAAGTTAATATTATTCATATCTATCTAATGCTTTTAAGAAGAATTAGTCAATTTAATTTAAATAACAAATGCAAAGTGAAGTATTTGATACAAATTATTCTTGAAAATGAGACAATTAGAAAACTATTTTTGAAAAAAACATTACCAGAATTTGTCAAAAATTGCTATAATTGAGTGGATCTAATCTAAATATAATTGCTTGGATCATTGACAAGAGCATTTGTTTTAGATAGCAGCAAAAGTTGAAGGATAAGTTCAACTGTATGAGAATTTTTGTTCACTAAAACTTGAATGAGTATTCCAGGTGACTTGTAACTATTTTCAGAAAATCTGCAGGGAAAATCATTTTTGTGGAGGCAGGTAAACATATAATTATGTAGTATGCATAATTTGCATCTGAAAAATCCCAAATTCAGTATGTGGCATCAGCCGATGATTACAATTATATCTGCTTGAGATACTGGAGAGCCATTGTTGGTCAGGTAATTATGGTTCAAAAAGACAAATAATCTAATGTGTCACGAAGCACAATTGTCTTTCTATAATTGTCTTTCTACACCACCTTTGTCAGGCCCTGGCATTTTGTGCTTCCAGGAAACTATGTCTAAACTTTCAAACTACACTGGTTTGTTTAGGATTTCAAAATAAGGCAAGAAGGACCTCTGAGAGCCAGTTTGGTAATCAGGAGCCTAGGAGTAATCAGGAGCCTAGGAGTTCTAGTTCAGGAGAGGAGAGGAGCAAAAAGGAGCGGAGAAGAGCAGAGAGTAGTAGAGAGGAGAGGTAAATTAAAGAACTAAAGATCTGGAATACAGGTAGTCCTTGATTTACAAAAGCCCATTTAGCAACCGTTGAAGTTACAATGGCACTGAAAAAAAGGGATTTCTGACCATTTTTCACATTTATGTGTGAAATCCCCGTGGTCACGTGATTTACATTCAGGTGCTTGACAAGTAGTTCGTATTTATTGCGATTGCAATGTCTCAGGGTCATGCAATCCTGTTTTGCGACCTTCCAACAAGCAAAGTCAATGGGGAAGCCAGATTAACTTAACAACCGTGTTACTAATTCAACAACTAAAGTGATTCATTTAACAATTGTGACAAGAAAAGTTGTAAAAGGGGGGGAAATTACTTAGCAAATTTCTCACTTAACAACATAAATTTTGGGCTCAGTTGTGGCTGTAAGTCTGTAAGACTACCTGTATTGAAATCCATAATTGAAAAGCAAATTGATCGTTTATTGTGGCCCATGCATAATGCAAAGAGCATTATGTTTTTCTAAATCTGTCACACAAAACGGATATTTCTCTCCTCCCCCCCAAAAAAAGCTAAGAACCAATTTATCTATTGAAGATGTTTCTTTTGAGAAGTGTCAGCTATACACAAAGTTAGGCGTTAAGCTCCCTCTAGTGAACCGTCATAGAATTGTCACAAGATTGTTCCAACAAGCTAGTTATTTCAATGACTTTATGTACAATGAAAATCAGCTTTACCTTTTCTAACTATTATGTTCCTTTTCAAAAGAAATCAAAATACTATTCCTATTACTGAAGGAAAGTACTCTTAAGAATTCAGGCTTTCAAAAAGATGTTATTTTCTCTTTGTCAATTAATAGGGAATATTGCTACGGTAATACTCCTACTAGAACCTCAAAGAGGAAACAGGCTTAACAAAAGGTAATAATGTATTTTTTTTTCAGAAGAGTCATAGAAACATTGTCATTCACTATGCCATACACTAAATAAATATCATTCATTAAAATAAAGGAATGTTGAGAGGGGGACAAATGAAATCCCTAGATCAAATTAAAATCAAAATAGCATATTAATCAAATAAAAAAAATCTGAAATATACAGAAAATATATCATTTCCTTTCTTTTTCACATTTAATTGTCTCAAAGGATTGCTATAAGTTTATTAAGCACTTACATACACTGGTAGTCAACATCGTGTGTGTTTATTGACCAAAAGAATCCATGAAATTATTCAGTTCAAATATTTTGTTTTACCCCAAAACCTAAAACACGACATACTCTCACTGGAACTCTATTAGAGGGAATTTCAGCATAAAATTTTCACAGGGTATTTATATTCACAATCACCACGTTAATTACCTTTCCCATCAGCCCTTCATCTGTACATTCCTTTCTCCGTTGTTGTTATAGCTGGTTTAAATTATTTGGAAATCTCACCCCCATCCCCTGCAAATTTGGGTTGCTTGACGAGAGACTAGGATTCAGGTTCTTAAAGAAAGCAAGTAATACATCTCTAATTGAAATCTGAATGGAATTTTTTTAAAAAAACAAAAACCTTCGACTGACTTAAATCAAGGAGAAGTACGATTCCAAGAAAGAATTCCTTTGCTTAGCCTAAGAGCGTCTTGTAAACATGGAAAGCATTTCATGAAAATGAAATCCATGCAGTCTTATTTAGATTAGATCCACTGAAATCAGTGCAATGCAAATTACATGAAAACAACTCATAAACAAGCTATGAAATGTGAACAGAAATAAAGTCAAAGAAATTGTGCCAAGCCTTCAGAGTTGAAATTAAAATCTGTCAATGTACAGTGCAATGGAATCTAGTTTTGATGAGAGGTTCTCCCTTTTTCATTTGTCACTCAAATCTCAGACGATCGTGGGTCCTTTATTTATGCGTTTATTTGTTCAATTTGTATTTGTTGATTGGCACAAAATTATTTCTAAAAGCAGAACAGATAAGGCTTTCGAATGTACTAAACTCAACACCTTGAGAGTTGTTCATAAAATATTAAGTTTCAGGGCTATTTTTACAAACATATAATTGTATGAATCAAAACAGAATATACCAATATCCACACAGTTGATATGTCATGAGTAATTGGCACACTACGCTTAGAAGTCATAGGCTGGAATGTTGGAAGTAGTTCAATCTCAATCTATCCTATTCTACACATACTATTCTGAAGAATTCAGAAAAGAAATATCTGATTTTAGTGTCAACGTGTTCTATTTTTATTTTATTTTATTCTGTAATCCCTTGCATCAAGGGTGGAGTCGAGGTGACTGAACGGAATTTGAGTATTTACTGGCCGGATGCCCTTCCTGACACCTACATGGAGTTCTCAGCAGACAATAACTCATTGCACCCAGAGAGAGAAATATATGCTGCTACCTACTCACAGCTTCCTGATTGTGAGGCAAGACCTTAACTCTAGGCTAACACACCGCTCACAAAAGTGTTCTATAAAGAAACATTTTGCAATTAGCCAAGGGCAACTACAAGCATTATGAATGATGACTCTAGTAATTGATACTCAATGATCAGTATGAGCCGCGGTGGCGCAGTGGTTAGAGTGCATTACTACAGGCTACTTTTGCTGATCACTGACTGCCAGCAGTTTGGCAGATCGAATCTCACCAGGCCCAAGGTTAACTCAGCCTTCCATCCTTCCGAGATAGGTAAAATGAGGACCCCGATTATTCGGGGAAATATGCTGATTCTGTAAACCACTTAGAGAGGGCTGTAAAAGTACTATGAAGCGGTATGTAAGTCTAAGTGCTATTGCTATTGCTATCTTCAGTATTAAAGTGACTGCATTACTTAAATATGAGTATAATCCATAAATACAATGCAGACCCAAAAATAAAGGGTTTTTTTTTTCAAATAAAACAAATAAAAAAGGAAGCAACCTAGGCTTAAAAGTAGGGGGACAGGACCCAAACACACTGGGGAAGGGAACATTATCTAGGGCACTAAAATATCATACCATAGAAGATACACATTTTAATAACATATGCTACGGAAGACCAAGTCTCTGAAGTTGTAAGTAAATTTGAAAGAAGATCACAACAGCTTAGTAAGAAATCGATGTTCCTTTTTCTTATGTGCTTATATTCCATTTCACTATATTGCTGATTAACAATCTTATGAGTCAAAGGAGTTTAAACTTTCAACGCTACGTCAAATAATTTAATGGAGAAATGTTAATTTTAACTGCATTATAGTGAAACAGGAGAGATCATTAGGCACTCCACTCCACTAAAACTGCAATTAAATTCAAAACTTGCATTTTATTTCTACAGCTGCACTCATTATAATGTCCATTTTGCACATCTGGTAAAGGAAGCGTTGAAGATCAGCAGAGGGATTCCCTCCTTTCTATGCTTTTTCCCATGAACTAAATATAATGGAATTCTGACAGATGTTCTCCTTGGTCATAGTTAATAAAATGAATTCTACAGACAGTGAAAAGCTTGGCTCAGCTTACCAGGATAAACTTTCAGCAGACGAACTATAGATGTCACCAGCTCATCATCCAACTATGAGCCCAAGGACGTTCAATTCCCCACACCACTGGCCTTATCGGTATGATCAGACTTGGCAAAAATGGTGTGTGAATGCCACATGGAAAGTTTTTTCCCCTGCTGTGGCTTAACTTACCCCTTCATACTCTCTTTTTTTCACAGCACAAGCTGTGTCAATATGCCTCCATTCTATTTCATGCAACAGGATTCCAGGATGCTTCCAGCACAATTCAATGTATACATGACATTATATATATATATATATATTTCATTTTGTTAAAAAGCCATCTGAACCATTTATAGTCATTGGAAACATCACACACCATCATTAGGCAAAAAGATTCAGCTGAAATGAATGAACAAAAAGATAAGCCTTTAATTGCTCAGGGAAACATTCCATAGCAGAGAGATAATTCCACGTGCTAAGCCCCATCATTGTTAAAAATGACGATTGGGAAGCTTAATGGGGTATGAAAAAAGGCCTGGTCCTTTTTTTTTTTTTTTTGTACTCCATTACCTCATCTACCCACATAGGAGAAAATCGGTTCATTTTTTAAGAGACTTGGATGGGAGTTTACACATTTGTCATTTTCCTACTACTACATATAAACCATAGCTATGAACTCCAAAGCATCACACTTTCACTAGAATTTAAGTGCTTCGTGGTTTCTGCCAAAAACAGAATCATGACACATCCTCCTCTTCCTTTTTCCATGACTTTGTGCAACTATACAGCTTGACATGATTATGAGGCAACCTTTTTTTTCTATTTTGCGGTTGCCATTCGCAATGGGGAAACTAAACCATCGTGGCTTCCATTGTTGTGTTCGTTGAGTGACTGTTCAAAGTTACCACGGCACTGAAAAAAGCAACGTGTGACCATTTTTCACACTTATGACCATGGCAGAATCCCCACGGTCACGTGATTTACATTTGAATGCTTGACAACTGGTTCATATTTATGATGGTTGCAGTATCCTGGGATCATGAGATCACCTTTTGCAACCATCTGCCTAGCAAAGGCAAAGGGGAAGCCAGATTCGCTTAGCAATTGTGTTACTACTTTAACAACTTCAGTGATTCACTTAACAAATGTGGCAAGAAAAGTCGTAAAATGGGGCAAAGCTCACTGAAACAAATTTCTCACTGAACCACATAAATTTTGAGCTCAATTGTGGTCGTAAGCTGAGGACTACCTGTATTTTATTCTTTTTTTTAACCCCCAGCCTTCTTCAATCTGGTGCCAGATTTATTAGACTTCAAATCCCAAAATGCCAATACTACCTAGCAATTCTGGGAAATCTAAGGGTTGCAAAAAATGACAGGTAGCCCTTCCATTTAATGAAGTGACTGGAATTTCCAGCACTAAAGTGATGAAGTTCTAAAAGGTGACCTCACATGATTTCACCTCTTCCACTGATGTCGTTAAATGAATCCCATGGCGCCGTTATGCACAACATCACATGGTTGCAATTTGCAACCTCCAACCATCCCCACTGACTTTGCTTGCTCGATGCAGGCAGCAATAATGGTGGCAAATGAAAATTACGTGAATATGGGATGCTGCACTGTCATAATCGCCAAATGGCTGACAAGCACCTGGATTGTGCTTATGGGGACACTGCAACAGCCACAATTGCAAGGTCCTATTGTAAGGACCACTTGTTCAGCACCGACATTAAGTTAACACAGTTGCTGAATGAGTGTCATTAAGCAAGAACTACCTGTCCAGTACTCCACACTTTATCAGAAAAGAGGTGAACATAATTCTGATCCTATCAGCATCCATAACCAATGTGAAAAGAACAGCAACCCAAAAATCTTCAATAATTAACAACATGCTTCTCACACATTATAGAACGTTTTCCCACTTCAAGAAAAATAATGATAATGCCTGTATTTTCTTTTATTCTTCTTTGATCCAACTTACCATATTTTTCGGAGTATAAGACGCCCCGGAGTATAAGACGCACCTTAGTTTTGGGGGAGGAAAATGGGGAGGGGGGGAATTCTGTTTACCAGGTATTCATCTGGCTGGTCCCAGCACATTAGTTCGCTCGCTGGTTTTGAGGTTGGGGCTGATTGGGACATCAGCTTCAGCACATTAGTTTGCTCGCTAGTTTTGAGGTTGGGGCTGGTTGGAGCTATGCTTCTAAAGCACAGCTGATTGTTGGAGGGAGCAGCAATTAGAAAAGCAGGCAAAGCACGGAAGATTGCTTCGCTCATGCTGAGGCTGAAAAACAGCTTCAAAAGCACAGCTGATCCTCAGAGGGAGCTCCAGTGACTAAAGTAGGCAAAGCGCGGAAGGGGTAAGAGAAGGCAGCAGCTGTTCCGGGTAGCCATTTTAGGCACCGCGCGGGGTTACATTCAGACTATAAGATGCACCCAAATTTTCAGCCTCTTTTAGGGGGGAAAAAGTGCATCTTATACTCTGAAAAATACAGGAAATATGGATTCACAGCATGCCAATGTCGTGTCCATCCATATTTTTTTTTAAAAAGCTAAACAATTTAACAGACAGTTTCCCACAAACCAGCAATAGTTTGAGTTGGGAAACAGCAGTCTCCTAACGTAGAGTTAAGCAAACAGCATTAGAAAAAAATCTAACAGCATTGTACGACTGATCATTTGTGATTTGTTTCATTCTGTAGCAAAGTCCCATTTCATTTCAACAATAATTTGTTTCTCATTCTATCTGGGCAGGTGCTTCCCTCCCACCCTCCAAAAGCAATATTTCAAATGAAATTGGTTTTGAAGGAACTTTTTATGAATATACATAATGGAAAAAGCCCCAATTAAATTCCAACAAAATGTTGCCATTTTCAGTAAACAAAGGTCTCTCAGCAGGGTCAGGTTTTATGCTAAGATACCCGCTTGGAAATTAATTACCACCCTGATACATGTCAAAATACATTTTTGAAAGGGAATAGCATTCAATTGCAAGTGTGTGTTTTATCTGATAGGATGCAAAAAAGAAAAGAAATCAAATCAGCCTTCTTTACCAACCACATTTATTCAGCACCCCTTAGAGAAATCAAAAAGTCTTGTTAGCCTTTTCATCTTCCTTTTCCTTCTTCTTCTTCTTTTTCCCCTCTTTCGCTTTTTTCCAACTAAGTGGAATCTTCACCAAGCCACATGTTTGGTGAGCCAGAAAACAAGTACAGAAAACAAGAAAGCGGAAGATGTTCCGTTCAAGAAAAGCAGGTGTCATTTCCTCATACAACTTTATGAGGTGCTACAACAAAGCACACCCCATCCCCAATTTCCCCCAGTAACTAGAGGAACTGAATTGTGAAAAGTTCTTGCAATTATATAACAGCATTTACACAGAGAACAAAAACTCTTGGTCTGGAAGCATCTTTTTGGGCCTTTTTATTAGAATTAGGATTTTTGTTTGTGATGGTGTTGTTTTGCTTTAATTGAATTCATTCTTTGTTCGGTACAAATCCTAATGGGGCAAGGCATTGGAGATCTGGCTATCTTCCCATACGTTTGGGTCAGGAGATAGGTAAATTCTGCTACTATTGATAATGAGTGGGTTATCCTGGGGTGTATGGAAGATTAAGTTTGGTGGGATTGTTTGTTTTAATCTTGTCAGCTGCCCGGTCATCTATATAAATCATATAAATTATATATTTTAAAAAATAGATTGCATCAATTATGGTCGAAAATTGCTGGTATCGCTGGTTCAACTTATTTACTGCAAAATCAAATAAGATATTTAATCTGGATTTGAGCTGTGGGACAAATTGTACTTTTTAATAAGTCCAGACTGGTTCCTTAATTAGCTTCTGTGTTAGGAAGGAAGGGAGATACCCCTAATATTACTTAGCACTTAATTTATCTGAAGCATTTCTGTAGCACTCTTCATTTCATTTTGTATTTGAGGGGCCTGTGCAATTCATTCAATCATTTAGAACATGCAGTAATTACTTTTTTGCTACTTAAATGTGCACACAAGTTAAAACCGTAGGAAGACTACAATAAGCTTGCCAGGTCAGGCCATTACATGATAGAGAATGTATTCAATGAAACATCAGAATTAATTACTGTATATTAACATTTTTCCTATTAATGTTACTCATTTACTCATCCAGTCTCTAAATCATACTATAACTGAAAGCCACAGAGCAATAGGCAAAGCCAAGTACTGTGTAATCGCCAATGCAAATTCTTCCTTGATGAGGCTAGTTTTCCATTCATGAAGGAGCAATTTTTTTTATCACTCCTTATCAATTTTTTTTTCTTAATGAAGTAGAAAAGCAAATTGTGTTACCTCTCTTAATACTGTGCTTTTATAACCTCGGTAGAGTCCTAGGATACCCTAAAAAAATCAACAAAGAAAACCGATCAGCTACTGCAAATTGTTAGGAAAGGCTGCCAACATATTGAGGATTACATGATAAGCAGAACAGCTTTACTGAGGATAATGTAATAGCTTCCAGGAAATTGACAATATTGATTATAAACACACTACCTATTGACTTCCTGAGTTTTATCTCACTTTTGAATGAGTTCGTCAGCTAGAGCTGCACATTGAAGGAATAATATTTAGTTAGTAACCTAAAAGAACCAAGAGAGAAAGAAATCTATTGCCGATGCTTATAGTCACTGTCTATTCAAAATATATATCATAAAAGAAAGTGGAGGTAAATTTTGACTTATGATTGTAATGGAACTCAACCTTTCCCTCTTATGTCATGATGGTTGTATGTTGACACACCTTGGTGACCAACCTGATTTTACAAACTTTTTAGTGGTGGTCATTAAGCAAACACCTGGCCATTATGCAAACAACGCAGTTGTTAAACAAATGTCACAATCATTAAGTGAGTCGGTGCATTCTTATGGATATTTTGGGAGGGGGGGGGCTGGAAACCAGCCAAAAAAGGCAACTTGTAAATCACCTCATTTGACATGGAATGCTGCAACAAGCTGTAAAGGTCAGCTGGTTGTCAAGTGTCCAAAATACAATCTTGCGTGTGTGTGTGTGTGTGTGTGTGTGTGTGTGTGTGTTGCCATCAAAACTCCGAAACTGGGTCACAAGTAACTTTTGAAGTGTCCATCATAATGAAGTGACTGGTTGTTAAGCACTCCCATATGACACCTATCCTGCGCAGACTGCACTGGCTTCCTGTGGCCTTCCGGGTGCGCTTCAAGGTTTTGGTGACCACCTTTAAAGCGCTCCATGGCATTGGGCCGGGTTATTTACGGGACCGCCTACTGCGAGAATACCTCCCACCGTCCCTGCGCTCTCACAGAGAGGGTCTCCTCAGGGTGCCGTCAGCGAGGCAATGTCGTCTGGCGACGCCCAGGAAAGGGCCTTCTCTGTGGGGCTCACCTCTGAACGATCTACCCCGGACTTCGTCAGCTGGACCTTGGACCTTCGGGCTTAAAACATACTTATTTAATTGTGCAGGACTGAGCTAGATTTTAAATTTTGGGTTTTAAATTGGGTTTTATTTCTATTTTTAATTGGACGGGCTTTAGAATAAGTTTTTTAAATGTTTTATATTGTATTTATATTCTATTTATCTGTTTTTAGTGCCTGTAAACCGCCCTGAGTCCCTTGGGAGATAGGGCGGTATATAAATACGATTAAATAAATAAATAAATAAATACTTGTAAGTTAAATTTAGGAAAAATTAAATATACTGTTTTTAACAGATTTAACAGAGAGATGGGCAGCAAAAAAATTTAATAAATTAAAATAAATTTTAAAAAACTATACTGATTTCACTGTCATGAAAGTGTCAAATTTCCTATTTGTTTTTATTGTCAGTTATTTTCTAATGTAATAATTAAAAGGCTTCATTTAAAAAAAATAATATTTAATAACTTAGAAACAATATAATTAATTTAAAATAGTTGTAATAATTAAATGGTTAAAATGAATAACATAATAGAAGTTATTTGAGTTAACTTATTTCAATTAAATTCCAATTAAAAATAAAAACAATATGAGGCCTTGCAATGCTCATGTCCAACATCTTATTTTACTGCCAAGAATTCCCCATTTAAGTACTCTTAAGAAATTTTTTTAAGATAATTGCCTCAGCTAAGTTCCCCATCTGCTGTAATAAAGAAAAATAAAATTTCTGGAAAGTTAGAGCCAACACCATTATACAGTCACTGTAAGACAAAGAGAGTCCCCATTATCTGAAAATATATGCACATACAGTTTGCACTCCATGGAAAGCATAAAAGCAAACATCTAAGGAAGCCAGTTGAAGAGACAAATGAACAAGTAGCAATTAACCCATCAATGGTCCAGCAGTGACAACTATAAAAGCTGGAAAAGATAAAGTGCTTCTTATCTAGGTAAGAGCTTCCCTTTCTCTCATACTGGTGTTTGGCCAGTTCTAGTGCAGATGTAAGTGTGTACAAGCGTGTGGGTGCCAGTAATTAAACCAGTAATGCTTTATTCCTGACAGAACTTCCAATTCTTATTTAGAACTCTAAATGAAAGTTAGGGATAAATATCTCACTGAACACTCAGGGGTGAAGATAAGAACTCTGCCAAACTGGTGCTTTGAAGACGGTTATCTTACTCATGGCAGCCATGCTGTAAATAGCCAAATCACCCCATACCCATTTTTCAAAAGTGTTCACAATATCTCCTCATGATGATGTATCCTTCAATCCTTCAAAGTTAGCGACTTTCCTGAATATACTATTTATCAGCTCCAGTAAGTTAGAGACCCACCCATCCGCCCTGACTTTTCTTCAGCCTTACCTCTTCATAGACGGTTTGGGAAAGGATCCGTAAGGTACTGGAAGACGGGGACACCTGTGCTCTTTGCTTCACAACTTCAGCAGGAACTCGTATTAGACAAGCGACCTGAGTAAAAAATACATAATTTAGACTAAAGTAAGACTTTGATGGAGGATTACAATGGCCAAGAAACCTGCGGCCTTAATGTGAGCAGTGGAGGACTAACACTACACTATATACTACAGAAATCAGATGTCAGAAGGAAGGCTGATAAAATATCTACAGACCCCTCACATCCTGGATATGAACTGTTTCAACTCCTCCCCTTAGGAAGCTACTATAGGCATTGCATGCCAAAACAGCTAGACACAAAAGTTGTTTTTCCCTCATGCCATCACTCTGCTGAACATTTAATTCACACACCACTGTCTTATGCTTAAGGATATTTACCCATGCTATATGGCTGTAGTGTTATTATTATCCTTCTCATCTTCTCTACTGTCCCAACATTATTAGTATCGTATTATGATTATTATTACTCTGTTGCTTTGCATTTACATTGAGAGCTTCTGCCCCGGAGACAAATTCCTTGTGTGTATAATCACACTTGGCTGAATAAAATGTTCTCTATTCTATTTCTATTATTTATATTTCTATTATTCTTATTTATCTATACGACAAAATCGTTCAGCTTCGGGACGGATTGGATCAAAATTGGGTAGATCCAGGCGAGGGTTCTGAGGCCCGTCTTGTTGAGGTGGTTTGGGATGACTTTGATCCCGTGACTCCCGAGGACATGGACAGGTTGCTGGGTAGGCTGAACGCCACCACATGTTTACTGGATCCGTGCCTCTCCTGGTTAGTACTGGCTACTCAGGAGGTGACACGAGGCTGGCTCCAGGGGATTACAAATGCTTCTCTGCGGGAGGGGGTCTTTCCCGCGGCCTTGAAAGAGGCGGTGGTGAGACCCCTCCTCAAGAAGCCTTCCCTGGACCCAGCTGTTTTAGGGAACTACCGGCCAGTCTCCAATCTTCGCTTCACAGCGAAGGTTGTAGAGAGTTTGGTGGCATGTCAGCTACCCCAGTACCTGGATGAAGCTGTCTATCTAGACCCGTTCCAGTCCGGCTTCCGGCCCGGATACAGTACGGAGACAGCTTTGGTCGCACTGGTGGATGATCTCTGGAGGGCCAGGGATAGGGGTTACTCCTCTGCCCTGGTCCTATTAGACCTCTCAGCGGCTTTTGATACCATCGACCATGGTATCCTGCTGTGCCGGTTGGAGGGGTTGGGAGTGGGAGGCACCGTTTATCGGTGGTTCTCCTCCTACCTCTCTGACCGGACGCAGACGGTGTTGACAGGGGGGCAGAGATCGACTCCAAGGTGCCTCATGTGTGGGGTGCCGCAGGGGTCGATTCTCTCACCCCTCCTGTTCAACATCTATATGAAGCCGCTGGGTGAGATCATCAGTGGCTTTGGGGTGAGATACCAACTGTACGCTGATGATACCCAGCTGTACTTTTCCACCCCGGGCCACCCCAGTGAAGCTGTCGAAGTGCTGTCCCGGTGTCTGGAAGCCGTACGGGTCTGGATGGGGAGGAACAGGCTCAAACTTAATCCCTCCAAGACGGAGTGGCTGTGGATGCCAGCACCTCGGTACAGTCAGCTGCAGATGCGGCTGTCTGTCGGGGGTGAATCATTGGCCCCGATGGAGAAGGTACGCAACTTGGGCGTGCTCCTGGATGGTCGGTTGTCCTTTGAAGACCATTTGGCGACCGTCTCCAGGAGAGCATTTTATCAGGTTCGCCTGATCCGCCAGTTGCGTCCCTTCCTGGACCGGGATGCCTTATGCACAGTCACTCATGCTCTCGTTACCTCTCGCCTGGACTACTGCAATGCTCTCTACATGGGGGTCCCCTTGAAGAGCACCGCGAGAGTTCAGCTAGGTCAGGACGCGGCTGTGCGGGTTATTGAGGGAGCGGCTCGGAGCTCCCACATAACACCTATCCTGCGCAGACTGCACTGGCTACCTGTTGTTTTCCGGGTGCGCTTCAAGGTATTGGTTACCACCTTTAAAGCGCTCCATGGCTTAGGACCGGGCTATCTACGGGACCGTCTACTGCCGGCCTCTATCTCCCAGAGTCCGGTGCGTTCCCACAGAGAGGGACTCCTCAAGGTGCCGTCAGCCAAACAGTGTCGACTGGCGGCCCCCAGGGGGAGGGCCTTCTCTGTGGGAGCTCCGACCCTGTGGAACGAACTTCCCCTCGGACTTGACAATTACCTGACCTTAGGACCTTTCACGAACTTAAAACTTATTTATTTCGTATGGCTGGACTAGCCTGATTTTTATCTTTATTGGATGGGTTTTTAAAATTTTGTGATTTTATGGGGGAGTATGTTTTTTAACATTTGGGCATTTAAATTAGTTTTTTAAAGGATGTTTTTAATTATTGTGTGTATTTGTATTTTAGCTGCCTGTTCACCGCCCTGAGTCCTTCGGGAGGAGGGCGGTATACAAATTAAAATATTATTATTATTATTATTATTATTATTATTATTATTATTATTATTATTATTATTATTATTATTATTATTATTATTATTGTTATTATTATTATTATTATTATTATTTATACAATACCCATGCAGCTCTTGAAACGTGGTAGTAAGTACAAGGACAAGAAGTAGAAGCGGAAGGGAGGATCAGAACTAGAAGAACTCTGAACTCAGACCAGTTAAGCTAAGCCACTCCCAGGCTCTGAGCCCTCTTAGACGGCTCACATAGTTCCCATTGGCTATTGACTTGTTATGGCTATCCCAGCTCATAATTTCTTACACACTGATATGATTCATATTCTGGTGTTCCAAAAACAAACAAAACAAACAAAAACAAACCTCAACCTCCTCTTCTCAAGTCGGTTCTGTAGAACTTTCTCTTTTTATAGGTCTGTCAAGATGAATTGAGTTACACAATAGAATGGTGACAATTTCACCTTACATCAGAACTCTTCAGCTGATTGCATTTATTTCATTGTACATGTCACAAAGAGCTAATGGCAAAGAGCAGTCATTCTGTGTGCTTTCAAGGTACAGGCTACCTACAGAAATAAATTATTCCCACTGATTTTGACCCAGATAGTTACTTGACGACTCTTGAAAGTCAATCCTCAATAGGTTTTCTAGATGTATTGGGCCACTTATCTTATTCCTTATATAACTGATGGAAAACATGGGTTTCCCTGCACTGAACGCTTGTATAGTAATCAACCCTATTAATTTTTTCCATTTGATATTTTTCTTTGAAAAATGTTACGAAGCATCAGTAGTCATAGAAATGGATTGAAAAGGATTTAAAGGTAATATAGATGAAACCCTGCCCATCAAAGAATC
Source organism: Ahaetulla prasina (assembly GCF_028640845.1). Taxonomy (NCBI): domain Eukaryota; kingdom Metazoa; phylum Chordata; class Lepidosauria; order Squamata; family Colubridae; genus Ahaetulla; species Ahaetulla prasina. The sequence continues at coordinate 39,208,550 of NC_080540.1, read as the reverse complement.
TACAGTAGCATCCCTGACAGACAGTCATTCAGCATATGAGGGAGGGAGGGAGATCACTATCTCCCAAATCGGTCTGTTTCACCTTTAAATAGTTCTTACCAATAGGAATCTTTTTCTGATGCTCAACCAAAATCTTGCATGTTAATTCTATTATCCTTCTGAAGCAATTTTATATGAATTGAATGAATACTATTAATCTTCTCATCGGTCCCACCACCAATCTCTTTCTACTTATGACTGTAACTTCGTTGCTGGTAATCCTTGTGATTTATATTGATATTGATTGTTCCTGATTGCTTATTTGTGCCCCGTGATTATCATTAAGTGTTGTATCATTAAGTGTTAAATTGTACCCTATGACCATCGTTTGTGTTGTAAATGTTGTACCTTGATGGAGATATCTTTTCTTTTATGTAGACTGAGAGCATATGCACCAAGACAAATTCCTTGTCTGTCCAATCACACTTGGCCAATAAATTCTATTCTACCTATATCTTCAGGTACTTTTTTTCCTATCTTCCTTTTTTTGAGGGTTGCCTTAAACATTTCATTATTTAATATATGGGTCAATACTGCCATCTAGCGAGCAAGACTGCAGTACTTCATAGATACAGGTCTATTTTTCTTGCGAAAGAAAGAACTCTTTCAAATGTTTACAGGGAAAATGGGGGGAAAATCACAAGTTTTATGATCTACATCTACCTCTATACTACTAAAACTCTTGTCATTACCATTAAGTGGGCAAAACAGTGCATCACAAGGCAAGAATTTTTGAATCAAGCTACCTCAAAAGGGCTTAGATGCATCCAATGCATCTGCAATCAGAGATCTGTAAGTCCTGAGGGAATTAAATTTGGGGACGTTGTGGCTGCTGCTATGGTCATATGATGGCCATTTTGAACAGTCCATGACAATTTCTCAGCCAATCTTACAATCCCTTCCTCCTGCCCTCACCCAATAGCAAGGAAATGGTTCATCATGTGGCTCTTAAAGAAACAATGATCGTAAGTGTGAAAAATGGTCATAACTCACGTGCTATTGTAACCGTCATACTCAAGTGCTTTTTTTTCAGTGCTGTTGTAACTTCAAACAGTCACTAAATGAACTGTTGTAAGACGAGGGCTATTTATACTTTTTTTTGTATATAAATGTATATTTATTTATACATTGAAAAGATTCATAACTGAAAGATCTGAATTGCATTGCTCACTGTGGGAACCAGGCAGTGAAATTAATCTAAATAAAAATAACAGAAAGCCACAGAGGCCACATGCAACCTTATTTGATCTCCTATACTAGGCTGCCAAAAATTCAGCAGAAAGACTACCTATTTTTCACCTATTTTCTATAAAAAGTAAGGGAAAAAGTAAGCATGTTAAGCATTCACAATTTTTTAAACCATCCATTTTCCCCTTTAAATCCCTTACAAATCTCACCCCAATACCTGAAAGGACAGAACATTCAACATTGCTGTGTTACCAGTCATGTAGTCCCTTAACTTCTGGATTCCAAAATATGATATTTTACAATAATATGTTAAATATGAATAATATGTTAAACATGAATAATTAAACATGAATACAGCTCATCTGTCTGTAACCCACACTGCATATCGGACATTAATACAATTGAGCGTCCAGAAATATTTCAGAAGAAGAGTTCTCCACCCCTCTGCTCGCAACAAAATACCTTATGCCACCAGACTTGAAATTCTGGGTTTAGAAAATTTAGAACTACGCTGCCCTCGGTATGACCTGAGCATAGCTCATAAAATCATCTGCTATAATGTCTTACCTGTCAATGACTACTTCAGCTTCAACCACAACAATACACGAGCACACAATAGATACAAAGTTAAAGTGAACTGCACCAAACTCAATTGCAGAAAATATGACTTCAGTAACAGAGTTGTTAATGCCTGGAATGCACTACCTGACTCTGTGGTTTCATCCCAAACCCCCCAAAATTTTAACCTAAGACTGTCTACTGTTGACCTCACCCCATTCCTAAGAGGTTTGTAAGGGGCGTGCGTAACAGCACCAGTGTGCTAATGTTCCCTTTAATTGTATTCATTTTATGTATTCAATTCATGCTTATATATATTATCTAATATGTACTCAACAAAATAAATAAATAAATAAATACAAACAAACAATCAAGATCAAGTGAAGTGTTAGTGCCACTTTATAATGCCTTGGTAAGGCCACACTTGGAATACTGCATTCAGTTTTGGTCGCCACAATGTGAAAAAGATGCTGAGACTCTAGAAAGAGTGCAGAGAAGAGCAACAAAGATGATTAGGGGACTGGAGGCTAAAACATATGAAGAACGATTGCAGGAACTGGGTATGTCTAGTTTAATGAAAAGAAGGACTAGGGGAGACATGATAGCAGTGTTCCAATATCTCAGGGGCTGCCACAGAGAAGTCGGGCTGTTCTCCAAAGCACCTGAGGGTAGAATAAGAAGCAATGGGTGGAAACTGATCAAGGAAAGAAGCAACTTAGAACTAAGGAGAAATTTCCTGACAGTTAGAACAATTAATAAGTAGAACGACTTGCCTGCAGAAGTTGTGAATGCTCCAACACTGGAAATTTTTAAGAAAATGCTGGATAACCATCTGTCTGAGATGGTGTAGGGTTTCCTGCCTGGGCAGGGGGTTGGACTAGAAAGTCTCCAAGGTCCCTTCCAACTCTGTTGTTATTTATTTATATTTATGAAATAAATATGTTTACTCCTCATCAGTCCAATCATTTCTGCTGTCTGGTTTGGTGGAGCACACTTCATCTTGAGCTCTATGGACATTCACTATAAGTGACTGTAACCTAGACTTTAGCACTCAGAAGATTGGACCCTCTACCAAAAGAAAAACAAAAAAACCCAAGATCTTTTCAAAACAGGTATGCCTCAAAAACACAATTTTCATCAGTAAAATTTTATCATTTAACTTGCTTGGCGTGAACTTCTTATCACAGGCCAGTATCATCAATCATTCCATTTTTATCACACTAATTCATCACCTAATCAGAGGAGACAAGACTGAGGTGTGATCAGAAAGCATGATGTGAAAGTTAACAATGAAGCTGCTGCTTCATGACCGAGACAAAAATGGGCACACTGTGTCCTGACATTGCCAGAGTGAAGCAATCTTTCCTCTTGAAGTAATAAGCTGGTCTGCGTTAGTAGTTGTGGTCTTTGTGACCCTGGAGCTGGGTCTTTTCGCAGCCATGGAGGTCCACTGGGTCACTCAGTCCAATACATTTCACAAGGCTATCATTTTAAGAATAAACTTGGAGGAGGGAAGGAGAGCTATGCAAACTTGAAGCCTGGAAGAAACCTTAAAAGAAAGAACCTTAGGTCCATCTCTTTATATATTCTCTCTCTCTCTCTCTCTTTCTCTCTCCTCCCCCCCCCATTTCTCTCTCTTTCTCTCTTTCTCATCTCTTTCTCTATGCGTGTATGAGAGAGACAGAGAGACAAAGAGAGAAAGATGGATGGATGGATGGATGGATGGAGATAGACAGACAGACAGATGATATAAACTGTAGTCATATTAGCCTCATTGGCATTAAAGCTAGCTTAGCTATGGCTCAGAAACTAAGACTACTAAGTAGTTCAGCGGTTCGAATCTCTTGTGGTGCGTAATGGAGTGAGCTCCCGTTACTTGTCCCAGCTTTTGCCAACCGAGCAGTTTGAAAGCACGTAAAAAAATGCAAGTAGAAAAAACAGGGACCACCTTTGGTGGGAAGGTAACAGCGTTCCATGCGCCTTTGGCATTTAGGCATGCCAGTCACATGACACGAAGACGTCTTCAGACAGCACTGGCTCTTCAGCTTTGAAACAGATGAGCAGCACCCCCTAGAATCGGGAATGACTAGCACATATGTGCAAGGGGAACCTTTACCTTACCTATATCCATGTCTACTAGGTAGCCAGGACTACCTGTAACTACTATACTGTTCATCCCTTTGAACAAAACTCTTGGGAGTTTGGGGGTTAGGAGAAAACAGCAACATCCACAGCATAGTATATCCTATAAACCAAAGTAATATGGGTAGTAAAAAAACAGAAAGGGAACATGCCTGAATATAATTCCCATAAAAACCATGTGGGCAGCTGCTCAGATAGCTGACAGTTCTTAATTTGCTGGTTTAGCCTTTAATTGTGTGATGAATCTGCTGGCGTTGCTTGTAACTCTCTGCTTCCATTCATCTTGATTTACAAGCAATTTCAAGCTGCAGCTGTAATTTAAGTATCTCCCAGTATAACTGCCCTTCATTTTTTCCACCAGGTTCTAGTGGCAGAATCTCATTTCTTCCCCCCCCCCCCCGCCAGCATTTTTAACAATGTGTTATCTGCTCTCTTGCACAGGAGTTTGGCAGAATCCTAGCATCTTTATAACATGAACAAGCCCAAAAGTTTATGAATATCTCAGAACCTACTGTGATTCATTCAAGATAGGTCATTGCTCATGTCCTATCGGTCCCTTTGTTGTAAATTGGATCATGGACATCTGATTTATACACCTGAGGTTCATACAACATTCAAAACCAAAGCAGGCTACATTATGGTTTGGAGCGCATGTGAATCCAGTCATTATGGCATACAAACCATACTTTAAAGCTTAGGATCTTGTTCAAGCCAGATAAATAGTTGACTAATGCAACGTTTGTTTAATAATTATTTAATTAATAGACCTCATTTTGTTTAATATTGTTTTACCATAAAAAATAAAATACAAACAGTAAAACAAACAAAATGAAACAAACAAAAGCATACATTCAACCCTAACAACAACAATGAAAGAAAAAAATAGCGTACAAAAGAGGAGGAAAAAGTGATCAATTAAATTTAACATTTAACATGGATCCACCCTGGCTGGATGTTGAAAGAAAAGAAAAAAGCAGAAAATTCTCCTCCCACCTTTACAAATTATGTATATGTTATGAATAAAGAAGAAAAAGCGGTCAACAGGTTATTTTAAAAAGACTTCATTTTGTTTGGATATGCTGAAACATAAGCCCTGCATTCATACAACATAGTAATCCAAATCCAAAACCAAGCTATATTGTGAATGAAACAGTTAAGTCATGTAACTACAGCTAGTCCTCGACCTAGAAACTTTCATTTAGTGACCATTTAAATGAAACTTTCATTTAGTGACCATTTGAAGTTACAGCACTGAAAGAATTGACATTACCATTTTTCACACTTACAACCGTTGCATCCTCCTCAAGATCACGTGATCAAAATTCAGGTGCTTGGCAACTGGTTCATGTTTAATGAACCAGTTTTTCTGGTTCACCAGTTTTAGTGAACCAAATTTAGTCTTCATAGTTGCAGTGTCCTGGGATCATGCAATTACCTTTTGACAAGCAAAATCAATGGGGAAGCCAGATTCGCTTAACAACTGCGTTACTAACTGAACAACTGCAGAGGGTCACTTAACGTCTATGGCAACAAATGGGGCAAAACCCACTTAACAATTGTCTCGCATAGCAACAGAAGTTTTGGGCTCAATTGTTATCGTAAGTCGAGGACTACCTGTGTAATGACTCTCTGGGTTTCAGGCTGATCCCAGGCCACCTGGGACCTTCTGTAGGCGAAGCATGCTCTGGATCACTCAGCCATGGAGCCTCCTTAAAACAGAGAGCATCACAATTAGTAGTTAAGCAGCTTCAAGGACTACTTGCCTGCTTCTCCAACAGAAAGCAGCAAGGTAGAAGTCAATTCTCTCCTGATAAGAATTCACAAGGAGCTGCCAATAAAAGCGCCTGCTATCCTATCCAGTTCAATCAGAGCAATCTATAGAGCAAGGCCATGATTTTGCAAAACACTCGACATTCTGAGAACATAAGACAGCCATTTCATAGGAAGCTAAGCTTGTGTCTGCATCTTATTACTACATATCTATAGACCAGCCATTCGTTACAGTCCAACAATTAAAAGTGTGGGGAGGGAAGCCGTGCTGAAAGTTGAGGCCTGCTTACCAAATAACAGCCTTTCCCTGTGGTTGTGGCTTGATTAAAGTCTAATGACTAATCAATAAAGCTATAATTACAATTTTTACCCTTTTGTGTGCAATTTGGGACACAAAGAAGAATCAATCAAAGACAGTTCAATAGCATTTGGCAGGGGAGAAGGGAATGAGAAACTCTCACCCACTTCTGCCAGCTCTGAGACCAACATACCATGGCTCCAGGTTCTAACCAGTAAGTCAGAAGAAAAACTGTAACCCATCTACCATTTGCCCATCCTAACTAAATGGCCAGACAAGTATCTGGAAGTAGCATGGATACCCAATAAGCTGAAGTGGGCAATACTATGGGTCGGTGGTCATATCCTTCCTGGAGGATGCTTGGCAGTGGGAAGAAACAGGTCCATATATCTCTCTTTAACACAAAGTTATTTTTTGAAGTAAGGGTACCTTAGTAATAGGAAGAGGCACTGCAGATTTTCAGTCCACGCCAATGTTTTTCAATCTCAGTAACTTTAAGATATGTGGACTTCAACTCCCAGAATTCTTCCCCTAGAATACTGGCTGTGGAATTCTGGGAACTGAAGTCCACACAACTTAAAGTTGCCGAGGTTGAAAAACACTGAATTAGCCTATTCAACCAGCCATTTCTATGATGGAATTGTGTGGATTGATTTATCCATATTCTAACAGCTTCAGAGAAGGACTATTGCAAGGATACAGTAGATATAAATGCAAATAAAATAAAATAAATAAAAAATAAATATTAATAAATCCATGTTTTATTCCTGTTGTGCCTTGTGGGGTAATGATTTAAGATAAGGCCATTTCATAGAAGAACCACAATTATGGATCCTTCTTCTAGGAGATACAGTTGACCCTAGTGCTACTGAATTTTAGTTATCTTCTACAATTGTATCTACTTTAGATGAGATGTCATATAGTTCTGAAGCTACAGTATCTATCTTTTTTGTAGCTGCTAAATACACTGTCGTGAGTGTATGCTTTAATTATTTGTATGTTATATAAGCATTATTATCTTATACATTACTACCCAGTTTCTCCAGAAAGTAGGAAAAATCATAACAATTCGATTGTTTAAGCACATTTCACTAAAGGTAAACTTTTACTTACTATTTCTCCAAAGGAGGCAGCCATCATGTGAATAATTGGAGTGAAATATGGAGAAGCATCTGTGTGCAGGACAGCTTTCGTATATTCATAAGTGACAAAAAAGGCAGCAGCTGAAACACAAGATAGGATGTCTCTTAAGTCCCCTAAGATTCCTTATGATAACATACAATGTTTGTACAATAGATAGTAAATATGAAAGAAGAAGTTTGTCCTCTTTGCTTTCAGGAACCATCATATTTACAAATATTCTCCATAGTATCTTGCATCTTTCCCTCCATTCCAGTTTTTTTAATTAGCCATGCTGCTATGATATAGTCATTTTGTGAGGGAGCAAGCCATCTCTATGATAATCCTCTTCATGTTGTCAAATTGTCTGACATATCCAACAACCAAGATGACTAAATCCACTGCTAACTAAGACACAGTCTTCCAGAGATGGAGTTTTAGTAACACAACCTTTCTTTTTTTCCCCAAGTCAGCAGGATCCAAAAATGATAAAACTAAAAATGACAACTTTAAAATAGGGAAACATGATAAGGCAACTAAAAAAGTCAAATAATTGTTATCTTGGAAATAAAACAAATACCAACAAACAAGAAGTTGGACAATCGGGGGCCAATCATATGATGCTTTCTTGATATGTGGAGGCTGTGAGTTCCTGGAATGGGAAGAACAGCCTTCAACTGAACCAGTGGTGGGATTCAAAAAATTTTACTACCAGTTCTGTGGGTGTGACTTGGTGGGCATGGCAGGAGAAGGATACTATAAAATCTCCATTCCCTCCCCACTCCAGGGGAAGGTTAGTGTAAAATCCCCATTTTCTCCCAATCAGCTGGGACTCAGGAGGCAGAGAATAGATGGGGGCGGGGCCAGTCAGAGGTGATATTTACCAGTTCTCCGAACTACTCAAAATTTACGCTACTGGTTCTCCAGAACTGGTCAGAACCTGCTGAATATCCACCTCTGAGCAAGACTAAGTGACTTTGAGAGTTAGGAGTAGACAGATATACTGGTTTCTTTTGTTGTTTTGTATGTTTTTAGCATTACTACGCTGCTTGGTGTCACTACAGTGAGATAGGCTCATTGTAATATTACTTTAATACAATTAACTTCAGAAAGTTTTCAACTTATAATCACAACTGGGATCAGAATTTCCATTATTAAGCAAGATGGTTGTTAAGTTAGTCTCACCCAATTTTATGATATATATTTTTTTTGCAACAGCAAAAAAAAAAAGTGAGCCGTTGAATCACATGATCATTAAGCAAATCTGCTTCCCCCATTGACTTTGATTGTTAGAAACCACCTGGGAAAATCACAAATGGAGATCTCATGATCCCAGGATGCTGCAACTATGATCAGGTCCACCATCGCGTCCTACCATTCTGTTGGAAGTGGTGGAGAGGAAGGCTGGCATTTTTTGCATGCTCTGCTGTAAATGCTTAGGAATTAGGGAGGGGGATTGTCTTTGGAGATGGAGCAGACTCCCTCCCAGCCAGTTCCAGCCTGGTTTCATTCTGCCGAGCATCTCAGCATTCTCAAAACAACCTTGGGGCATCACATTGGCTGCCAGTGGAATGGTCAGAGGGGTTGGGGTTGGGGAAACGGAAGAATTGCTTTGTGCTTTGCACGGGATTTTTCAGATTTCGCTTTGCTTTCCTGCAACCACTTTCTCTCAGTAAACGTTCTTTTGATTCAACTTAATGGATTCAAGAGTTTTGCTTTCCTGAAGGACCAGCTGGGGCAGCTCCTTACAATGCTAGTAAATACAAGCTGGTTGTCAAGCATCCAAATTTTGGTCACGTGACCGTGGGGATGCTGTGATGGTCATAAGTGTGAGGACCAATCATCAGTCTTTTTTTCAGTGCTGTTGTAACTTTGAAAAGTCGCTACAGGAATAGTTGTAAGTCGAAGAATACCTGTACTTACAAGTAGCACTTTGGATCCAAGGCCAAAATGGTGTTTCAGAGCAGGTATGGGATTTGTGTGACATTTGTCAATGGTTCCTTAAAGAAGCTGTCTCTTTTTCCTGGGCCTACCATATAATTCCAGGAAAATAGGTCCTGAACACAATCCATACTTCAAAGCAGGCAACTGTGTGTACTGCATGACACAACTACCATTCTAACAGAAGAAAATATTTGTAACTCAGGGAGGAACTGTCCTTGGTGCTCTTTGAGTGTGATGGTTTTCTTGCAGACATTTCATTACCAAACTAGATTACGTCATCAGTGCTAGTCTATCATTATCATATTAACATCATATGAGTCACCTGCAGAGCTTCAGATCCAAAGCATTGAATCCCACCTTATTAACACTATGTTCCAGAATTAAAATGTTTTTAAATGGTTTTTGAAAAACCATGTCCCTTTAAACACTGGGCAACTGAAGCCAGAAATTTAAAAATAGTTTTAAGAGAAAAATATCAGGGATGCTCTTACTCCAGGTAAAGAATATCTAAATCTGATACAAGTCCCATTTCAGGTAGCAGAACATTTTGTTGATGTGGACATAAAATGTTAAAATGTTAAAAAAAAATTTTTACACAGATCAAAGAGATGAGAACAGAAGCCCCAAAGATTCACCAATGTAGCATGTTACTTTATTTCAATCACTTATTCAATTCAATGAATCCCCAAACTAGCTTACAAAACTTCCCTAAATTTAAAAAAAGCAACTGAAGGATTTAGCACGGGAACTTCTGAGACAAAGAAAACAAAAAAGCAAAGCAAAAAGATAAAAATTGATACATATAAATCATTTTAACTTCTTGCATCAAATCAAATACCATGTCTTTTCCCACCTCTTGTGTTTTCTAGTACTTCTGCACATATATAAGCAATTTTGTAATTCAACCCAATTGAGTCAGGTGTTATTCTAAATATCCTTTTTTTTCCTTCTAAAATTCACCAGCAGTGTAGATGTTCCAAAAAAGCAGTATAAAATGAAAGACTGCATTATGAACTGGCAGCAGTATTTCATACTGGCAAAAACTAAAACCAAAACATCTGTTTCCTCTGATATTAAAAAGGTGGCTTTTTAACTCTGCAGGTCTTCAAGTAGATTTTTATTGCATCTGTAAAAACAAGAGAAAGTTCAGAATTTGAAAATAGAAATGGGGTAAGAGAAAAATAGTGGACGTGTCAAAAGAAGCAGTTGCTAATTTTGTTTCAGGGCTACCTCTGTTGCCCTCTGTGGCTAATCAAAAGATGCTTATCTTCTCCAAAAGAAGATAAGGAGAGAGAAGATTTAAAAAAAGAAACAGAAAAATTAATAAGTTGGGAAGAGCTTAGTAAGTTTAAAAGACGCCTGAGGATGATTCTATAAACTTATGTTAGCATCTACCATCGGAAGAAGAAAAAGCTTAGCAACAATGATAACATCATTGCATTCATGGAAATTAAAAAGCAAAATTAACTTTAAGGAAGTTAGAAATGCAAGTGTCTATACCAAACAGGATGAGACCCTTACATTGTCCAAAACAGACACTCACTTGTGCAATAAAACTGTTTCTTCTCTATAATGTGGCAATTCTATCAGCAGGAGTATGTTGTTATTACTGATTTGGCTTTCATTTATTATTTTTATTTATTAGGTTTATATGCTGCCCATCTCGGAGTTTGAGGCACCTTTATTCTGCCTTTATTATTGTTTATAAATAATTCAGATGTCGTGTCCCACTCCTCCGCTGACGGCCAGGTCAGGGAAATCCGAATCAGGCTTGCCTCTGCAGCTCTGCCCAAAGTCCTAGCAAAGTCCTCAGAGCAGGCAGGAGACCAGTAAGTGACTTCAGCAAGATATGTTTAGACTTTGCCTGACTCAGAGACTGCCAGAAAGCAGATCCTTTATATAGGCCATGGGGTGTGGCTCCATGACTCAGCACTCATTAAGGCCTGCCCCTCCCTTCCTTCTGTTGCCTCCGCCTATCCAATCTTCTGATGCGAGGGTCACTCCAATCAGCTGTTGGAAGTAAACTTTCCTCAGGCTCACATGCTGTGGAGGAGGGGGAGGGGTCTAGCTGCTCCGTTTGCCTGGGCATGGAGCCAGGGCTGGGGCCGGGGGATGCTCCCTCCTCTGCAGCCTGCTTGGGCATGGAGCCAGGGCTGGGACCAGGGGATGCTCCCTCCTCTGCAGCCTGCTTGGGCATGGAGCCAGGACTGGGGCCGGGAGGCATACATTCCTCCGTGTTCGGGAGCAGATAAGCAGACCCCGGCTGCGGTGAGAGCGGACAAGACACAACATCAGGGCAGCAAAAATACATGATACTCCTTCCTTCTCCACCATTCAGTTGGAATTCAAGAAGCTTCTTGAATGAGAAGCAAAAGTCTTCTTTGTAGACTTTAGTTCAGCATTCAATACCATCATTCCAGACACTCTTCTAACTAAGCTAAACCAGCTACAGGTACTTGAACAGACTTGTAAGTGGATCACAAGCTTCCTAACAAGAAGCACCAGGTAAAGCTAAGCAGAATCATATCAGATACCTGTACAATTAGCACAGGGGCCCCCCAAGGCTGTGTGCTCTCCCCATTTCTCTTCTCTCTGTATACCAATGACTGCATCTCTAACAATAGCGATCAGTCTCATTCGAGACAATGATGAATCTGCATACAGATGGGAGGTTGAACAACTAGCCTCATGGTGCGACCAGAACAATCTGGAACTGAACACACTCAAAACCGTAGAAATGGTGGTAGACTTTAAGAGAAACCCTTCCATACTTCCACCTCTCACAATACTAGACAACACAGTATCAACAGTAGAAACCTTCAAATTTCTAGGTTCTACCATATCACTAGATCTAAGATGGACAGCTAACATCAAAAATGTCATCAAAAAAGCACAACAAAGAATGTTCTTTCTACACCAACTCAGAAAGCTCAAACTGCCCAAGGAGCTGCTGATTCAGTTCTACAGAGGAATTATTGAGTCTGTCATCTGCACTTCTATAACTGTCTGCTTTGGTTCTTCAACTCAACAAGACAGACACACACTTCAGAGGATAATTAGAACTGAAGAAAAAACAATTGCTACCAACCTGCCTTCCATTGAGGACCTGTATACTGCATGAATCAAGAAGTGGGCTGTGAAAATATTTACAGATCCCTCACATCCTGGACATAAACTTTTTCAACTCCTACCCTCAAAACAATTCTATAGAGCACTGAACACCAGAACAACTAGACACAAGAACAGTTTTTCCCCCAAATGCCATCACTCTGCTAAACAAATAATTCCCTCAACACTGTCAAACTATTTACTAAATCTGCACTATTATTAATCTTCTCATCGTTCCCATCCCCCATCTCCTTCCACTTACGACTGTATGATTGTAATTTTGTTGCTTGTATCTTATGATTTATATTGATATTGTTTCCTGATTGCTTATTTGTACCCTATTAAGTATTGTACCTTAGAATTCTTGATGAACGTATCTTTTCTTTTATGTACACTGAGAGCATATGCACCAAGACAAATTCCTCATGTATCCAATCACACTTGGCCAATAAAAAATTCTATTCTGTTCTATTCTATTCTATTCTATTCCAGAGGTCTCCAACGTTGGCAACTTTAAAACTTGTGGACTTCAACTCCCAGAGTTCTGGGAGTTGAAGTCCACAAGTCTTAAAGTTGGCAAGATTGGAGACCCCTGTTCTGTTCTGTTCTGTTCTGTTCTGTTCTGTTCTGTTCTATTCTATTCTATTCTATTCTATTCTATTCTATTCTATTCTATTCTATTCTATTCCATTCCATTCCATTCCATTCCATTCCATTCCATTCCATTCTTCAAGAAAAAAAATTAAGCAAGTCCAGTTGCCTTTTGGAAAAGCATCTTTGGTCAGTTAGAGGAAGACCAGCTTGGAATAAAACTTACCATTTGGAAAAGATCCTATGGCAGCAGAAGGAACACCAGCATAAATGCCACGGAAACCACCAGCCTTTTTAAATCCTTGGGGACTTTGCAGTCTAGTTTTGACTGTATCCAAAGGAAATAATGTCAGGTCCACACACACACCAGCCAGCCCACCAGCCTTAAAAAAAAATAAAGAAACAAGCAAGTTAAAAAACAATGATTTGTCAGAAGTGAAGAATATAATAATAAGCCGATTTATTTGAAAATCAACCTTTGATATGGGCGACCCAGTTCCTACTCTGTTCTGGGCCACTAAGTAATTTCATGCCGTCATTTTCCGAATAGGAATCAAACAGACAATTTTTCAAGCAAAACAAAAATTAAGAAGAATGCTTATTAACGCTGGAGAATGAAGGTTTAATTAACATGTTTAACTTGTAGCTATCCAGAATTATCACTGTCCCACTCTGATCTAGTTATAAGGGAGTGTACAGTAAAAATAACAAAACATACAAACAAATTAAAAATACTTTCCAATATGATACAACAGGACATGTGGAAATGACACCCCCAGAAGTAAGTACCTATTATGACTTCGGAAATAAAATAAATGAAAGCTATAGATTTAAATAGTGCCGTTTGGGAAGAAAAATCATTAACTCGACATTTTATCATTGCTGCATTTGGGCTTAACTGTTCTTCTCTAAGGTTGGATGAAATGACAGAAGCAAATCAGCTATTCCAATATTGATGGTAAAATCCAGGAAAGCTCATTACAATATGCAAACATAATGTCAACATGATGTGCCATTAGCACAAGAAACAGTTCTGAAATATAAATACGCGGCACTAACAACCATAAGACATGATCAGATAGCTAACATTTATCCACTGACAAAATTGTGCTAAACCTAAATTATAAAGTCTCTACTGACTGCTTCTGTCTCAGTTGAGACAGCGGAGAGATTAAGGGACCAAAAGTGTAACTTCCATAAAGTGAGTGGGTGGAAAACATCAAATTAAGGACCCAGGGTTTAAATGCTTTTGTGGTGCAGAGGTCATATTTTATAACTGCCATGTGTAATTTGCAAGATTTTCACCTTTTTGAAACAACAAACATTTTCATCAATCTAATCTTAAATCCCTGGAGATTCTCAATCGTCCAAGTCATGGTTGTCCCAACAGTGCTTTTCCAAAAGGCAACTGGACTTTCTTAGTTTGTTTATTTATGAAATTTATTAGCCGCCCATCTTACCACAGAATAACTTTGGATGGTTTAACAAACATTTCGTTTCTAATCCAAGGGAATGTGGGGAATGGACGGATTTATATTCTTTGCAGTCATCTGCAGAGTGCTAATGCCCAGAAAGTCCAGCTGCGTTTTAGAAAAGTACCTTTAGTCTCAAGTCTGAAAATTGACTTAATTACTATGTGCAGCAAAGCATAGCACAAATCTCTCTATTTATTATAAACCACTCATTCACCATGAACCATGCACCATACAACCCCAAATGTTAACTTCAGCTGCCAGCAACCCAGAGTTCAACCAAAAGTTCACTGCAGTACAGGTAGTCCTCACTTATTGGGTGCCTCATTTAGCGATCATTCGAAATTACAATATTTAAAAAAACAGCTTTGCAACCAACCCTCGCATTTACAACCTCTGCAACAACTTGCATTCACATGGTTCCAGTCAGGCGCCTCATAACTGGCACCCAATTACAATCACCGTAGTGTCTTACAGTCACGTGATTGGTGTTTGTGTACCTCAACTCTTAAGCAAAGTTAAATAAGGTAAAAGTAAAGGTTCCCCTCACACATACATGCTAGTCGTTGCCGACTCTAGGGGGCGGTGCTCATCTCCATTTCAAAGCCGAAGAGCCAGCGCTGTCCGAAGACGTCTCCATGGTCATGTGGCCGGCATGACTCTACGCCAAAGGCACATGGAACGCTGTTACCTTCCCACCAAGGTGGTCCCTATTTTTTCTACTTGCATTTTTTACGTGCTTTTGAAATTGCTAGGTTGGCAGAAGCTGGGACAAGTAACGGGAGCTCACCCCGTTACACGGCAGCACTAGGGATTCGAACTGCTGAGCTGCCGACCTTTCGATCAAAAAGCTCAACATCCTAGCCCCTGAGCCACCTTCGAAAAGCTCAACATCCTAGCCCCTGAGCCCTTCAAGGTTAAATAGAGAGGGCAAAAGTAAAATTGTCTTTTTTTACTTCTTTTATCTTTCCTTTGTTTTTAACTTTATATTATTTCATGTTTACCTTTTACTTATGTGAAAACCTTTAATATTTATTTTTTTAAAAAAGACTCATGATGACTTAGAGAACAAAAAATAAAATCCTTAAGACTATTAATATCTGTAACAAAATCACAAAACAGGTCCCAATAACCATATTAAACAGCCACACCAACTTTAGAAGTACCATTTAATTAAAAATTTTGCAGAAGAACACAACTTTGAATTTCTTCCTGAATGCAGTACTAACCAAGCATAAACTGAAAAAATATCAAGATCTGGTATTCCTCCCGAAATTTCCAGCAGTGGAGAAACTCTCAATATCTTCCTATCCGGAGATAAACATGGATCAGTTCTGAAAGAAGCAGTTCTTCAAATGTTTAGGGCAATTAAACAATTTTATAAATTAAGACAAGCATTCTGAATTATGCTCAGAAGGCTACAGGAATCTAATGCAGGAGGCCCAAAATGGGTGCTCTAGCTTTTATGTGCCATCACCATTGCTTTCTATATCAACTCAGCTTCTGAGTAGTCTTCAAAGGCAACCCCAAGCATGGGGCACTGCAGAAGTCAACCTTAGACCCAATAAGGTGGTAGGTTACTGCTATTCAATAGCCCAAATTGGACAAAACACCCACAAGCATTTGCCTATCTACTAGTAGCAGTAAGTCTAGAGTTGTCTAAAGTCACAAATCTGGTCTTAGAGGAGAGTTGTTTCCCATGCAGAGTTGTAACTGGAGCAGGCAAAGGCCAAATAGTTTCTGAAAAAAACACACCTTGGATCAACACTTCTATTATATCCTGTACTTTTCCTGGGATGGGTATCATCAAAAACCCAATGACACCTCAAAATAATCCAATATCCTGATGGATGACAGCCCAGACTAATTCAAGAAATTCTCACAGGAAGGAGCAAAGGATTTATCAAAGAAAAATGAAAAAGCAACAAGCAACTGTCATTAATTTTAGTTCACATAGAATTAGTTTGCCTTGTATTGTGGGGTTCTTTCACAGCAGGATGGTCATCTTCAGTCATGATATCTCATTCAAACAGTGCTCTAGCTTCAGTTAAAATTTTAATCAATAAGTTAATTACTCTTTTAATCTGCTTGGCTATTTTGCATGCATTGATTTCACTACTCCCTATCCTTTTAGCTCTCCATCAGAATTCTTATCTGTAGCAAGTGATTAAGAGAAGAAAAAGAAAATTGATCTGGTTTTAATCTAGCCATCTGGCAAAAGCATGAATCAAAAGTTGCTAATTGGTTCTTTGGATTTGAAACTTTTGTATCTTATACGTAATTTAAATTCATGAAGTAGCTAATGTGGAGCATCTGCCAGAGAGTACAAATACCTAGATGCCTATTTTAACTGTGGAAAACAATAATGATTTTTTAGATAGCAAAGGAACATTGATGCCCTTTCTGGAACTACTTTTATACTTCTAAAAGAGAAAAATAGAAAGCTTTGCACAGAATTTGATTTTTTTAAATGCCATTTCATTATTTTTGGCATAACAGCCTGAGACAGTTTAAGATACCCAAATACCTGGGGAAAGGTTTAATATGTTCATATTCTTTTCAGCAATATATTGACTACATGAAAACTGAGAAAACAGATTCTTCTTAATGAAGGAATAATTTACCATGGTTAATCTATTTATAAACAACCAGAAAAGTAAAAAGCAATCTTACAAAAGGAGGGGCTCTAAAAAAGATAACAGAATTTAAAATACCTACAAAGAATTAAAATCATTTATTAAGACACATAATTACAAACTGCTAATTAAACATGATATGGTGACAGAGCAAATAATAAACTATATGATTAAATGCATGCAAAACGAAAAAGCAATAGTCACGGATCAATGGAAGAAGTCCATAACATTTATACCAAGCTATAGTCTTAGGGAAAATTTGGTGCAAAATGAAACATGGTATATAACTCTTTTAACAACTGCCAGGATGGATAAATCAGCCACCAAAGTCACTTGGTTGAGTTGGGTGGCTATAGAAATCAACCAACCAATCAATCAAATAAAAAATTGACAAAAAATGTTAGAAATGCCACAACAAAAAAATAATGATTTATCTTATGTGGTGTTTATGTAAAAATCCTCAAAAGCATTAGAAAGAAATACCCTAAAAAGTTCGGAAATTAAATTTGATTTAACACCACAAGTAAAATGTGATCTCAGAAAATAGAAATAAAAGATATCATAAGACTTACAGTTCAGCACTGGAAATACAGACGTACGGCTCCATAGTTATCCAGTGGTTTACAGTGTTGATCAAAACAGATCAACTATGAATAAGTTATGAATCATGGCTCCAATTTATTGATACTTGTAGATACACAAATATTTTTTATGTATTTTGCAGTTTTTTCTTCTTTTATAACTTTATATACTTTTATTTTGTTTTTTTGTGTTTGGTTATGTGCCATCAAATGGCTGTCAACTCTTAACAATTTATAGTCTCCATGATGATCTGTCTGTAACCTAATCTTTAAGGTCTTCCAACAAGACAACAGCAACCTTTGGGTTCAAAGATGATACATTGTTGTGCAGTTTATGTGTGGACACTGGGGTAGCCCTGCAGTAAAGCTACCTCAGTGTCCACACATGAAGTGCACAACAATATATCATCTTTGAACCCAAAGGTTGACCATATCTACAATCCCTGCTGTTGCCTTGTTGGAAGACTTTAAAGATTAGGACCTTAAAGATTAGAAAGCACAATGAGGGCACTGAAAGTTCATTATTGTCATAATTGTGGGTATTATTTTTATAAGACTGAGACGCTACTTACTGCAAGTTCTTACACATATTTTTTTTTCCAATATGCCTGTCATACCACAGTGAATTCAGATGCATTTATTTTTAAATAATATGCAAGTAATATCATACCACTAGCCTCTAAGTCAGGGGTAGTCAACCTTTTTATACCTACCACCCACTTTTGTATCTCTGTTAGTAGTAAAATTTTCTAACTGCCCACCAGTTCCACAGTAATGTGCCGTGTATCATCATCTGCGCATGCCTCTTGCGCATCGTGGATTGAGTTTGGGGGGGGGCACCGGCTACCAGCTGTTACAGCTGGGTGGTGTGGGGGAAGATGCGCGAGCTATTCTGGGATGAGGCTTTTTTGTTTGCGGTCGCACTGTAGCGCCATTTAGTTTCATTTACGAAACATGAACTAAAATTATGCGCGGGCGATACAAATAGTATATTTTCAGAAATTTAAATTATCATGTGGAATTTTATGAAAACCTAATGAAAATGTTTTTAAATAATGCTATGAAAATTTTGAAAAAAGTCAATTAAATGAAAAAAAAGGAAAGTGCTTCAGTATCGGACAAAACCCCTACCGCCACCATGAAAGCTGGAATGCCCACTAGTGGGCTGTAGGAACCAGGTTGACTACCACTGCTCTAAGTGGATAAACCCCATTAAATTTTCAGTGCCTTCTAAGCACAATAATATGCAGAAGCCTGAATGGTGGGCACATTCAATCAATTACAGTTCTCATTAGAATTTCACATACAATTCATTGGGAGGGAACCAAATTATTATTATTACTAATAAAATTTTAAAACATGGCCTAAAGTGCATTTTAATCTGTTTATAACAAAGATGTCTCCTAATCAAACTTAACTTCAGATTACAAAGGCACATCCATGCATGTTTTCTTTGCAACAAGAGTCATGCCATTGTGGTTTTTTTTCAATATTATTTTTTTAGCAATCCTAAAATCCTTAAAATAACTTGGTGGTGTCCTATCGAAATACTAATCAGGATTCACAGTATTCAGCTTTTGACCCCAGACAATGCTGCCATCTGCTGAGTCTATCATATTTGATATGATGTAAGAATTATTTCCAAACGGGTCTTGTGCAAGATGATAGCTAGCAGCAGCATAATTAAGAAACTTGTTCAAAGTCAAAAAGCTCAAGTGTCAAAAGGAAACTCAGTTGATTCTAAATCCAGTAATTCCAAATTCTGTAACGTGTTGCCCTAGCAGGATGGATAGAATATGCGTGTTTTTAAGCCCTTCTTTTCAGTAAACTACCAGATCTGAGATGCAAAAAAATCTGGTTGACACCATATGGCAGCAAAAAAAGACTCCCCCTGGGGAGTTGTCTCATTTTCGCTCCATTCCCCTCCACCTTGCTTTTGCATACACGCCTTTTAATCCTTTTTAACTGAAAAGATTTTTATTTTTTATTTTATTTATTTATTTGTCGAGTACGTGTTAGATAATATATAAAAGCATAAGCATGAGTTGAATACATAAAATGAATACAATTAAAGGGAACATTAGGTCAAGGACGGTAGGCACGCTGGTGCTCTTATGCACGCCTGTTGTTGCTGTTGTTGTCGTCATCAAAATGTCCCGCACTCCAAGTGGGCATCGTATGCAAAAAAATCAGACGATCGTGGAGACTTCAAAAGAGTTTAGCAAGCACAGGGCTATGCAGTTTAAAACTCATAATTAAAAGATCTGGACCTCAAAGCCTTTTCGGAGGTTTTTTTCTACTGGATTATCCACCGATAACCAAGTTTATCTAGCGCGGACTGTAAGTCTCCTTCACTCACCGCAAGGGAGACCAAGAAATCCCCACGATCCATGCGAGCTCAGAAAACCATCGAGATGCGGCAACTACATTGCAACCTTGCTTCCCATGGGCGCAGCCATATTGGAAGCTTGCCCCGCCTCTCTTAATATCACGTGAGCAGTTGCCGCTCCGAAGCCCTGGCAGATTTTTTTTTCCTCCTCCAGTAGCGCATGCGTGCTGCCGACAAGCACTTAACCTTTTGCGTGTCTTTCATCGCTTCGCAATGGGTCTTGCTTTAGAAATGGATTAGGAGGCACGGCTATTGGGGGAGTGTAGGGAATGCGTTTGCTCCAAATCGTGGGAATTCGGATTTCTAAATCTTGTATGAATATTCAGTTTTGACTGTGCGCAACAGAAGGCGCATTTTTCAAGTGTTATTGCAGAGGGGGGAAAATGCTATTTGTAAGAGAATGCAGAGGAAAGTAAGCAAATTCTCTTGCTCCGTTGTTTAAATCAGTGTTTTTCAGCAACTTTAAGATGTGTGGACTTCTTATTTATTTATTTTTATTTTATTTTGTCATAACATTATATACAGGAACATATATTGAAAGGAAACAATAGGACAGGAACGGTAGGCACTTTTGTGCACTTATTCCCCAGTCTTTATTTAAGACTCCAAACACATCTTAAAAGTTGCTGAGGTTGAGAAACAACTGCTCTAAACCAGGGGTCTCCAACCTTGGCAACTTTAAGCTGGAGGACTTCAACTCCCAGAATTCTCCAGCCAGCAAAGCAAAGCAAAGCTGGCTGGGGAGTTCTGGGAGTTGAAGTCCTCCAAGCTTAAAATTGGCAAGGTTGGAGACTCCTGCTCTAAACGACAGAAGAGATGGCAGCAAAGGGCTACTGGTAATCTGAGCAATTGTGCAGGTGTTTGCAGCCCAGATATGGTTGTAGCTGTGAACAACCCCTCCCTTTCCCCTTTAGTGTTTCAAATTGCCAGTAATTATTTTTTCCTCCAATAACATTGATGCTTCCAACTGGCTCGTTTTCTTTTATTCTTGGTTATAAACATTTCCAAAGGTTAAAAAGCCAAACGTTTTTCCTGTGTAAACAAGGATACATTGACAGCGGTGAAATAGTACATGCGAGATATAACGTTTAATTATAACACAAAGGGGAATTTGTTTTGCTTGCTTGAAGCTGATAAATGATACCTACCGAGTGCTGTAACTATAATCTAAAGGTGTTAATCTTAACTTAATTCATGGCCAGCCCTACAGAAGCCTTCCCCCAAACCCACAAAGGGTGGAAACAGCTGTTAGAAGCTAGCTGCACAACCATCTGTGAGAGAAAACCCATAATTAGTTGTGATTACAGTAGATGCTGGAGATGCATTTTCTAGAGCAGCAGCATTTTCTTAGCCCATACACAGTGGATACCTGGCTGTGGTACGGTCAACAAACTAAAATTACCACTTGTCTTAAAGATTGCCAAGGTTGGACACTCCTGCATTATACATTCTGCTAAGGAAACGCCCAAAGAAATATAGCGGAAAGAGATAAAACGGAAGAAATATCCATGCCAGTTACATTTAGTTTATAGTAAACTGCATAGATGTAGTTTTTTTTGGAAGAAATGGCCATTTGGGTTCAGTTACAAGTGGGGAAAAAGACACTGGAAACATGGAGACTGCTTGGAAAGATGGTTTAATGGTGGTCAGATTATTTAGTTTAATTGTGTTGCAGATTATGGTCCATTGACAAAGGTGGGGGGGAGTGAGTTTCTGCCTCTGGCCCATTGACAAGTGGGGGGGAAGGCAGGGAGCTGCAGGGAACTGCTTTGTCCTTAAAACATGTTTCTCCATTTCTCATCCAGGGAAATATAATATTCTGCCCTTTTTAATATTTCCTAAGATATTTCATTCTTCTAGGAGGGGGCTGGGTGCTAACTTCCTACAAGGCAGAGATGGTATTCAGGACCAGTTTCAGCAAACTGGTAGTGGAAATTGCGGGTGTTAGGCCTACCCACCCGTCCCACCTCTATGCTGTCCTATTTAGGCACATTTTTGAGGCCTGGCGCATCTGCAGAAGGCACGCGAGAGAGCAAAGTGCATGTGCGGAAGACTGGGCGCATGCGCAGAAGGTGTGTGAAGCAAGCATGCACATGCGTGGCAAACTGGTAGTAACAAAATGTGAAGCCCACTGTCGATTTAGGGTCAACCAAGTTGTATTAAATGCTTCGTAAGAAATAAGTCTTTTGAGAAGGGCTTTGAAGGAAATGAGGGCGTTTATTTTATTTCCTTTTTATTTTAATTTGGTTAATAGACAATTTTGAATAATGTAGCAATAAAGAATAAAATCATTCACTTTTATATAGTGCATAAACAACACAGTGACAAGCAGATCTTTCCATAATGAGAAGTTCCTCTGATCAAATCTTTTTCAATTATCTGAACAGTACTTTCAGCAGAAGCTGAAATTGGCCCAAGATTCATTAACTTTGCTAAAGGATTTTCTCATATTTCCTTTGGCTGAATTATAAAATATTTATTTATAAACAAACCGGTTAAGAGAAATGAAATCTGCCATCACTGCTGGCAGTGAGTGATTTAGCAGCTAAATGGTGACTTCCACTAACGAGATGGACTTTTGAAAGAAATTTCATACATGAAAAAGAATCCCATTTATTCCAGTGCATTAAACAGAAATCAGCCCTTGTAAACGTTGGTTAATAAATCTATTTACATCACAGCTCTCTGTTAACAATCTGAGTATGTTTGTATCAGAACATGAAAATCTGCTTTAATACAGACTTAAACAGGTTATTCTTATTCAAAAAAGAATTTCTCCAGATATGTCTTATATAAAATATGTATCTGACTCCTAAGCTATAGTTTCTTAGAAAGTGATAACAGAATAAAAGAATTGGAAGGGACCTTGTAGATCTTCTAAATCAGTTTCCTCCACCACAACTTGTCATACAGGAGACCCTATACCATTTCAGACAAATGGTTGTCCACTCTCTTCTTAAAAACCTCCAGCAATGGAGCACCCACAACCTCTGGAGGCAAGCCATTCCATAGATTAAATGTTCTCACTGTCAGGAAATTTTTTCTTATTTCTAGGTTGAACTTTTCTTTGATTAGTTTCCAACCATTGCTGCTGCTTCTGCCTTCAGGTGCTTTGGAGAATAAATTTACCCACTCTTCTTTGTGACAGCCCCTTAAAGATTGGAATGCTGCTTTATAATAATAACAACAGAGTTGAAAGGGACCTTGGAGGCAACAACAAAGAATGTTATTTCTGCGCCAACTCAGTAAACTCAAACTGCCCAAGGAGCTGCTGATTCAGTTCTACAGAGGAATTACTGAGTCTTTCATTTGCACCTCTATAACTGTCTGGTTTGGTTCTGCAACCCAACAAGAAAGACACAGACTTCAGAGGATAATTAGAACTGCAGAAAAAATAATTGCAACCAACCTGCCTTCCATTGAGGACCTGAATACTGCACGAATCAAGAAGAGGGCCGTGAAAATATTTACAGATCCCTCACATCCAGAACATAAATTGTTTCAACTCCTACCCTCAAAACGATGCTACAGAGCACTGCACAACAGAACAACTAGACACAAGAACAGTTTTTTCCCGAAGGCCATCACTCTGCTAAACAAATAATTCCCTCAACACTGTCAAACTATTTACTAAATCTGCACTACTATTAATCTTCTCATCGTTCCCATCACCCATCTCCTTCCACTTATGACTGTATGACTGTAACTTTGTTGCTGGAATCCTTATGATTTATATTGATATATTGACCATCAATTGTGTTGTAAATGTTGTACCTTGATGAACGTATCTTTTCTTTTATGTACACTGAGAGCATGTGCACCAAGACAAATTCCTTGTGTGTCCAATCGCACTTGGCCAATAAAAATTCTATTCTATTCTATTCTAGTCCAACCCTGCTTTCATGTCACCCCTAGTCCTTCTTTTCATTAAGCATGCAACTTAGAACTAAAGAGAAATTTCCTGACAGAACAACTGATTAGTGGAACGACTTGCCTGCAGAAGTTGTAAATGCTCCAATACTGGAAATTTTTAAGAAAATGTTGAATAACCATCTGTCTGAAATGGTGTAGGGTTTCCTGCCTGGGCAGGGGGTTGGACTAGAAGACTTCCAAGGTCCCTTCCAACTCTATTGTTGTTGTTGTTGTTGTTGTTAAGCTAGAATATGCAATTCCTGCAGCCTATCTTCATATATTTTAGCCTCCAGTCCCTTAATCAATATGTGTTGCTCTTCTCTATACTCTTTCTAGAGTCACAAAATCTACAAACTTTGAAAGATGAACATTCAATTTTGCTTATATTATGGTTATCCCCATTGTCAAACCAACCCACCCACCCCCCAAAAAAAAACACTAGGTAGAAGAGCGGGAACTTTGACTGAATTCTTGTGTCTTTTCTACAAGGTTGGGTTGAATAGAGATTCGAAGTCAGGATTAGAATATTAGCATTGCATTTACACTACTGCACAAAGTTGGAATGAAGAAATTAGTAGCAGCAGTGACAGGATGAAAACACCATTTTATTTACTTATTTAATTCATATGCCATTAGGGTTCTGATGAAAGCAACATTAGAGTGCCATTGCACAAACTGTCCTTTCGAATGTGCTACAAGGCTACTTTAATCAGTCTGATACCCTCTTTACCTCTTTCTTCCTACACTCCAAAGGATAACTGTGAAGATCCTGTCTCTTGTCTATCTCACAATTTCCCCTAGAGGTCAAAAAAGCTTAAAGGTATAAAGAGATAACACAATGTGCAACAGACGTCCTATGTCCTAATTTATTCTTTTCTAAGCGAAAGCTGTCCAGACACTGGAATTACAGCTTTCTGGATTTCAAATTAATATAGAAGTTATCATTCCCATTGTAGGTATCAGTATGGGGAAAGTGTGTTAAATACCACTGAACTCCCAACCAAATCTTTCTTGAGTTTTTGCTATTTCATGGATTTAGTGATGCTTAATAGACAGTTGCCGTGGGCAGTGAGATTCTGAATTCTGAGATTCTGAATTAGTCCAAGAATTCTGAATTCTTGGACTAATTCACATGCACTGAGCGCACCACGGTTACAAATTTAAAATAAATATTTTAATTGGTGGTGTTTTTATAAATGTAAATCTCATTTTAAAAAAGTTGAGTACAAGCTTTAAAAATAATGTCAAACAGATAGAGTTTTGCCACTACCCCTCCTTTTTATATATTAATGAACTTTTAAACTGACACGAGATTCAGAAACATTGATTAAAAATAATAGTGGAAATGCAAACTCTTACTACCATAGTGTAGTATATGCATTTAATAATTCTGGTCAAGGGGTGACCATTTGGGAACTGCTTTTGTTTATAAAATCATCTTGCAAAGAAACTTCAGTGCTTTTGGGGAAAGGGGTATAGCTAGTGAAAAGCAAAAAGATTAGAGTGATTTGGCTAAAGTGCTAATTGTGGTAAATATCCAGCCAGCCAGTTAGCTAATGGCTCCTCCAAGTAGAACGGTAGAAGCACCTGTTTCAGGACTCATAAAGAAAAAAAATGATTAATGAATATGTCATGTTTTCACAATTAGAAAAGAACTGGAGTTCTACAGTTTATCATCTCAGTTTGTTTGAGATTTAAATTCTTTCCTGGATGCCTGGTTAACCTGAGACTAATTTCCCAAATATTAGGTAGGCTTCAGTCCACTGACTTGAGCTCTGAGACAAAATTTAAGATAAAAAACTGCTAATGAATAACTGATAAAACTAATAAAATATATTTTCTGAGATGAAGCCCTCCAAGGACAAAGATGGAGAGAGGTTTGGTCTTGATGCATAAGATCCAACCTCAGAATCCCTATAACTGTCTGCATTGCTGATTCAGTTCTACAGAGGAATTATTGAGTCTGTCATCTGCACCTCTATAACTGTCTGCTTTGGTTCTTCAACTCAACAAGACAGACACAGACTTCAGAGGATAATTAGAACTGCAGAAAAAACAATTGCTACCAACCTGCCTTCCATTGAGAACCTGTATACTGCACGAATCAAGAAGAGGGCCGTGAAAATATTTACAGATCCCTCACATCCTGGACATAAACTTTTTCAACTCCTACCCTCAAAACAATTCTATAGAGCACTGAACACCAGAACAACTAGACACAAGAACAGTTTTTTCCCCAAATGCCATCACTCTGCTAAACAAATAATTCCCTCAACACTGTCAAACTAGCTATTAAGTCTGCACTACTATTAATCTTCTCATCGTTCCCATCCCCCATCTCCTTCCACTTACGACTGTATCAGAGGTGGGTTTCAGCAGGTTCTGACCAGTTCTGGAGAACTGGTAGTGGAAATTTTGAGTAGTTCAGAGAACCAGTAGTAAAAATTCTGACTGGCCCGCCCCATCTATTCTCTGCCTCCTGAGTCCCAGCTGATCAGGAGGAAATGGGATTTTGCAGTATCCTTCTCCTGCCATGCCCACAAAGCCATGCCACGCCCACAAAGCCACACCCACAGAACCGGTAGTAAAACAATTTGAAACCCACCACTGGACTGTATGACTGCAAGGCCATTCGGCGCGGGGTGGAAAGGCGCAGAGAGGGCATGTCGGATGCCTTCCTCTGCCAGGTATTCTTCAAACTGGGCTGCCGTGGTGGGGCCCATTGTCGGACACCAGAGTGTCCGGCAACCCGTGAGTTGCGAATAGGTGGCGCGGGGTTGCGATTACTGCTTCGGCCGTGGTGGACTTCATGAGTATGATCTCCAACCATTTGGAAAATGCATCACCACCACTAGGAACGTTTGGCCGTGAAAGGGCCAGCAAAGTCAATGTGGATTCTTGACCAGGGCCCTTGGGGCTTTTCCCATTCTCTGACTGGGGCTGTTGGGGTAGCGGTCTGGACTCTTGGCAAGCTTGGCATTTCCCTACCCTCTCAGCAATCTCTGCGTCCATGAGTGGCCACCATACATAGCTTCTAGCTAACCCTTCATCCTTACGATGCCTGGGTGACCCTCGTGGAGGAGGTCCAATACCTTTCCCTTAACTTAACAGGAATTATTACACGATCACCCCATAACAGGCACCCCTTGAGCCGAGAGCTCATCTCGTTTTTAACAAATTCTTTGAACCGTTAAGCCCGGCGCAGCGGCCACCCTCTCTGTACCCAACCGAGTACAGTCCTTAACACAATGTCGGTATGATGCCGAGCCACTTCCTTGATGTGACTGGGCCAGAGTCCAACGAGTCAATAAGGAGGATGGGTGTCCCGGAGTGGGGTCTTGATCGCCCCTGGGAGTGGGCATCGGCTCAACGCGTCTGCATGCCCCACTTCTTTTCCTGGTCGATGCTGCAGCTTGTACGAATAAGCGGCTAAGAATATAGTCCATCGGGTCAAGCGTGGCGAAAGTGCCACAGGCGTTGGTGATCGCCAGCCAGTATCCTAGTAGCGGTCTGTGGTCAGTCACGATTTCAAAATTTCGCCCAAAGACATACTCATGGAATTTTTTGACCCCTGATACAATGGCTAGTGCTTCTTTGTCTAATTGGCTGTAGTTCCTCTCTGGGGAGGACATCGTTCTAGAGTAGAACGCTATAGGGGCTTCTGTGCCGTTTGAAGTCTATGGCTGAGTACAGCCCCACCCCATAAGGGAGGCATCGCAAACCAGCACTAGGGGTAGTGAGTCGTGATATTGGATGAGCAGGCTATCACTTGAGAGCAGGTTCTTTACTGCTTCAAAAGCCCTATTTTCTGACTTTCCCCAAGACCAAACAGTATTTTTCCTAAGAGCCTATGCAGCGGTTCCATAGCAGTTGCTTTGTTCTTTAAAAGACGTAAAATTAACCAATCCCAGGAATGCCTGCAGCTCTGCTTTGTTTTTGGGCGCTGGAGCCTTCCTAATTGCCTTAACCTTGCTCTCAGTAGGGTGAATTCCTTTCTTGTCTATCCGGTAGCCCAAGAAATCGAGATTCGACCCCTATCTGGCATTGTTTGTCTTGACTTTTAATCCGGCTGTCCGGAAAATGCTCAAGACCTTTCTTAACCGCTCCCCCAATTCCTCCATGTTTTCCCCTGAAATTAGGACATCATCGTAGTAGGGAACTACCCCTGGGAGCCCTTGCAGTAGTCGTTCCATCAGGTTTTGGAACAGCCCTGGTGCCACACTAACCCCAAATTGCAATCGGGTGCACTTGAAGGCCCCCCTGTGCGTCACAATCGTTTGGGCTTCAGCTGTGCGGGCGTCTACTGGCAGTTGTTGGTAGGCTTGGGCCAAGTCTAACTTTGCAAAGACTTGCCCTTGCCCCAAAGAGGGCAATAAGTGTTGCACCAGGAACGAGTGGCGCTTTTCTGTAAGGCTTTGTTAAGCGTCGCCTTGTAGTCAGCGCAAATTCTAATTGACCCGTCCGGTTTGATGGGGGTGACGATTGGCGTCTCCCACTTTGCGTGATCGACTGGCACCAAAATCCCCTGATTTATGAGCTTGTCCAGCTCCTTATCGATTTTTGGTTTTAGGGCAAAAGGGACTCTCCTCGCCTTAAGCCTAATGGGGGCTACCTGGGGGTCTAAGTTGAAGGAAATAGGGGTCCCCTTGTACTTGCCCAGGCAGTCCTTGAAGACATCTTCGAACTCGTTAAAGAGAATGTCTTTCAAATTGCAGTCACTTCTGTAGATGCCAGTCACTCCCATGCCCAGGGCACGAAACCAGTCTAGTCCCAACAGACTGGGCAGAGTTCCTTCGACGATCGTGATGGGCAGGGTCTTCTTGTGAGGGCCGTACTCGACTCGGACGGAGGTGGTCCCTCGAACAGGGATGCGATTCCCCTGGTAGTCGTGGACTCGTAGTCGTTGTGCTTGCAGGTGGCGCTTCGCGACGGACGGCAGCGACTTCGCCAAAGTGTCCCAGGACATGATGGTGATCGCTGATCCCGTGTCCACTTCAAGCCGGCACCGCACTCCCTCTATTTTTGGCCTGGTGAAGATCTTCTTCTCCACTTTGGTCGAGGCGCGGCCTATGACCACCGTTGTTTGGTTGGAATCCGCGCCTTTTTTGTTTGAGCCAATCGCGGGTCGCCTTGCCGATTCCGCGCTCTGATTGGCCGATTTGAATTTTCGGCGGGAAGGTTGGGCCGCTCGACAAACTTGAGCTAGGTGCCCTTTCTTCCCACACCGCCGACATGTCGCATCTTTAAATTTGCAGCGTTGGCGCTGGTGTTGACCCCCGCAGCTTCCGCATTCGTCTCGGTCCCCTTTGTCGCGTTTTTCGGTGCGGCAGACCCCTTCCTCGTCTTCACCGTCGGATTCGGTCTGAACCTCCTCCTGGTGCACCGGAGTTGCCTTCGCCGCCTTTGTGGAACCGGCTTCTGTAGCGTCTCTGCCGCTTGGGATGACATTTCATGTGCTCTGGCTTCGTCCAGGCGTTGGCCAGCGTTAGGTTGCTCTTTGCTAGCAGCCGTCGCCGTAAACGGATGTCTTTGACCCCTCGGATGAGTTGCTCGAGGAGCACCTCGTCTAGGTCACGGTATCCGCAGTCCTTGGACGCTCTTCTCAGGGCGGCCATGTAGTCACCGATAGACTCGCCCTCCATCTGCCTTCGCTCCCCGAATTCAAACCGCCGCACGTATTTGGACGGCGTTGGTGCGAAGTGGTTCCTTAGCAAAGTCTGTAAAGTTGGCCACGACACCGACTGCAACGGCGTTGGCTCTGCCAGGGCTTCCGCGATGTCGATGACCTCCGGACCGCAGTGGCTTAAGAAATAAGCCCTTTTTCGGTTGTCTGGAACTCCGTGCAGTTCGTTGGCTTCTAGGAAACTTTCGAAACGGGTCATATACGTTCCCCATTTCTCCTTAGCCGGATCGAACGGTGCGGGTGGAGTGTAACTGGCCATCTCGCCTTTTCTGCCCTGTATTTGCTGGGTTCGGGTCTATCGTGCTTCAGCTCGGTTCTGGTTCTCCTCAGCCTCGAGATCCCACCTTCGTCGCCAATGTTAAGTTCTGGAAGTAACGAGGCTGGAGACCAGGGTAGTGACAACAGCTCTTTAATATAGGGTGAACCCAGCAACAGGCTGGGGGAAAAACCTCTCCTTTTATACAGTTCTGCTGGAGGCTTCGTCCAATCAGCAACGTGCTGATTTCCCGCTCAAATATTTAAAGGTACAACTGTTAATACATAACAGGTATAGCTAGTGAAAAGCAAAAAGATTAGAGTGATTTGGCTAAAGTGCTAATTGTGGTAAATATCCAGCCAGCCAGTTAGCTAATGGCTCCTCCAAGCGCTTAACGGTAGAAGCACCTGTTTCAGGACTCATAAAGAAAAAAAATGATTAATGAATATGTCATGTTTTCACAATTAGAAAAGAACTGGAGTTCTACAGTTTATCATCTCAGTTTGTTTGAGATTTAAATTCTTTCCTGGATGCCTGGTTAACCTGAGACTAATTTCCCAAATATTAGGTAGGCTTCAGTCCACTGACTTGAGCTCTGAGACAAAATTTAAGATAAAAAACTGCTAATGAATAACTGATAAAACTAATAAAATATATTTTCTGAGATGAAGCCCTCCAAGGACAAAGATGGAGAGAGGTTTGGTCTTGATGCATAAGATCCAACCTCAGAATCCCTTTCTTAGCTATCTTAACATTTCTATACTGTAGTTGCTGCTTCTCTAATGTACCATTGAGGGAGTAAAAGAATTCCACAGCTGTATTGGGGCATTTCAAGAAAGAATCAATATTTTGAAAAATTTCCAAATACGCTGCCAACCTAGTAGCACAACTATCTCCAGTCTGAAGTTGGTCAGATTTTTTTCTTTTCTTGCATGAAAACAAGGGAGGATTTTTCTTTATTAAAAAGTTCACTTATAACCCTGATGTATTTATTTAGCCTTTCTGGCATGACCTCAAAAGGATTAAAAATGGAGATTAATTTTCTTGCACTGGTTTAAATGTTAATGACTTCAGTGATTTCTTTTTTTAAATTCCTATACATCTAATGAGAAATATGCCTTATGCAAAGTCTTCACTTTATAAGCTTCTTAAATTGATAGGAAAATGAAATGTTTGATATGGATTGGAGTACTCATATCAAATGATCTAAGTACAAAAGCCTACAGTAACAACATCGCCAAAAAGGCATTAAGAGTTGTAAACCTAATCTTGCGTAGCTTCTTCTCTGGTAAGATTACACTACTAACCAGGGCATACAAAACATTTGCTAGACCAATTCTGGAATACAGCTCATCTTTCTGGAACCCACACTGCATATCGGATATTAATACAATTGAGCGTGTCCAGAAATATTTCACAAGAAGAGTCCTCCACTCCTCTGCTCTCAACAAAATATCTTATGCCACCAGACTTGAAATTCTGGGTTTAGAAAATTTAGAACTATGCCGCCTTCGGTCTGACCTGAACATAGCTCATAAAATCATCTGCTACAACATCCTACCTGTCAATGACTACTTCAGCTTCAACCACAACAATACACCAGCACACAATAGAGTCAATTTAAGTCAAACTTAAACTCAATTGCAGAAAATATGACTTCAGTAACAGAGTTGTTAATGCCTGGAATGCACTACCAAACTCTGTGGTCTCACCCCAAAACCCCCAAAACTTTAACCTAAGACTGTCTACTGTTGACCTCATCCCATTCCTAAGAGGTCTGTAAGGGGCGTGCATAAGAGCACCAGCTAATGTTCCCTTTAATTGTATTCATTTTATGTATTCATTTCATGCTTATATATATTATCTAATATGTAGTCGACAAAATAAATAAATAAATAAATAAATAACTGAATGAATGAATGAATTAGTTAGGTACTAGAAAGCTCAAACTGCCCAAGGAGCTGCTAATACAGTTCTACAGAGGAATTATTGAGTCTGTCATCTGCACCTCTCTAACTCTCTGGTTTGTTTCTGCAAGCCAACAAGACAGACACAGACTTCAGAGGATAATTAGAACTGTAGAAAAAGCAATTGCTACCAACTTGCCTTCCATTGAGGACTTGTATATTGCACGAGTCAAAAAGAGGGCTGTGAAAATATTTACAGATCCCTCACATCCTGGATATAAACTGTTTCAACTCCTACCCTCAAAACGACACTATAGAGCACTGCACACCAGAACAACTAGACACAAGAACAGTTTTTTCCCGAAGGCCATCACTCTGCTAAACAAATAATTCCCTCAACACTGTCAAACTAGCTATTAAGTCTGCATTACTATTAATCTTCTCATCTTTCCTATTACTCATCTCCTCCCACTTATGACTGTATCAGAGGTGGGTTTCAGCAGGTTCTGACCAGTTCTGGAGAACCCGTAGTGGAAATTTTGAGTAGTTCAGAGAACCAGTAGTAAAAATTCTGACTGGCCCGCCCCATCTATTCTCTGCCTCCTGAGTCCCAGCTGATCGGGAGGAAACGGGATTTTGCAGTATCCTTCTCCTGCCATGCCCACAAAGCCATGCCACGCCCACAAAGCCACACCCACAGAACCGGTAGTAAAACAATTTGAAACCCACCACTGGACTGTATGACTGTAACCTTGTTGCTGATATCCTTACGATTTATATTGACTGTTTCCTAATATGATTTGATTGCTTATCTGTTCCTTATGACTATCATTAAGTGTTGTACCTTATGATTCTTTTATGTAGATTGAGCATATGCACCAAGACAAATTCCTTGTGTGTCCAATCACACTTGGCTAATAAAGAATTCTGTTCTATAGAATTGAGCTTGATTCAGTGGTGAAATCCAATTTTTTTTACTACTGGTTCTGTGAGCGTGGCTTGGTGGTGTGGTGTGGCTTAGTGGGTGTGGTGTGGCTTGGTGGGCATGGCAGGGGAAGGATACTGCAAAATATCCATTCCCACCCCACTCCAGGGGAAGGATTCTACAAAATATCCATTCCCACCCCACTCTTGGGCCAGCCAGAGATGGTATTTGCTGGTTCTCCAAACCACTCAAAATTTCCACTACTGGTTCTCCAAACTGCTCAAAATTTCCACTACCTGTTCTCCAGAACCTGTCAGAACCTGCTGGATTTCACCCCAGCTTGACTTCTGATGACTCTAAGCGGTAGATACATGTTTCCTGTATTTACTTGCCTCTTATAATAATTTGTTTTTTGCTCTTCCAAGGATATGCCAGTCATGTCTTTGATCACATCCATCATCATCTATGGTTTTCTACTCTTCCACTCTTCAAAACCTATGAAGCATTTTTTTTCCTGGAACTTCTAGTCACATTATTTCCTCAAAGTATATGAGTTTTCTACTTGCTGATCATCAGTACATAGAAGGCAGTCAGTCTTTATTTGGCCTAAGAGTGATTTTTTTTTTTTTGGCAATATCTGGTACTCTCATTATCTACTTTCTAATTTATAAGTCATAATTAGAAGTCATCTATCTTTTTGCTACTTTTTTTAGAATGTCCAACTTTCATAGCCACATATTATGGAAAGATCCCAACTTTAGCTATTAGCAATAGCACTTAGATGTATATATCACTTCACAGTGCTTTACCGTCCTCTCTAAACGGTTTACAGAGTCAGCATATTGCCCCCAACAATCTGGATCCTCATTTCACCGACTTCGGAAGGGTGGAAGGATAAATCAACCTTGAGCCAGTGAGATTTGAACTGCCAAAGTGCTGATAGCTGGCAGTCAGCAGAAGTAGCCTGCAGTACTGCATTCTAACCACTGCACCACCATGGCTCTTAGTTATTATGATCTTTGTTATCATAGAAATGTGTATTGTGGGTTTTTCCCCCCTAATTTTGTCATTGCCAGCTAAGGTTAATCTTATCTGTATCTAAAACACTGCCCATCTCTATTATTTTATCAAAATAAAACTACTACCTTCACTTCTTTGTTGTCAATTATACATTCACTGAACATGTTGGCTGATATTATTCATAGTATTGTATTAATATTTTTTCATGCTGCCCTGAAGCTCTGAGCAGCTAACAATTAGGAGTCTCATAAAAGCAAAAAAAACCACTCCCTCTGGAAATAATGTGACAAAAATCTGAATATAACACAATAATGTAAATAAAAGCGAAAGAAACATATATCTGCCAATTTATCTTCTCAATATTTAACAATAGCCCAGAATTTTCATTTTCTATTTTCCGTTTTTACTTTCAAATGAGTTTGAAGTCTTTTTTTTTTGCTTTTGATTAACAATATGGTTTATATGTGTTGTGACCCAGACTCGAGCAGGTAGCAACAAACGCAGATCCTTAATGAAAATAAACTTTATTCAAGCAGCTGGGAATTGACCCATTCCCAACATTGTGAAACTCAAAAGAAAGCAAAGGCTTCTCACACAAAACAGTCTGTCATTATTTCCAACCTGGTCCAATTTAGATAATTGCCAAAGTCCTTTGCAGATAAGCGTCTCGAGCAGAGAATGGAGAGCTGCCAAGATCTTCTAAGAGAAACATCCAGAACAGAGAATGGGACGAGCTCAGCTCCAACGTTGTTTTCCAGCAAACTGAGACACCGATGCCGGTCTCCTTTTAAACCTTATGAGAGGGGCCAATTATCTCTTGGCCCTACCCCCGAGGTGACCTCTCTGCTTGAGCTGCTCCTGCCTCTTGGCAGCTCTTCTCATTCAGGCATTAGGGACAGGCTCTCCCAGCTCCTCCTCCTCCTCGCTACTTCGGCCTCTGGAGGCTCTGGAGTCTGCGCCTCACTCTCACTACTCTCAGCCTCTTGAGGCTCTGGAGTCCACACCCCATTTCTCGATGGCCCTGGCCTCGCTTCCACCTCATCACTGTCCGATTCCGCCACCAGCACCGTAGGCTGCTGACGGACCACAACAGAATGTTCCAAACAAATAGTGTTTTATTTCAGCTGTTATTTGCTTAATCCTTTTCTCTGCATACACTGTTTACTCTCATGGATATTAATATATGTCTGTTCTTTTCCTATCCCTTTCTATTAAATTTATAGAATATCAGGGTCCATTCCTATTCTGAACAACTCTGTTTCCCCCCGCTCTTAACAATAATTTCTTGTTTATTGTAACGTGTTCTTAGAAAAATAAACAGGTGGGCATACCAATTAGCCCTAATATATTGCAACTTCTGGCATGGTTTACACAATCAAAGATCATTTAGCTAATGTATACAGTATTAAGATGGATAATGAAAAGCTCTTCTTGCTCTTTTCATTATCCATCTTAATACTGTATACATTAGCTAAATGAACTCATTTTTTTCCTGCCTGTTCTAAAACTGTTCCATTCATTTGACATTTCTGTCCTAATACATGACTCTATTCTATATTTGTACTGTTTGTAAGCAAAATTTCTGAGTTTGAGTAATTAATGCAACTATTTGATAATTTGCACCTTTCCCCTCTTTTTCAGGTATCTTATACATCAATCTTCTCTCTTCTCCGAGCTACACATTCTTATTTCACATTTGTCAACATATCAGCAGGAACGCTTAAACTGTTTCTTCTGCAGTTTTAAAATTATTCATTGAGTTATGAATAATTTGTGCCTAGTGCTTTACTATTCATCAACTGGTCTACTGCTTAATCATGTCTCACTTTCTAGCAAAAAAAACAGTTCTTGAATATTATTATAAGTTACATGTATATGCTGCTCAGCTCACAATGACTCTGGGTAGTTATATGTTCTCTTTCTACACATCTTTTTGTCAATGTATCATTTAATGTAATAGTTTTATCTTTAATTACATTTGCTTCTGATAAATTCATTCCATGATTGTTTTTAAGGATTCTTACCATATTTGTACATTTATTTGTGATTTCTATTAGCTTCATAAAAGCGCCTCTTATTTCCCTTTTCTGACCCTAGGAGTGTGCTCCATTTGTTGTCATTCTAGACTAAATATACTTTTCCTTGCCTTT
The DNA here is from genome assembly GCF_028640845.1 of Ahaetulla prasina. Taxonomy (NCBI): domain Eukaryota; kingdom Metazoa; phylum Chordata; class Lepidosauria; order Squamata; family Colubridae; genus Ahaetulla; species Ahaetulla prasina. Next base: position 39,172,862 of record NC_080540.1, on the reverse strand, counting down.
TCTTCAAGTGTATTTTAAATTTTGGGGGATTTTTGTTGTTTTATTGGCTGTACAACGCCCTGAGTCTTCGGAGAAGGGCGGTATAAAAATATGAATAAATAAATAAATAAATAAATAAATAAATAAATAAATAAATAAATAGTGTGAAGTCCAGCAGGTTCTGACAGGTTTTGGAGAACTGGTAGCGGAAATTTTGAGTAGTTTGGAAAACTGGCGAATACCACCTCTGGCGTGGGGAGGGAATGGGGATTTTGCAGTATCCTTCCCCTGGAGTAGGATGGGAATGGAGATTTTGCAGTATCCTTCCTACCGGTTCTGTAGGTGTGGCTTGGTGGGCCTGACTTGGTGGGCGTGGCATGGAAGAATACTGTAAAATCTCCATTCCCTCCCCAATCCAGGGGAAGGTTACTGCAAAATCCTCATTTCCTCCCAATCAGCTGGGACTTGGGAGGTAGAGAGTAGATGGGGGCAGGGCCAGTCAGAATTTTTACTACTGGTTCTCCGAACTACTCAAAATTTCCACTACCAGTTCTCCAGAACTGGTCAGAACCTGCTGAAACCCACCTCTGATGTGCAGCCACAAAAAACATGGTGCATTATTTCAGGTCATTCTTCTTAATTTAACCTAATACACAAGGTTGTTGCCATGAGGAAAAATAGGAAGTGGGAGTGCTTTGTTCTCTTCCTTGAGGTCCTAAATCCCATATTTTAGCCAGGTTGATTATATAGTATTGTATTTATATTAGTATGAATTATTGTTTTATTTTTTAATATTGTAATATTAAAAATTATTACTATTGTGAGCCACTCAGAGTTACCATGTAGCAAGATGAGCTGCTAATAAGTTTTACAAATAAAAAATAAATGAACAGTCAGAAGGAAATGTTAGGTATTCCAACCTCAACTCTTGAAGGAAAGTCAAAATATAACTTTAAAAATAAATAACAGCTGTTTCAAATATTTTGTCTAGATTTTTATTAAAATAATGTATAAAGTTGCGGTACTTAAATGTTCAGAAACCCGGGGCTCTCTTCTTTCATAAATTCAGACCACCCGCAACTATCCTGCCTGACCCCCACATAGAAAATTAGCCAAGCGAAGATAGGTACAGTGGTTACAATGATTTAGATGTAATCTGTAACATACATCTCTCCTCCCTATCTAATTAATTCCTCTAATAGAATTAATCAGCACCCTAAATACAAGGCTTGCTAGCAATTAAAAAAAATTAAAAATGCTATCTATCCTAAAATACAATTATCCCGACAAACTCAATTACACGCCTCAGTTCCTTCGTAAATTGTGTTGCTGACTTGTTTCTTCAAACCAACCTGCACCTTATTCAAATTTTGATTGTTAAGAGAAATCACCACTCTCTAAATCAGATGGTGTTTACAAAAATATACAGCCACGGCACTTCATTACCCCCATGGGTGAAATTAAGTTGATACATGGAAACCAAATGAGTAAAGCTGGGTAGAAAACGGCTTCTTTGGGTTTGTGTTTTTTTCCCCCTCATTCAGTTCATGCCTTTTCTATTAGAAGAACGTTTCACCTTCTTCAGGATTTCACAAAGACAAATCACCATGGCAGACTCTGGAGATCAAAAGGAATTTAGATCTAATCAACAAACATCAGTTACGGAATTCTGGATGGTGGATGTGACAGTGGAGATTGGTTATTTTTTTTAAATTATTTTTTATTTATTTATTTGAATTTATATCCCGCCCTTCTCCGAAGACTCAGGGCAGCTTACATTGTGTTAAGCAATAGTCTTCATCCATTTGTATATTATATACAAAGTCAACTTTTATTGCCCCCAACAATCTGGGTCCTCATTTTACCTACCTTATAAAGGATGGAAGGCTGAGTCAACCTTGGGCCTGGTGGGACTTGAACTTGCAGTAATTGCAAGCAGCTGTGTTAATAACAGACAGACTTAGTCTGCTGAGCCTTTCAAAGCTGGATTTTCAAATCCAGCTTTGAAAGAGGCAATGTCTTCGTAAGCTGCTGCCTTTTTCCTTATTTGTTCATCTTATATATAGTGTTCTGTAGCTCATGAAGTTTCTACTATTATAGCATTCCATTATCCCCGGTGATAGTAGAAGAATCTACATAGTAGGAAGTCTACAGTCAGACTTAATTTGAAGAAGAAATGGGCGAGTATTTAATACAAATTTAAGTTGATCCTTCAGGTAGTCCTTGACTTAAAACCATTCACGTAGTAACTGTTCAAAGTTACACCAACACTGAAAAAGTGACTTATGACTGCTTACACACTGAAAACTATACATCCCTGTGGTCACGTGATCAAAATTTAGATGCTTGGCATCATTCATTTAGCATCCTTCAGTCTCAAAAGACTATGGTATCGTGCTCTGGAAAGAGATCCTAAAGCAGCATCTAGTGTGACTAAAAAGGCCAAATCCAGAGTGGCAATCCCTTCCACATGGAGGGCAGATACATTCTGTCCCCTGCCCAGCCCCAAGATTTTGCTGGTTCCGGGACGGCCTCTTTGCCTCAGCCTGCCAAACAAATGTCTCTTTGAATTGGAGGAGGCCATGCTGCGTCTTTAGCCTCCAAGCTGAACGATCGGAGGTCAAGGTTTCCCAGTTGTTAATGTCCATTCCCAGGGCCTTTAGGTCCCCCTTGTAGATATCCTTATATCGCAATTGTGGTCTCCTTCTGAGGCGTTTTCCCTGCAGTAATTCTCCATACAGGAGATCTTTTGGAATCTGACCATCAGCCATTCTCACGACATGCCCAAGCCAGTGTAGACGTTGCTGTTTCAGTAGTGTATACATGCTAGAAATTCCAGCACATTCCAAGACTGCGCTATTTGGAATTTTGTCCTGCCAGGTGATGCCAAAAATATGTAAGAGACAGTGCATATGAAAGGTGTTCAACTTTCTCTCCTGCCGTGCGTAAAGGGTCCAAGACTCACTGCAGTACAAGAGTGTGCTTAGGACGCAGGCTGTATAGACCTGGATCTTTGTATATTCTATCAGCTTCTTTTTATGCCATACTCTTTTTGTAAGTCTGGAAAATGTGGTGGCCGTTTTACCAATATGTTTATTCAGCTCAGTATCTAAAGAAAGAGTGTCAGAGATAGTTGAGCCGAGGTACACAAAGTCATGGACGACCTCCCGTTCTTGTGCAGAGATTGTAACACAGGGAGGTGAATCCACGTCCTGACCCATGACTTGTGTTTTTTTCAGGCTGATTGTTAGTCCAAAGTCTTGGCAGGCCTTGCTAAAACTGTCCATAAGTTGTTGAAGGTCTTCAGCAGAGTGAGCAGTGATGGCAGCATCCTCAGCAAAGAGGAATTGCTTGGCAATTGGCATGTATTTATCATGGTTGCAGTTGTGGCTAGGAGAGCCTTTCACAACGTTGTATTGTGCTCCAATTGCGGCCCTTCCTGGATCAGGTTTCCCTATGCTCAGCATTCAATCCCTAGCTGGTCTATTGTAATGCAGGTGACTACAGTGCTCTACCTTGAAGAGCATTTGGAGGCTACAGCTAGTGCAGAATGTCGCAGTATGGGCAGTTTTGGGGGTCCCAAGAATAACCCCTATAACACCACTGCTCCACAAGCTACATTGGTTGCCAGTCTGCTTCCAGTGCAATTCAAGGTGTTGGTGATCACCTTTAAAACTCTTCATGGCATAGCTCCAGGTTACTTGAAGGACTATCTCACCCCATTGGGATTGGCCTATCCCACTCATGCTGGCAGAGAAGACATGCCTGTCAGCCCGATTATTCCGGCTGGTGGGTTCCAGGAGGATGGATAATTCTCTGCTGTTGTTCCTGCCTTCTGGAAATCTTGCCCTGTGATGTGAGGTTGGCTCCAATTTTCCTATCCTTTCGTAAGGGCCTAAAGCCTTCGCTCTGCAGTTGGCCTGGGCCTCCGAGAGGGGAACAGCAGTGGAGATGGTTGATTAACAGCAGATCTCCTCTCCTCTCATTCTGCTCCCACCCTCCCCATGTGTTTAAGATTTTAATCTTTGGTTTTAAGTTATTTATGTTTTAATGTAGATATATATTTATGACTGTAAGCCACCCAGAGTTATTTATTGGGTGGCCAATAAATTAGATAGATAGAAAGAGACAGAGAGAGAGAGACAGACAGACAGACAGACAGACAGACAGACAGACAAGTTCAAATACTTCAGCCATCAAATGAGAAGAAAGGACTCATTGAAAAAGACTATTATAATTTGGAAAGTGTTTGGAAAGATTGAAGGCAAAAGGAGAAGGGGATGGCAGAGGATGAGATGGTTAGATATTGTCATCGGCACAATGGACATAGGTTTGGGTGTACTCCTGTAGAAGGACAGGGGAACTGGTGTGCTGTAATCCATGGGGTTGCAGGGAGTCGGGCATGACTGAACAATAAAAATGCCAATCAACTGCTATTGAGGAAGCAGAACAATGCCATGAAATTGCAAAATGTCCTGTTTCCCCTCCTGGAGTTTGATCCAAGTTCTTTCTAGATGACCTGGGTTGAGTTATGAATTCAAAACTTCATGAATTATATTGGAGCAAGGAACGGTTTTCAGTGCAGGTGGAAAGCCAAGATTCAATCCTTATTATGCCTAATTAAAAAGACTATTACCTAAAATAGCAGCTAATATGAAAGCTTTCTGATTTAGTCCAGGCCAGGGAGAGCTACTGCCAGGCTGAGTGAACAAGATGGATTAATAGTCTAACCTATCACTGCCTCACATGAGTTTTTCCAACTAGATCAAAGCACCTGAGTAGGGAAAGGTGCTGTCATTTATGGTAGAGTTTAATTGGAGAGCAAACTCCTGCATCAAGTGGATAGTTTCAGTAGCTCAGGTATGCTATTGTCTGAATTCACCTTTTGTTCATTCCATGCATGTTTCTCCACAACAATGATGCATGAGCTGATACTCTAAAAGAGCTACCGAGCTCATACAATATTAGATAAAAATTACAAGTGAGAAGCTATTTTACTGCTATTTATTTTCATCAGCTAAGCATCGCTCTTCTAAATGTCATTGCTGGCTGGTCGATATTGGTTTTTCAGTCTCCTGAAAAGTTTGGTAATTCTTTTTTCGCACCTTATGTATAAAAATCAATAATAGTTTGCAATTTGTTGAAACTGTGAAATGGCCCAAGTGGCTACTAATGTATTTCTGATTTCTCCTTGTATTATATTCCCATTTGCCCCTCAGAATGTAAATGATTTATTCTCAAATTGAAGTCCTGTTTATTTGCTTGCTTGAAGTGGTTCCTTAGATCTTAATACTCTCCACACATCTCTCAGCCTTACTTTTAAAGTTGCTTCAAAGAAAAAATAAAGATGCCACTGTGGCGTATGAAAATGATAAAGAATATATGCGAGTGAATTTTATGCCTGTCGTGGCCCCAGTGAGCTGAGACTTCCCAGAATTCCCCAGTAGCATGGTCAAAAGGATGCATGAGCTGAATTCCTACATTTGCCTGTTGCTGAATGACAATTATACTGCTTTACAATTACATCTTGTACATATAGTTTATACATATATAGTTTATACATATATATATATATATATATATATATATATATATATATATATATATATATATATATATATATATATATATATATATATATATATATATATGTTTTCTGAGATTTTCATGGTGTTTGTATGTAGATCTTTGGTTATTCGGGTTTCTCCCGCGTAAAATTGGAAGTGTCTTGGCGACGTTTCGTGAAGTCTCATTCGTCATCTTCAGGCTTCAACCGTGCTTCTGGGAGCAATATATATATATATATATATATATATATATATATATATATATATATATATATATATATATATATATATGTAGGTCTTTGGTTGTTCGGGTTTTCTCCCGTGTAAACGGGAGACCTACATACAAACACCCGTGAAAACCTCAGAAAACAAATATATATATATATATACACACACACACACACATATAGTTTATGTATATAAGTTTATTGATATTGATCATCAATTATATCAATTAAATATCAAATATCAATTAAATATTGATATTGATCATCAATTGTGTTGTAAATGTTGTACCTTGATGAACGTATCTTTTCTTTTATGTACACTGAGAGCATATGCACCAAGACAAATTCCTTGTGTGTCCAATCACACTTGGCCAATAAAAAAATTCTATTCTATTCTATTCTATTTAGAAAACTTAGAACTCCGCTGACTCCGACATGATTTGTGTTTAACACACAGAATCATCTATTGTAATATCCTTCCTGTAAAAGACTACTTCAGCTTCAATCGCAACAGTACAAGAGCAAACAATAGATTCAAACTTAATGTAAGCCGTTTCAAACTTGATTGCAGAAAATATGACTTTTGTAACAGAGTTGTTAACGCTTGGAACTCACTACCTGACTCCATAGTCTCTACTCAAAACCCCAAAATCTTCAACCAAAAACTGTCTACTATTGACCTCACCCCATTCCTAAGAGGACTATAAGGGACGTGCATAAGAGCACAAAAGTGCCTACCGTTCCTGTCCTATTGTTCTCTTCATTATAGTATTATATACATACTTTTACTTATACTTTTACTTATATATACTTTTTCTCTCATAATGGGTTATTGTTTATGTTAATGATTGTATATACTGTTGTGACAAAATAAAATTAAAAAAAAAATCAACCTGTCTCACTAAGCCCATTGTGCTCTTCCTGAAACCTAACCCAAATGTTAACCAAATGAATTCAAGTCTCATACAAATCTGTATTATGATTCTCTAAGGGACAGGGAAACCTGAACTATATATAAACTGTTATAGGTTGAGGACTACCTGTATAATAGTAATAGTATATAGTATAGTAGTAATACTGTTTCTATTCTATTCTAATACTGTTTAGTATAGAGTCGTGATGGCGAACCTATGGCTCGAGTGCCAGAGGTGGCACAAAGCGTCCTCTCTGATGGCACGCAAGCTGTCGCCCTAGTTCAGCTTTGCCGTGCATGCGCACAGGCCTCCCGCCAGCCAGTTGATCTTTGGGTCTCTGATATGCATGCATGGAGGCAGGGCGCGGGGGGTGTCTCACATGCATGCACGGGGGGGTACATGTAGGGGACACATGTGCATGCATGGGGGGGCATGTGTGGTGGGTCTGCACATGCATGCATGGGGGGGGCCTGGCCACATGCGGAGGAATGCACACACATTGTATTTTGGGGGTTTGCGCATGTGCGGGCATGCTTTGGGCACTCAGTTCTGAAAAGGTTAGCCACCACTGATATAGAAGCAGTTGTTATAGTAATAATACTGTGTAGAAGTAATAGCAATAGAATTAGAATATAGGAGAGGAGTAACAGAAAGCATTCACATATATATTTGTAAGTTTAGATATTATTTTTATGACATTCGTTTTACAAAATAAAAAACCTCCCCATCTCTTACAGGAAGATATACAAACTTTATCAAGGTCCAATGCTTTTGTGTCTGCCTTGAGTCTAGGTCAATCCATTTGGGTATGATTTAAAAAAGAATCCATGACACCATCTTCATCCATTATAACTACTACTAGAGACAATCTGCCCAAGTGTCATACAAGTGTTTATTTTCCAGTGCATTCACAAAGTTGGAATGATACATGCTCCTTTAAAAGCAACTTGTTAAAAGACTGAAAATCTTTAATAAATCATTTTATTACGTTTATTCCTTTCTGACCATTCTGATATGGTTGAGCAACCATTTTATGTGCTGGGAAACCAATATTTGTTACTTATAATTGTATGAAGTGACACTAATCTGGCTTTTTGGAGCTCTGATTCTTGCTCCTGATTTAAGAATGAAAAAATTCATTTATATTTAAAATTGTTTTGGCATTAGCCATGGCTATTTATTTAGTTGGATCCCACTTTATTTTACAAATAGCACAAAGCAGCAAACACATCCAACACATGTTCCTCCTCCTATTTTCCCCACAACAACCACTTTGTGAAGTGGGTTGGACTAAGAGAAAAGGACTGGCCAAAGTCATCCAGTTGGCTTTTATGGGCAAGGCAGTCTCCTGTTTTCTAGCCTAGTACCTTAACCACTAGACCAGGGCTGTCAAACTCCAGCCCATGGGCCGGATGCGTCACGTTCTGACCACGCCATGGCCGGTTTAGTGAAGGAGAAAAAAGCCCTAATACATCACGTGATGTCACCACAACGATGTGAGTTTGATGCCCCTGCACTAGACCAAACACATCATACTGTCTAGCAAGATCCACGTAAGGCCAAAATTATTGTATAGATCACAGCTGCAGGGATTCATAAAATACTCTATGCATAATCAATGGTTGACAACCCACAATATTTTAACTAAGCCAAAAATTGAGCATTCCATTTTATGCTGTGAACCCAATTGTGTTCTATTATCATAACAAAGGGACAAAATGAAGGGGATGCAGCTGTGAAGCAACCTGTTCCCTCCCTCCTGTATGCATATGTATGCATATAAATAAAATCTAAGACTAGAATTTATATATATGAGGTGTGTAACTGACATGCTTTCCAGGTTTTTGTGTGTCATTTTCAGTGAACTATGCAGCCAGTAATTTGTCTGGTCTCAGGTTGCCATCTAGTGTTTGACAATACAGTACAACTTTTCTTTGAAACGACTATGTTAGTGACACTAATCTGGCTTTTTGGAGCTCTGATTCTTGCTCCTGATTTAAGAATGAAAAAATTCATTTATATTTAAAATTGTTTTGGCATTAGCCATGGCTATTTATTTAGTTGGATCCCACTTTATTTTACAAATAGCACAAAGCAGCAAACACATCCAACACATGTTCCTCCTCCTATTTTCCCCACAACAACCACTTTGTGAAGTGGGTTGGACTAAGAGAAAAGGACTGGCCAAAGTCATCCAGTTGGCTTTTATGGGCAAGGCAGTCTCCTGTTTTCTAGCCTAGTACCTTAACCACTAGACCAGGGCTGTCAAACTCCAGCCCATGGGCCGGATGCGTCACGTTCTGGCCACGCCATGGCCGGTTTAGTGAAGGAGAAAAAAGCCCTAATACATCACGTGATGTCACCACAACGATGTGAGTTTGACGCCCCTGCACTAGACCAAACACATCATACTGTCTAGCAAGATCCACGTAAGGCCAAAATTATTGTATAGATCACAGCTGCAGGGATTCATAAAATACTCTATGCATAATCAATGGTTGACAACCCACAATATTTTAACTAAGCCAAAAATTGAGCATTCCATTTTATGCTGTGAACCCAATTGTGTTCTATTATCATAACAAAGGGACAAAATGAAGGGGATGCAGCTGTGAAGCAACCTGTTCCCTCCCTCCTGTATGCATATGTATGCATATAAATAAAATCTAAGACTAGAATTTATATATATGAGGTGTGTAACTGACATGCTTTCCAGGTTTTTGTGTGTCATTTTCAGTGAACTATGCAGCCAGTAATTTGTCTGGTGTCAGGTTGCCATCTAGTGTTTGACAATACAGTACAACTTTTCTTTGAAACGACTATGTTAGAGACATTAATGTGGTATTTTGGTGTTAACTTCTCCAGCAGATAGATTAGAAAAAAATATTTTTTTTTATTTATTTATTTATTTTTGTCAAGCATGTATAAGATATCAGATATAAGTATAAACATGATTATGAATACATGAAATGGATACAAATAAATGGGGACATTAGGACAGGGACGGGAGGCACATTGGTGCGCTTATGCACGCCCCTAACAGACTGCTTAGGAATGGGGTGAGGTCAACAGTAGACAATCTAAGGTTGTGTAGAAACAGAGAATAATGTTTTTATGATTTGGATTCTACCTCAAGGATACTTATTTCCTGAGCCATGATGGAAACTTCTCAGGATATGATAGATAGAATAGAATTCTTTATTGGCCAAGTGTGATTGGACAGACAAGGAATTTGTCTCTGGTGTATATGCTCTCAGTGTACATAAGGAGGATAAAATACATTCATCAAGAATAAAAAGATACAACATTTAGTGATAGTCAAGGTTACTAATAAGCTATCAAATCATATCAAATATCAAGTCATGAGATTCCAAGTGTCACCCTCCAATATGTCACTATCAAGCAATTAAATAGTTTTTCTGCTGATGAAGTATTGATCCATTCATCCATTTTACATTGCTGCTCATCGCATAGCAGTGACTCTTGGTGATATGCAAGTTGAAACAAAAGAATAAAATTGAACAACCAATAATATTGGTCAAGAAAACTCATTCCCAATTTACCATGCAAAAAACAGCAATAAAAACCCATAACCAAGCGATAGAGCTCATTTGGGTCCCAGAGGAAACGCTCAGGGTCTGAGTGCTTTATGAAAGGCTAACTGGGAGAAGGAAACAGCTGAGTCTCCAGGGGTATGATCTTCTTCTGCTGTGACTAAAAACCTTTGGATTCAAAAAGAGAATATTGCTAAATATTTAAAAAATGCAGAGATCTGGTGGCATAAGCAGAAACAATTGGAAACAGTTTATAGGTCACACTTAGTCACAAAGCAGTTGTGTTAAATAAGCATATCATGAATTGTCATAAACTGTCCACAGTGCTACATTCCAGACCAGCTGAAGCTTCTGAAGGCTCTTCAGGAGCAACCCCACATAGAACACATTACAGTAATCCAAATGAGAGATGGCTAGGGTGTTAGTCACCATAAACAAGGCCATGATCTACACTTGTTCTTTGAGTAGGACTCATGACTCCAAAAGATCTCAGAGACTGCTGTCCCATTCAAAGTTAAAGACAGAGAACCTTTGGCTCTGGTGTCCTCAAAACACACAGCTGTTCAATCCTATCAGGGTAGGCTAATGCCTTTTCTCCCTCATCCAAACCCCCCACAGAGACTGAAAATAATCTCAATAGCATTGTTTGGTTGGGCCAAGATAGAGATGTACAGTTGGGTATCATCAACATACTGATTTACCCCATGCCAGCTGATGACGTTACCTAGGAAATTGGTGATGAGTCCTGTTGTCTTCTTTCTTTGTTTGATTTTGACCTAACCACACTGAAGGACAATTCTTACTTCCAAGAAAGCTATTAATGGGTATTAATAGAACACATATGTACTATCCAGTAAGCCATACTTTGGAAGGCATGAGCCTGAAAAAAGTGGTAGCTGTATTAATAAGCTACTCTTAAAAGTCTAATAGTTTGGAACCCTGAAAAAAAGATGGGTCAGCTTAGCAGAGCATTACTTTGCTCTCATAAGGTCTAAAGCAATTCTTCAAAATTATTTTTGAAATAGGCACAGAGTTGTTGTTGTTTTTTTTTAATTACTTTTTTTACAACAAACAAACAAAAAGAAAATACATTATTTCACCCTTGTGCTATACATAAAAGGAAGATTTGGGTCTTCGGATATATCCTCATGATTGCCAAAATCCACGTTCTCGAGGTACAGGTACTGAAGCGTCCAATGTTCCAAGCGCAAAGTCCACAAATGGTTTCCAAGTCTTCCAGAAAATATCTTCTTTATACACACCACTTCTAATTTTATTTTATGTCATTTTATCATTTAAAGCTAATTTCCACATTTCAGAATTCCACTCTTCTATTCTAAAAATCACATCTAGTTTCCAATATCTAGCTATTATAATTCTACCTATTATAATCATAATTCTAATCAATTCTTTTTCATATTTTGTTAATTCTATTTCCTTAATTACCAACAATAATATAGTTTCCACTCTCAATGTTATTACTTTCCCCATCATTTCAAATATCATTTTCTCCAATGTTGCCAAAACTTTTTAACCTTATCACAATTATACCACATATGTTCATAAGTCCCCAATTCCATCTCACATCTCCAACATTTTTTACTAATTTTTTTATCCATTTGTGACAATCTTACTGGAGTCAAATACCATTTCCAAACAACTTTATAATTGTGCTCTTTAATCCTTATAGATAAAGTTCTCATAATTCTACTCTTCCAATTCACATTCCAATCTGACTCTGGTATTTCAATATTAAGATCTTTTTCCCAATTTGTCCTCATCACTCTTTGTAATTTTTCATCAGAATTTATAATCTTATAAACCCTACTAACGAGTCCCTTTAGCCCAATTTCATCTTTCATAATCCGAGATACTAAATATTCAAATTCAGTTTCACATCTATTTATCGAATAATTTTCCTTTAGTTTTTTGTCCATTTTCTATCTGTATTTTTTCAAACCAACTTAACCCTAATTTTTCAATAATTTCTTTATTCCTCCTTTCATTTCCCATAACTTTTATCCAATCTCTAATAATTTCTATATTTTCCTCTTTAATCACTTCATTACGTTTTATATTATTTTTAATCGCCAAATTCCAGTTGTCTCCCCAAAAGATTATATCCGAATTAAAATTTTAACAAATTTGTTCCACATTTTTACTTAATCCCTTTAACCAATAACTTCTACTTACACATTTTAAATTTGCTTTATCTAAAAACCACCTTGATCCAAATTTCTCTATATCCCTTAACTCTAAATCTCTCCAATAGTTATCTTCACCTTTAAGTATTTTTACCACTATCCGGATACCATACGCACAGTAATAATTAAATAATTTGGGGATTCCTAATCCACCTTCCTTTTGATTTTGATACCACATTTTCTTCACTAATCTAGGTCTTTTGCCACCATTACAAAATTTATCCAGTTTTTTCTGATATCCTTCCATATCTTTCTCTGTCAAATTTAGTGGTAGCATCTCGAATAAAAGTTGAACTTGGGCAGCAATATCATCTTACACATTGCAATTCTACCAAACCAAGACAACTTTAAAATTTTATATTTATCTATCTTCTTCTCAATTTCGTTAATCACCACATCATAATTAAGTTTTTTCAATTCTTTAACCTTAAGTGAAAGCACTATACCCAAATATTTCAATGTGTTTTAATCCTTATCCCAAATTGCTCTTGCATATTCTCAGACTCATTACCATTACTATCCATCAATAATTCTGACTTTGACCAATTTACTTTCAATCCTGTCATTTCTTCAAATTCTATCAAATGCTTATATATCTTTTCAGATCTTTCTCTACATTTTTCAAAATAATTAAAGTATCATCCATACAAATTTATCTTATACCCTTATATCCTTCTAATTCTTCATCTTTTCTATCATTTTGTCAATATTTCCATAGCCAATAAAAATAATGTTGGGGACAGGGACATCCTTGTCTCGTACCAGCTTCTAATTTTATCTCTTCAGTTAATATTCCATTCACCTTCACTCTTGCACTGCTCTTTTGGTACAATTTTGAAATAACATGTATAAACTTATTACCAAAGCCTAAAGCCTCCACAATTACTTTAATAGTTTCCCATTGTACAGAATCAAAAGCTTTAAAAATATCCAATGATACTATACCAATTTTATCCCCATTATATTCAGCTACATCTATAATATTTAATACTCTTCTAACAATATCACTCATGTATCTACCCTTCACAAAACCTACTTGATTATAACTTATATATCTATCTATAAATCTATTTAATCTATTACTTATAATGGCAGTAAATATCTTTGCATCCTGATTAATTAAAGAAATGGGCCGATAGGACTCAATCCTTTCTAAATCTTTATCTGGTTTATCTGGTTTAGGAATTAAGGATATCACCGTTCTGTTCCATGACGAAGGTACTTCCCCACCATGTAATATTCCATTGAATAATTTTTGCAATCTTGGTATTATTAATTCTTTAAATTCTTTATAAAACTCAACAGGTAATCCATCCTCACCTGGAGCTTTCCCTAATTTTAATTTTTGTATTATTCCATTAATCTCATCTTGTGTTATATCTTCTTCCATCAATTCCTTATATGTTTGATCAATTTTCACCACATACTTTTCTAAATAGCTTTGCAATTTTCCCCGATTAATTGGTTTCTTTGAATATAGATTCTGAAAAAAATTTCTAACCACTTCACATTTCTCTAATTTTTTATAACATCTTATAAGGTATAAGATATAAGATAGGCACAGAGTTGTTAACACATATACTGTATGAAGAATTGCTTAAGACTTTATGAGAGCAAAAGTGGTATCGGTCCTTTAGGGTAGACTAGACAAGCAAACCAAAAATTATGTAGGCCAATATTACTTTTATTGTAAATTTATAGTATCAGAATCTTGCAAATCTGAAAGGAAAAGGTCATCTAAAAGTGCATATTACATTCCTGTTCCAGACTCCTTTTATATGATTGTTGCATTAGCAGTGCTTCTTCATCTATTATGAAAGTACCTTGTTGGAAAAAAATACCAATATATTATCTCTTTGGCTTTTTTTAGCTTTTTGCAGTGGACTATAAATTGAAACAGAAGGAATGCATAAATTCTACTTATAGCAGTAGATATCATCTACTTGGAGTATGATGATAATGGTGATAATAATGATCACCCAGACAAATGTACATACAGTAGTATATGCACCAAGACAAATTCCTTGTGTGTCCAATCACACTTGGCCAAATAAAAAATTCTATTCTATTCTATTCTATTCTATTCTATTCTATTCTATTCTATTCTATTCTATTCTATTCTATTCTATTAGTATGTGCTAACAACTCTATGCCTATTTCAAAAATAATTTGGAAGAATTGCTTTAGACCTTATGAGAGCAAAATAATGCTCTGTTATTCATTAAGCTGGCACATCTTTTTTTCAGGGTTCCAAATTATTAGATTTTTAAAAGTAGTTTATTAATGCAGCTACCTCTTTCTTCAGACTCATGCAGAACCATACCCACCCTTACTGGTGGGCTGGTAGCAATTTATTTCGTTTTCAGCATTTTCTGGTTTTGCACACTCCTTTTTGTTCAGCATGGAGCATTGAACAGCTCATGATGTTCTCTGTTGTTGTTGCCCATGTTTGGTGACAACAGGAGGACCACAACAGGAGCTTTGAACTGTTCTTGAGGAAGTGGAAAGCCCAAACATGATGTGAAATGCTCTTAGCTGACTGATTGCAACTGTTCTCAGAATGATGTACAATCAGGCTGGTTTCAAAAACACAGTAAAACTGGGTAGAAATTAAACAATCACCTGATAGCTGATAAACAGCAGAAATTAAAACAAAAAAATGATTAACAGACCACACAATACTACTAAGATTAAAAATAACCTAAATTAAAAATAAAACCATTATTACTGATGTACTGTAACACAAAACATTATTTTCATTGTTCTGCACACTAACGGAGGCCTCTGAAAGAAGTAATAAACTCAAACGTTGTTTTCCTTTACCACTAGATGCTGCTCCTGCTGCATTATGAATAAGCTTACACAATTTTGTCCACTCAGCTTATTATATAATTCAATTGCATAACTTTTCTGGCACAAAATGCATAACCTGGAGAAGAAGGATCTTTATTATATCTCACCTCCTCCCAAATCTGTAAGCTTTGCTCTCCAAGCCTAACAATATATTCAGCTCTATTGCACATACAAATATTTCCATACTTTTCCTTTTTCAAGGACCAAAACAGTTCAGGCATATCTTGCTACAAAATATATAGAACAGTTTTTGGACCTAGTACAGCAAAAAATGGATGATATTGATTTGGCTATTATTATTATTATTATTATTATTATTATTATTATTATTATTATTATTATTATTATTATTATTACTATTACTATTACTATTACTATTATTTATTAAATTTTTATACCGCCCTTCTCCCGAAGGACTCAGGGCGGTGTACAGCCAAAGATAAAACACAATACATATACAATTAAAACCAACAATTAAAACCTAGCAAATTACAAAAGGCTGATAATTAAAAGTTTAAATTTAAAATTATAAAAGAATTTAAAAAACCCAATAAAAACCCCAGTTTAAGATTAAACTATTAAAACCATTATGCCAGTCCCGCTTGAATAAATAAATATGTTTTTAGCTCACGACGGACGGTCCGAAGATCAGGCACTTGACGTAGGCCAGGGGGAAGTTCATTCCAGAGCGTCGATGCTCCAACAGAGAAGGCCCTACTCCTAGGGGCCGCCAGCCGACACTGTTTGGCGGGCGGCACCCTGAGGAGACCTTCTCTGTGAGAGCGTACGGTCGGTGGGAGGCATAGGGTAACAGCAGGCGGTCTCGTAAGTACCCGGGTCCTAAGCCATGGAGCGCTTTGAAGGTGGTAACCAGAATCTTGAAGCGCACCCGAAAGACCACAGGAAGCCAGTGCAGGCTACGCAGCAGTGATGTTACATGGGCTACAATATCTATTGAAAATACACTTTAGTTTTTATGTAAACGTAGTCTTTGACTTATGACCACAATTGAGCCCAAAATTTCTGTTGTTAAGTGAGACATTTGTTAAGTGAGTTTTGCCCCATTTTACAACTTTTCCTGCCTCAATTATTAAGTGAATCACTGAGGTTAATAAGTTAGTAACCCGGTTGTTAAGTGAATCTGGCTTCCCCATTGACTTTGCTGGTCAAAAGCTGATCACATAACTTTGGGACCCAGCAATGGTCGTAAGTCAGACCCAGTTGCCAAGCATCTGACTTTTGATCACATGACCATGGAGATGCTGCAAAGGTCGTAACTGTGAAAAACGGTCATAAGTCACTTTCTTTCAGTGCCATTGTAACTGTGAACGGTCACTAAATGAACTGTCGTAAATGGAAGACTATCTGTAATTGGCTTTCATAATCCTAAAACACAGTTGGGGGGATGGTCTAAGACTTGATAACAAGAAAGTTAGTCACTTTTAAATTTGTAACACTGTTGCATTGACTACATCCATTAAAATTTGTGGTTTCTTATATTGATTGATTTTATTTTGTCCCTACCTCAGGCTCTGCATCTTCTTCCCTTGACAAGGGAAGATTGCTACTGCATTCTCCCTTTGCCTTTGTTACTTTAGGCTAAACATACCTAGTTTTTTTCCACATCTTTCATATATATTTAAAAATACATATATTTAAGAATTTAGTTTATAATAGTAAAATCTAACAGCAACTGAGCTTAAAAGAAAAGAGAATATGAAGAAGCAAAAAGTCCAAGAAGAAATAAAAAGAACAGAAAAGAATATAATAAAAAAAGAAATATACAAAGAAATATCATTAACGTTTTAATTGCTTGAGTTTTACAGTTTTGATGTGATTTTTAATGTCTTTTTATTTTTTATTGGGAGATGCCCAGAGTTGATTGAAAGATGGGTTGCTATATAAATGTTTTAAATAAATAATACCTCAGAACTAACTAATGAGCGATTTCCAAAAGCAATTAGAAAGTGAAGCTTGGGAACTGACAGTCTTTTAAAAGTATCTGCTGCGGTTGAGAACAAAATGGCTAATCCCATTATCTCCCAGCACTCAAAACCACTGTCCTGTGGTCTGCTTGCAAGGAGCAGCTGTCTGGCGCTCACATGGGCAATCTCCCGTCCCCTCTTTATCCAGAGAGGTTCCAAAGAATTAGTCTACTTGCCAGTTCCTTGATCTTCACCAAGGTCATTAGCTCCGCCTTCATCCAGCTGTCCTCAAGTCACCATCCCTGCTCTGGAAGTTCCCCATCCATCACTCTCTGCCCTTTTGGCTCTGCCCTCCCTACAAGCTGAAAGATTCCCTTCATGGGTGGAATTTGCCAGCAGATTCCCTTCCCCTGCATCAAAGCTGTTACGAGGCTAATTAATTAATTAATTTTAGTTGTCAAACATGTATAAGATTACAGATATAAGTATAAACATGATTATGAATACAGGATAAGGATAAGGATATGAATAATATTTATAAATAAATATTTATAAGTAAATGAACTTCATTTTTGAGTGACAACTTCATGACCTGAGCTCCCATTACCACCTAAATGAAAGAAAGAACATAAAACAAGCTGCTCTTAGAAATTCAGGAAGATTCAGAGGACTTCATTATCATGAATTATGGATGATGTAGGCAAGTGATGGCTGTCAAAGCTTGCTCTTCCATGTTATCTTTCATTTCGCAATTACTCAGTAAGAGGAATTATTTCAAATTCCTTTCTAATGCAAAAAAGAAAGAGTGCCTCCGTGGGATTAGGCTCCTCTGCTCCTATGATTGGAAAATAAACATGGTGGAAAGAAGCAATGATGTTTCCAGCCTCTGTGACTGTCTTTCTCAACAACGTATACCACTGCAACACAGAGCCTTAATATATAAGACAGCTAGCATCCTTATTCCAGCACTTTCCTTTAAGATTAATATTTCTGTGATGCACATGGATAATCATCCCATCCTGACAAGAGTGATTCTAAACATTAGAAAACCCTGGAGGGATTTATGTTTCTTAATCTGCGATTTGTGTCTACCTTTTCTCATCATTTCTGATTGCTGAAACTCCTCAGCCGTGAACATCTATTCTCTTGTTAGCCATCACTTAAGGTGGATACCTTCGTTTAAAACTAAAACAAAAATGGTTCTCTCAGAATTCCTCGTTCTATCATCTGTAATGAATTAAGTGTTGGCCCAGAACAAGAAATAAGAATTCCCTGGGGGTGGGGGTGGGGGTAAGACAGATTCTTGACCTTCTTGTTTTGAAGCCCCAGGCTCACAGAGCTCCCGCTCCCCCCCCCAAAAAAGGCCTTCGGTGTAGTTCCTAGAACTTCTCCATTGGAATATTAAATGTGATAGAAGAGGAAGTGTTGGAAGGAAAATCCATCTGGTTCAGTTCCAAGCTGGTAGAGAGACAGTGGAAATAACATGGAGGCCAATTGGAAAGAAAGTTTCTGTTTATTGTTCAACAGAACCACCAGACACAGAGCATGCAGTTCTGGGTCAGCTAACCAATTGATTTGATTTGTACATGGACTTTTCCAATCAGCCTCCATGTTATTTCCAACGTCTTTCTTTCTCCCAGTTTGGAACCGAACCAGATGGATTTGCCTTCCTACAGAAGATTATTAAAGATTCTAGGATGATTATATTCCCTGTATCTAAATCCTCTTCTTTTTTCCTGGTCCTACTTTCTGGAATCCAATCCTTGTGTTCCAAAGGTCAAGTGAAATCCTTGGCATCTCCAATTTGGTGTAAGGTTCTGGGGATGGAGATGGTCCTTTTGCCAAATCTATAAGGCAAGGAAATGAAGGGGAATTGCTACTGATTGATGTTGAGTTGAAGATTTTGTGTCTTTGCTTACTTGTATGTCTAGAGCTGTGACTTAAATATTAGGAAGATATGTACACACCTCGGTGCTGTACCTTGAAACTTTAGAAGACCCCCAAATTTTACTATTCTCTGTCATCTAGTAGATCAAGTGACTATGTTTATAGCCTCTGCCTCCAAGGAAGAACATCATGGCAAGGGAAGAGTTATCTGGCCCTTTCCATTGTTCCAAAAATAAACAGCTGCAAAGAGCTGTTTCTCCACTTCCTAACTCCCTTACAGTGATCTTAACTCAAATAGACATTTTTCTTCAATAGATATGTGGGGCCGGTGTACTCCCCCCACCCTAGTGGTGAGTTGCCCCCGATTCGGGCCAGTTATATAGAACTGGTAGTAAAACCGACGGGAGACTCCGCCCATTGTCCCAAATGTCATCAAAACTCTTCTGCGCATGCACGCGGGCACGATGCAAACTGGTAGTAAAGGTAAGTAGAACCCAACCCTGCCCCACCCCACTTGTGGGTCTCTTGGCAATCTTGGGATTGGAGAATAACTCGCACCCAACAGTTGCCAAGAATGCTAGCAAGGAAAGCCCAAAATGGAGAAACTACATATAATCCTGAATTGTAGTTTACAACTTCATTCTGGTCTTGAGAAACTAAAACTTTTCCTTTCATCCCATTTTTTCCCTTGTTTCTCTTGATTTTTAAAGTTAATTTTTAAGTGTAATAACAGAGGCCACCCCACAATTTAAACATGATTTGCTCAGTGGAATTTTTATTTCAGAAAAGTGAGGCTAAAATAAAATAAATGAACTTGACCTAGATCTGGCATTTGGAAGTTCCTCTCACTATGTGGTTCCACAAAAAAACAAACAAACACCAACCAACCAAACCAGCTTTTCATTCTTAAGAGAGAGTAATGTAGCACCTGATAGGAGCTGTGATGGCCATTAACTAAAAAAAAACCCTTCAACAGAAGTCAATATGTCATATATCTATCTTAAAACTGGTGGTATTTCCTGCTAGAGTAGAAGAAGGAATGAAGAGTGAAGAGACTAACAAGCTTAGAGTCCTTGCACAGCAGAAGCAACACAGACCTAACTATCCCAACCTACCCAACCCCTCCCTCCCAAATCCCTGAAGCCTTTATCTGACTGTCCCCAGGAGAATGCAATCAGTCTGGTGATATATTTGTAAATAGGCAAAGAGCAATAAAGAATCTGATCAGTTCACGGAATTGCTCGGGTTCCAGCATTTATATGTAGTTTGGTGGATCCATAAAGAAGCTGTCCCTAATGGACATGCAATGCCAGGAAAAAAATATTTCCATTTTTTGATTTACCATTTAATATACGAAGTCTTGAAGAGGCTAGTGACTCACAGTTAATTTAGTAGAAACAATAGAGGAGTGACTCAAGGCCATTGGGAATGGTTCTGAATATTGTTTTGCATAATCAAATTGACTAGGTCTGAGCTCAAAAGCTAAGCAAAGCCAGGCCAGTAATGGATGGAAGACCACAAGACATACTTGGAATATTGCATTCAGTTTTGGTCGCCACGATGTAAAAAAGATGCTGAGACTCTAGAAAGAGTGCAGAGAAGAGCAACAAAGATGATTAGGGGACTGGAGGCTAAAACATATGAAGAATGGTTGCAGGAACTCGGTATGTCTAGTTTAATGAAAAGAAGGACTAGGGGATACATGAAAGCAGTGTTCCAATATCTCAGGGGTTGCCACAAAGAAGAGGGAGTCAAGCTATTCTCCAAAGCACCTGAGGGTAGAACAAGAAGCAATGGGTGGAAACTAATCAAGGAGAGATGCAACTTAGAACTAAGGAGAAATTTCCTGATAGTTAGAACAATTAATAAGTAGAACAACTTGCCTGCAGAAGTTGTGAATCCTCCAACACTGGAAATTTTTAAGAAAATGTTGGATAACCATTTGTCTGAAATGGTGTGGGGTTTCCTGCCTGGGCAGGGGGTTGGACTAGAAGACCTCCAAGGTCCCTTCCAACTCTGTTATTATTATTATTACATAAACATTTATTTATTGCATTTGTATCCTGTTGCAATTAGTTCAATTGACCTCTGGAACTGTAATTAAAAAAAAAATCGTTTTATTGCATGTTATTGCCAAAGAATTATATGAGTTTAAGGAATCATGCTGGACTCAGAAAATATTTTTAAAACATACAGAGGATTCCCAAATTATCAGTAGGCTTAGGAGTCCATGACATGACAGCTCATATAGTTGCTGCACGAGGAACTGTAACAAAAAATACAGTTAATGGCTTTCCTCTGAGATTCTGCACCAGTTGGAAATTTAGAAGTTAACCAATTTAAATGTCATTTCTACTGTTTCTTTAAAAAATGTGAGAACCTATCTGATCACCATGGCAACCATAGGCTGCCCAGTCTGCTTCCGCCTAAGAACCGGGAACTGTGCATGCAAGATGCTTAAAGTATATACATACGATTAATAATAATCTTCTTAACTAGAACATACTCTTCAATTGTGGTGCCTATTGGAGAAATGCCAGCAGAATATATACAATATATTTCAGTAGCCTGAACTGAAAACTGTCAAAGTCCAGCTCTTAAATATATATATTAGAGCACTTGCCAGAATTTAAACACAGTTTGTGTCCTGGCATATGACATTTCAATTTTCTTTTAAAGTTGGGGTGCCCTATAAAAAATGTGATCCACAAACAATTAGTAAGAAAGTCAGTTCTACCCAGAATCACTGAGTTTAATGGGACTTAGGTCTTAGTTCCCATCATATTACACATATTATTTTTCAATTGGGTTGAATTGAATCCTAATTGTACGCTGCTCAAAAAAATAAAGGGAACACTTAAACAACACAATGTAACTCCAAGTCAATCACACTTCTGTGAAATCAAACTATCCACTTAGGTAGCAACACTGATTGACACATGCTGTTGGAATAGACAACAGGTGGAAAGCATAGGCAGTTAGCAAGACATCCCCAATAAAGGAATGGTTCTGCAGGTGGTGACCACAGACTACTTCTCAGTTCCTATGCTTTCTGACTGATGGTTTGGTCACTTTTGAATGCTAGTGGTGCTGTCACTCTAGTGGTAGCATGAGACGGAGTCTACAACCCACACAAGTGGCTCAGGTAGTGCAGCTCATCCAGGATGGCACATCAATGCGATCTATGGCAAGAAGGTTTGCTGTGTCCAGAGCATGGAGGCACTACCAGGAGACAGGCCAGTACATCAGGAGATGTAGAGGAGGCCGTAGGAGGGCAACAACCCAGCAGCAGGACCGCTATCGCCGCCTTTGTGCAAAATGTGTATGTGGCTGCTCAAACGGTCAGAAATAGACTCCATGAGGGTGGTATGAGGGCCTGACGTCCACAGGTGGGGGTTGTGCTTACCGCCCAACACCATGCAGGACGTTTGGCAATACCAAGATTGGCAACTTTGCCACTGGCACCCTGTGCTCTTCACAGATGAAAGCAGGTTCACACTGAGCACATGTAACAGACATGACAGGGTCTGGAGACGCCATGGAGAATGTTCTGCTACCTGCAACATCCTCCAGCATGACCGGTTTGGCAATGGGTCAGTAATGGTGTGGGGTGGCATTTCTTTAGGGGGCCGCATAGCCCTCCATGTGCTCGCCAGAGGTATCCTGACTGCCATTAGGTACCGGGATGAGATCCTCAGACCCCTTGTAAGACCTTATGCTGGTGCGGTTGGCCCTGGGTTCCTCCTAATGCAAGGGCCATGGTGCCTCAGGCTGTAAGATAGCCTGTTATTAAAACACAGCAGCCTGCAATTACTGCAGGCTCAAATCCCACCAGGCCCAAGGTTGACTCAGCCTTCCATCCTTTATAAGGTAGGTAAAATGAGGACCCAGATTGTTGGGGGGGCAATAAGTTGACTTTGTAAATATACAAATAGAATGAGACTATTGCCTTACACACAGTAAGCCGCCCTGAGTCTTCGGAGAAGGGCAGGATATAAATGTAAATAAAAAAAAAAAGACAATGCTAGACCTCATGTGGCTGCAGTTCCTGCAAGACGAAGGCATTGATGCTATGGACTGGCCCGCCCATTCCCCAGACCTGAATCCAGTTGAGCACATCTGGGACATCATGTCTGGCTCCATCCACCAACACCACATTGCACCACAGACTGTCCAGGAGGTGGGGGATGCTTTAGTCCAGGTGTGGGAGGAGATCCCTCAGGAGACCATCCGCCATCTCATCAGGAGCATGCCCAGGCGTTGTAGGGAAGTCATACAGGTATGTGGAGGCCACACGCACTACTGAGCCTCATTTTGACTTGTTTTAAGGACATTACATTAAAGTTGGATCAGCCTGTAGTGTTGTTTTCCACTTTAATTTTGAGTGTAACTCCAAATCCAGACCTCCATGGGTTGCTCAATTTGATTTCCATTGATAATTTTTGTGTGATTGTGTTGTCAGCACATTCAGCTACTGTACATTGTGTTGTTTAAGTGTTCCCTTTATTTTTTTGAGCAGCTTATAAAATGAAGTAAGTCAGAATATATTATTATGAATTCAGGAGTTGGTGAAGATAATATGACGGGATCTTTTTCATGAGTCCAAAGCCCTTAAATCTGAAATATCAGTGCAGTTTAGGACGACTAACAATCTGGAAATTAGGTTTGTGTGACTGCTTATCCATAGTCAATTGTGAAGCATTACATTGGTTCACCTAATATATAGTAGCACACACTAGACCAGTGATGGACATAAGACAATTCTGTGCTAATTAGGTGTTCAGCAGAGTGATGGCAAAGAAAAAACTGTCTCTGTGTAAGGTTATTTTGTCATGCAATGCCTTATAGTGGTGTCCTGAGGGAAGGAGCTGAAACAGTTTATGTCCAGAATGTGAGGAATCTATAGATACTTTCTCAGCCCTCTTTCTGGCTCGGGCAGTATAAAGATCCTCAATGGAAGGCACACAGCTTTTGTAAGTCATCTTATTAAAGTAGCTGTACTTTTGTCAGGCTTGTAAAAAGAATTCCCAACCCAAAAACACTTGGGTTCGTGAGAGTTACTTTCTGTATCTCAAGTGTGATTTTCCAATAATATTTTTACTTCAAACAATTCTTCAGAATCTGCAGAAATAAGAAAGGGATATTTTTGTTCAGGTAGTGTTGAAAACTTGGGTGATATATTATAATCCAGCCAGTTTCTTTAGGATGAATTAAAGTTAACAGCTCTTTTTAGAGAGAGAGAGAGAGAGAAAGAGAGAGAGAGAGAGAGAGAGAGAATTTGCTTGACTGCATGCTGTGCCTCTCTCTGCTGGTGGTCTAATGTTTATTATAACATTTGCAAGAGCTATTCTAAGACAGGTGCTATAGTCGATAGCACCTGAAGTCTAATGTAACAAATTTCCCTCTGGATCCAATGAAAACCTTATCTAATATATTATCCTGTTTCATGCAGTTATTGCCGTGAGATGCAGGTCTATTCCTCTTTCATAGAAAGCAATAGAACAATTGTAATGGGCAGGAAGTAAAGCTCCAGAATACATTAGTCATGGTCACCTAGGCTGCAGAATAGAGGGAGCCAGGAAAGGAGCATAGCCCCCCCCAAAAAGAGGCTTGTCAAAGATACACTCAAGCACTAAGACCTGAAGATAATTGGGAGAGCAATGGGTATCTTCATAAATGATTTAGATGAGGAAATAGAAGGGGAATTTAACAAATTTGCAGATGACACTTAGCTGGCAGGAATAGGCAACACCCCAGAAGACAAGCTCGGGATCCAAAAAGATCTTGACAGACTTGAACAATGGGCCCTATCCAACAACTAAACTAAATTAAACTAAGACTGTCTACCGTTGACCTCACCCCATTCCTAAGAGGTATGTAAGGGGCGTGCATAAGAGAACCAGCGTGCCTACTATCTCTGTCCTAATGTTCCCTTTAATTGTATTCATTTTATGTATTCAATTCATGCTTATGCTTATATATATTATCTAATATGCACTCGACAAAAATAAAAAAAAAATAAACATGAAATTTAATGTGGGCAAAAGCAAGGCTTTACACCTGGGCAGGAAAAACCAAAAGTTAAAGTACAGATTAGGTGAAACCTGGCTCAAAAGTAGTAACTGTGAGGGGGACATTGGTTTCCTGGTGGATGATCATTTAAATATGAGCCAGCAGTGTGCACCAGCAGCCAAAAGAGCTAATAGAATCCTTGGTTGTATAAACAGAGACATAGAATGTCTATGGAGATTCTCAGTCATTCAAGTAATGGTTGTCCCAAAGGTGCTTTTTCAAGAGGAGACTGGACTTTGTTTTTCTTTGAAGATGTTTCTTGGATGAGAAGTGAAAGTCTTCAAAGAAAAACCAGAAAGTATTACAAAAAAAGATGTTGAGACTTTGGAAAATATGCAAAGCAACTAAAATGATTAAAAGCCTGGAAACTAAAACATATGAAGAACAGTTGCAGGCGAGTCTAGAGAAAAGAAGGACTAGGGGGCACATGATAGCAGTATTCCAAGGAGACAAGCAACCTGGAATTGAGGAGAAACTTCCTAACAGTGAGGACATTTTTTTCACTGTTTTAACCAGTGGAACAGCTTGCCTTCAGTAGTTGTGGGTGCTTCATCACTGGAGGTTTTTAAGAAGAGATTGGACAGTTATTTGTCTGAAATGGTAGAGGATCTCCTGCTTGAGCCGGGGGCTGGACTAGAAGACCTCCAAGGTCCCTTCCAGCTCTATTCTGATTGATTGTAACATGCTTCTGAACGCAGCCATCAAGATTAGTAGCCCTTCTTGGGGTTAATCTCAACAGAATGCAGTCTTGTAAAACTCTCTCGACCTGTAGCCACCGCATTAAACTTATGCTGCAAGAAAAAAATCACTTACCCTTCCCATTACCCTTTCAATTCAGTTCACTATTCTGAAACACAGGATTGTATAAGACAACTGTGTGTTTGTATATACACATTCATTGTATATATCTGTATGGTATACATTTGTGGCAAAAGACAGGAGTGGTGATAGATGAAGCGGTGCCAAGTGACAGCCACATCTGGAAGAAAGAGTATGAGAAGATGGAAATAGACCAGGGCTGAAGAGGAACTAGAGAGGATGTAGAAAGTAAAACCCCAAATGATCCCAGTGCTGGCTGGAGCACCCAGGGCTGTGATCCTAATCTGGGAGAGTGGCTCCAATAGATCCCAGGAACAACATCAGAGCTCTCTGCCCAGAAGAGTGCAATGCTAGGAAGAACTGAGATACTGCATAGAACAATGAAACTCCCAGCCCTCTGGTAGAAGATCCAAGATTGAAGAAGACCCAGAGTATCCATAAGGGATGAGATGCATTTCTAGCATTTTCCTGCAAGCGCAGGGTGTGCTTTTTCATTTATTGGCTGTGATAGGAATTGGCTGACCAGCTTCTTGCTAGAGTTGGACGTCCTATGTGTGTATGTATATGCCTATCTCCTCTTCCAGCATTAATCTCAAATCTAGATTTGAGCTTTAATCTAGATTGCAGAAAATATGACTTCTGTAACAGAATCATCAGTGCTTGGAACACATTACCTGACTCTGTGGTCTCTTCCCATAATCCCAAAAGCTTTAACCAAAAACTTTCTACTATTGACCTCACCCAATTCCTAAGAGGACCATAAAGGGCATGCATAAGAGCACAAACGTGCCTACCGTTCCTGTCCTATTGTTTTTCTTTTTCTTCTTATATATATATGCTTATACTTCCTTATATTTCCTCATATATATGTTTATATACTGTATAATCTTTTTGTGTGATGCTTATATATATATTGTTGTGACAAATAAAATAAATAAATAAATAAATAAATGAATCTAGAAACCAAACTAAGCCATTGCGTGGCACAAAGACTGCAGATTTCCGAAATACCATGATAATGGTGTAAATTCTATTAAAAGCCAGCAGGTGCTGCTCAAGTCAAAAGCAGGATCTATTTAAAAGACTCCTTTGTGGGTTGTTGAGTCATGCTAAAAATGTTGCACTCAAAAGCATGATTTACCTATAGTGAGTCAGCCAAAAGTTCTTCTTTCCTTTTTTTTAAAAAAAGCTCATCTTGTGTGACTAGATTAGAAGTGGATTGCACAATGCACAACCGAGATAATGTCACTCTGCTCTAATCTACTTACAATATAAAAATAAAAGTGCATCAGATAACAAGAGGCAGAATGTTGGGATTACTATCTGAAACGACTATAGCACAAAACTGCAAAGCTTTATTTGGGCTTAAGCTACTAGCTTCAAGTGAAAGAAAATTTAAACTAAAAAGTGGTATTACAGGGAATCATTCCCTTTCACCAATAATACAATATCAAAATGCTTAGTTATTCAGAAACAGGACCCCATTCCTAAGAGGTCTGTAAGGGGCATGCATAAGTGCACCCCCGTGCCTACCATTCCTGTCCTAATATTCCTTTTTTTCCTTACTCTTTTCGTATATCCAAATTATGTTTATACTTTTACCTGTTATCTTATATGTGATTGACAACATAAATAAAATAAAAAATAAATGAAATCATTAGTGGCCAGCCCAATAACCAATAGGGGTAACACTGCAAGAGTTTGCAATTTGTGAACTGCCAGGTATTCCCTTGCTCCTGACACATTGGCCTTCCTAGTTGAGACTGACAACAGTTGCTGGATAAAATGTGAGTATAAGAAGGTGATGGGTGTAGTCTTGCAGTTTATAACTAAAGCTACAAAGGATTACAAGTCCTTCTGATAGCATAGTTGGGAAAGATCTCTGACACCTTGAATCAGAGGTGAGTTTCAGCAGGTTCTGACCAGTTCTGGAGAACCGGTAGCGGAAATTTTGAGTAGTTTGGAGAACCGGTAGTAAAAATTCTGACTGGCCCCACCCCCATCTATTCTTTGCCTCCCAAGTCCTGGCTGATTGGGAGAAAATGGGGATTTTGCAGTATGCTTCCCCTGCCACACCCACCAAGCCACTCCCACCAAGATATGTCACACCCACCAAGCCACACCCATAGAACCGGTAGTAAAAAAATTTGAAACCCACCACTGTCTTGAATGACTACTTAAATTTGAAGTAGGCTAAATGTAACAAGCATTTAACTCACTTTAAGTTTGCTCCTTATTATTAAGTTATTCCTAACCTAGTGCATTATTCTGCCATTCTGGATTGGTTCCACTTGTCCCATCTTCAGTGCTTATGGACCAAAGTTTTACGCCCATTCTTAATTTAGCATTCTGTGATATAGACATATTTAAGAATTTGTATAGATAATTTCAGGGAAGGTGAACAGTATCCCCTGAAGTGCTACAAAGCTGTTTTCAGAACTCAGCATTAGAAGAAGAAGAAAAAATCAGTATTTGGTAACTGAAGCATCAGATTGTTTAGAAAATGTTATCTTCAATTACATGGAAAATTTCACAGCAGATGTTTTAGAAATGACATTGAATAAGTTACATTTGCCATACTTTATTAGTTCAGTATGTGTGAAAACCTGGGTTGTAGATAGAAGGGGAGAGAAGAATAAAAGGCTTCAAAAACCTTTTTAATCCTGCTCCCAGGTCCCCTATTACTCCAGTTCAGCGCAGGAGAAAGAGTGAACTGTCCTTTCCTTTCCAAGTCATCTAGGGATGATTGAAAATGTTTTCAGAGGTCTCCTTCTCTTAGTATAAAAGACATCTCTGCAGCATGCATAGGCTTTCATAAGAAGGAAATGCTGCACTATTAGCATTTGTGATTACTATATTTCAAAGTAAATATTTAATAAATATTTTGAAGCTGTGACATGTCAATTTTCCTATTGGCAATGCTGGGGTAATTTGGTGAGGGGGAGGAGCTTTTTTGTATCACACTTATAGCCCAACAGGTTGTAAGTCAGTTGTTATGTTCTGGGTGAAGAATGGAGGTGAGGCCAGAGTGATTTCTAACAGCTCTTTACTCAATACTACCTGTGAGGCAACTGTTGCTCCCTGGCTGACACAGCTCCTTTTATAGGGAAGCTGATCAGCCCACAACCAATCAGGAGAGAGTATTTTCCCGCTCCAACAGAGGACCAGACTGAGAACTTCAACTGACAACTATATACAATACGTAACACCAGTGTTTCTCAACCTTGGCAGTTTGAAGATGTGTGAGCTACAACTGCCAGCATTCTGGAATTCATGTCACCTGAGGAATTCTGGGTCCAGTGGTCCTCACCTGAGGAATTCTGGGTCCAGCCAGTTAGCACCACTTCGGGAGAACCGGTTGTTAACTTTCTGAGCAGTTTGGCAAACTGTTTTTTGGAAGAAATCATTAGAGCAGAGATCCGCTTGTTAAATTACTTGAATCCCACCACTGTCTGGGTCCACATGTCTTCAGGTTGCTACGTCTAAGAAACACTAGTGTAGCTAAGACAATCCAGATGGAGATCAGGGTAGCACAATTGTTGCTGGTTTTCAAGTGAAGGTTAGAAAGGAGAGCAGGTTTAACTGAGCTCACATGCTGTGCAGTCTTTTATTCTTTTCCTGTATTATATTTTATAACCTGTATTATTATTATTATTATTATTTATTAGATTTTTATACCGCCCTTCTCCCGAAGGACTCAGGGCGGTGTACAACCAATATAAACAATAACAGTGTACAATTAAAACAAAGAATTAAAAAACTTATTATATAATTGGCCAAAATTTAAAATGTATAAACTTAAAAACCCTTAAAATTCATATAAATAACCCCAGTTAAAATTAATATTTAAAATCAAAAATTTAAAAATTTAAAAAGTTTAAGCCAGTCCCGCTTAAAAGTTTAAGCCAGTCCCGCCATGTCTTTTGATGTGAGATTTTAGGACTGTTACTTTATTAGTATTTTAGTTATTTAGGCTTTTATTTTTGTATATATCATTATTATTTTTATTATTTATTATTATTTATTTGATTTTTATACCGCCCTTCTCCCGAAGGACTCAGGGCGGTGTACAGGCAAAAGTAAAAAACAGGCAATACAATGTACAATTTAAAATGCAGATTAAAAAACTTATTTTATAATTGGCCTAAAAAGTTTAAAATATATAATAAACTAAAACCCCATTTAAAATTATTAATAGAAAATTTAAAATCAATAAAATTTAAGCCAGCCCCGCGCGAATGAAAAGATGTGTCTTCAGTTCGCGACGGAAGGTCCGAAGGTCAGGTATTTAGCGTAAACCTGGGGGAAGCTCGTTCCAGAGTGTGGGAGCCCCCACAGAGAAGGACCTTCCTGGGGCCGCCAGCCGACATTGCTTGGCGGACGGCACCCTGAGAAGTCCCTCTCTGTGAGAGCGTACGGGTCGGTGGGAGGCATGCGGTAACAGCAGGCGGTCCCGTAAGTACCCAGGCCCTAAGCCATGGAGCGCTTTAAAGGTCATAACCAAAACCTTAAAGTGCACTCGAAAGGCCACAGGTAGCCAGTGCAGTCTGCGCAGGAGCGGTGTTACGTGGGAGCTCTCTATCACCCGCGCAGCTGCATTCTGGACTAACTGAAGCCTCCGAGTGCACCTCAAGGGGAGCCCCATGTAGAGAGCATTACAATAATCCAAGCGAGAGGTAACGAGCGCATGAGTGACTGTGCACAAGGCATCCCGATCAAGGAAGGGGCGCAACTGCCGAACCAGGCGAACCTGGTGGAAGGCCCTCCTGGAGACGGCCGTCAAATGATCTTCAAACGACAGCCGTTCATCCAGGAGGACACCTAAGTTGCGCACCCTATCCTTTGGGGCCAGTAACTCACCTCCAACAGTCAGCTGCGGCTGCAGCTGACTGAATCGGGGTGCCGGCATCCACAGCCACTCCGTCTTGGAGGGATTAAGCTTGAGCCTGTTTCTCCCCATCCAGACCCGTACGGCTTCCAAACACCGGGACAGCACTTCAACAACTTCATTGGGGTGGCCCGGGGTGGAAAAGTACAGCTGGGTGTCATCAGCGTACAGCTGGTATCTCACCCCGAAGCCACTGATGATCTCACCCAACGGCTTCATATAGATGTTGAACAGAAAGGGTGAGAGGATCGACCCCTGCGGCACCCCACAAGTGAGGCACCTCGCGGTCGACCTCTGCCCCCCTGTCAACACCGTCTGCGACCGGTCGGAGAGATAGGAGGAGAACCACCGATACACGGTGCCTCCCACTCCCAATCCCCCCAACTGGCGCAGCGGGATACCATGGTCGATGGTATCAAAAGCCGCTGAGAGGTCTAATAGGACCAGGGCAGAGGAGTGACCCCTGTCCCTGGCCCTCCAGAGATCATCCACCAACGCGACCAGAGCTGTCTCCGTGCTGTATCCGGGTCGGAAGCCGGACTGGAAGATAGATAGACGGCTTCATCCAGGTATTGGGGTAGCTGTCGCGCCACAGCACTCTCTACAACCTTCGCAACGAAGTGAAGGTTGGAAACTGGACGATAATTACCCAAAATAGCTGGGTCCAGGGAGGGCTTCTTGAGGAGGGGTCTCACCACCGCCTCTTTCAAGGCGGCAGGGAAAACCCCTTCCAACAGAGAAGCGTTGATAATCCTCTGGAGCCAGCCTCGTGTCACCTCCTGAGTGGCCAGTACCAGCCAGGAAGGACACGGGTCCAGTAAACATGTCGTGGCGTGAAGCCTCCCCAACAACCTGTCCACGTCCTCGGGAGCCACAGGGTCAAACTCATCCCAAACAGACTCGACAAGACGTGCCTCCTCTCCCTCGCTTGGATCATCCCAATTTCGGTCCAGACCGTCCCGGAGCTGAGCGATTTTATCGTATAGATAACCACTAAACTCCTCGGCTCATCCCTGCAAAGGGTCATCCCGCACCTCCTGATGAAGGAGGGAGCGGGTCACCCGAAACAGGGCGGCCGGGCAGTTATCTGCCGACGCAATGAGGGTGGAGGCGTAAGAACGCCTCGCCTCCCTCATTGCCACTAGGTAGGTCCTAGAATAGGACCTAACTAGTGTCCGATCAGCTTCGGAACGACTGGACCTCCAGGTGCTCTCTAGGCGTCTTCTCCGGCATTTCATCTCCCTCAGCCCCTCGGCCCAAGGGGCCGGACGAGATCTGCGCCGGGTCAGAGGCCACAAAGGCGCGACACGGTCCAAGGCCCCAGCCGTGGCCTGTTCCCATGTAAGGTGCAGTGGCCTACAGGTGGCGCTCTCACCTCACAATCAGGAGCTGTGAGTTTGATCCTAGGTAGAGGCAGATATTTCTCTCTCTGGGCACAATGAGTAAATATCAGCTGCAAACTCTGCATTGGCGACAGGAAGGGCATCCGGCCAGTAGTGGGTTTCAATTTCGGCCGCTACTGGTTTGCTCGTGGGCGCGTGTGGGGCCCACCACTGCATCCGACCAGTAAAGACTCAGCTCCATTCAGCTGCTCTGACTCCACCCCATGCAAGGGATTATGGGGTCATTAAAAGGCCAAAAAATATGTAAGGCCTTAAGCATATAGAAATAAATGCAACAAATAAAGGAATGAGACATGTTGCTTGATTCTGCCTTTGCACTTTGTGGAACTACAGTCACTTGTGGCTTATTTTGAAAAGTCTGGTTGAACAAATTATGGCTTGACAGAGAGACTAAGCAAGAGTTGGAGATGCATCAATGAAATTTTCATACTGAAGTTATTCTTAAGAATATTCATTCAATTATTTAGCCCAAGTTGTTAGCTTCCAACTTCAGGTATGTTCAAAATGACATCAGGACTCACATGAGAAATAATCTCTTTCCTACAACTCCATTGTACTACTTTCATATTGTTTTCCAGTCAATTAAGTTTTACTTGATAAGACAGATAAAATTAGAATGGAAACACCAGCCGGTCAAACTGTGGGTTAGGACAAACAGACCAATAAGGTAAAATGATTTGCTGAAGGTCAGCAAGTGATCAAGGACAAAGAACTGTGAACAGACAGCTGATCTGATTCTCCAGCTATGAGCTAATTAATGTCTAATCATCCATCTGCAAACAGTTTACCTTAAGAGATTATTGTAACAGTTAATGTCCTATGTTACATAAACATTTTTAGGATCTTCTTTTTAGCAAAACAACCATAATATCTGTTATCAGATTTTTAGTACTAATTCAAAACCAACCAAATATGGACAGATGGGGAAAGGAAAAACCTGCAATGATCTGTACATTATTGTTACTGATTTCAATAGCCCAGGTACATCCTTTTAACTGCAGTGATGATGGGACAGCTGATGCCCAATATATTCTAAAGGTGGATTGGAGGAGAAGCAATTGATTTAACAAGAATGAGCTCATTGATTAATTCAGCATAACTAAGTTAGCTGATTATAAGTAGCAATGCTAACTGTAATTAAAGTTTATTATAACATCACTTACTTTTAGGGAAATAGTTGCTAACTTGAGCTTCCAAGATCAAATAGACAATCCTCAGTTCCAAGGTGATTGTGCACCTGTGCCAAGGTTGGAACCAGTTTACCTGGTTTGAATTTGAAAGGACTTTTAGTTCCCAAAATGGATGGTGGCAGTTTTAGGTGATAACCTTTTGTTAAAAATCCTTAACACAAAATATGCTTTTTGTTGTCATGTGGTGAGTTAGCATTTCCACTGAACTATCTGTAACAAGCTGAAGATCCTTTTCTTAATCATTGCTGTCAATCGATAACCAATAGTGTTTGTGTGGATTGAATCTACTGCTTCGGCTCCATTGCACAGATCTGCAATATTAATATTCATTTTTTAAAAAGTCCTTGCAACTCTATTTTTTTTTACACTATGTATTTTTGTATCCTAAGCAAACCTGGCTACCGTACTCTTTGTCTTCAATCAAGTACTTTTGTAAGGTAAGGTTAAAAAAAAAAGAAATTTGCATAGAAATTTGGGGTCAGGCTCCCCTTATTCTCTGCTTCTTGTATTTAAGTCATTCATCAGCTAATGTTGCTTTTATCCCTTTTTGTATGAACCCAAAAATTATCAAAAATTTCTGAAAGTGAAAGAACAAAATATTTAATGAATCCTTTCTATCCATGCCCCAAAAGTACATGCCAAAGTTGTTTTATTTAATATCTGGAACCTTTGATTAAATGAGTGTAAATTACAGTACAATAGTAGGTTTTTAAGGCTGAACCTTTGGGAATTTGCGCATTTTCAGTTCAGCTAAAAGTCTGGAGATTCTCAGCCATCCAGGTCATGGTTGTCCCAAAGATGCTTTTTCAGGAAGCAACTGGACTTTTCAAAGAAAAAAAAACAAGAAAAGTCCAGTTGCCTCCTGAAAAAGCACCTTTGGGATTTCAGTTCAGTTCACTTCTTTCAAAATTATAAAACCAATGCAGAATAGATTTCAAAATAAAACTATCACATTTCCTCATGCATACTCACACTTTATTAAATACTGTATGAACTACAGACTATCAGTTCCAGACATTATATTTAATACTCAAACACATAGCTAACAGCAGCTCTGCTGGATGAGGCCAAAACTCATCTTAGCTCCAGGTTTATTTTCACAGTTGGTAGTCTGAGCACTCATAAGCAGCAGATGGAAACTCTCCTTCTGCTCACAGTGGCCTGCAGATCCTCAAATGAGAAATCCCTCAAAACTTGTTTTCATTTAACAATTTTATTTTTATTGAAAAAATTAAAATCCAAAATAAGAAAATGGAACGGAGACAAAATAAAACAAAAACGTAGAAAAAAAATGTGGATTAAAATTAAAGAAATGACAATTAAAGAAATGAAATTGATCAACTATCTTAGTGAAATAGTGAAATATTTTTGTCCCAAAAACTAAACTGAGCTAAACTGAAACCAGAACCTACATTCTTCCAGATCGGATTCACAAGTTATCAGAATATTCAGACCTGCTGAGGATTTTCTTAAGGCAACAGTAAAACAATCTGGCTGCTTAATTTTGAGTCTCAAATGTGGGTGAGACCCCTGGCAGGGTAATGATGATTTAAAGCTGACCAGCCACTATAAGGCTGTGGACCAGGATAAGTCAGCAGGGTTATTGTCCTTTTAAGACTGAAGATGAGTCAGTAGAATTATTGCCGCTTTAAGAAGCTGTCTATATAAGGGAGGCCATTAGAGGGCCTCTCTCTCTCTCCCCCCCCCTTCCTTCCTTCCTTCCTTCCTTCCTTCCTTCTTTCCTTCCTTCCTTCCTTCCTTCCTTCCTTGTGTATCACTCTTCTCGTTGTGTTCTATCTGCATTGTAGCTCTCCATGTAGAGTTGAAGATTGCTTGCTTGCCTGGTATGTGCCTACTACGTGTATGTCTGTATATAGAAGTCTTGTATATAAACCACTGTTTGTAATGACAAAATCTCTGTGTCCTGTATTTTGCTCCTGGGTTGTCTCAAAATAGTAGTCAAAGTTGTAAACACTCTGACAATCCCATTTCTTTTTATTGTCTTCTACCCCATTCTGTCACTTGCCCCTGCAATTTATTTATTCTCTTTATTCTCAAAGCAGTGCTAACATTTGTCCTGAGTACGAGTCCTGAATGGCTTTATTCAATTCTCCCTTTAAATCTATCCATGTTAGTGATCATCACCAAGTCCTATGCTAGTGAATTCTACTGTTTTAATATACGTCATGCTGTAATTTATGCTGTAAATTATTTGTTCTAAATCTTGCATAAGAGCACAAATGTGCCTACCATTCCTGTCCTATTGTTCCCTTTCGTTATAACAAATTAACATGGTTGTTGCATACTTTTGCTTATATATATATTTTTCTTTTATAATGTGTTGATTTTCTTATGTTGATGTTTGTGTATACTGTTGTGACAAAATGAAATAAAAAAAAAATCCCTCTCCAGTCAGCTTAATTGGATGGCCTTGATCATAGTGTTTTGAAATAAGGGGGGTGAACCTCTCCCTGTTCATTTTCCATGCCATGCATGAAGTTACACGATACACCTTAATCACTGTTATGTATTGTATATAGTTGTCAGTTGAAGATCTCAGTCTGGTCCTCTGTTGGAGCGGGAAAATACTCTATCCTGATTGGTTGTGGGCTGATCAGCTTCCCTATAAAAGGAGCTGTGTCAGCCAGGGAGCAACAGTTGCCTCACAGGTAGTATTGAGTAAAGAGCTGTTAGAAATCACTCTGGCCTCACCTCCATTCTTCACCCAGAACATAACAATCACCTTACAAGATACACCTTATGTAATGTATCTTTAAAAGTTTTGGAGGGAAACTTGGGCGGGAAATAGCACGTTGCTGATTGGTTGAAGCCTCAGCCTAAACTGTATATAAAGAGGGTTTTTTGCCGCATGCTCTTGCTGGGTTCACTATAAACTAAAGAGCTGTTGTTACTCATCTGGTCTCCTGCCTCGTTATTGCCCGAATCTAACACTGGCGACGAAGGTGGGATCTCGAGGCAGCGAGGTCACCCAAAAGAGCTGAATTAACCAGGAATTAGCGAACCCAGACAGTAAGGGGCGGAAAGCAGCGATGTCCAGCTACACACCGCCAGCGCCATTTGACCCAGCCAAGGAGAAATGGGGGTCGTACATGGCTCGTTTCGAGTGTTTCCTCGAAGCGAACGAACTCCAAGGAGTCTCGGACAATAGGAAGCGAGCGTACTTCCTAAGCCACTGCGGTCCAGAGGTTTTCGATACCGCAGAATCACTTTCAGAGCCAATGCCGGTACAGTCGGTACCGTGGCAAACTCTGCAAACGGCACTTCGAGCACACTACGCACCGACACCCTCCAAGTTCGTCCAACGGTTCGAGTTGCGACAGCGGGTACAGCGCGAGGGTGAATCGATTAGTGTGTACATGGCGGCGCTGAGAAAAGCCGCGAACCATTGTGAATACAGGGATTTGGAAGACGCATTGCTCGACCAGCTCATTTGTGGGGTCAGGGACATCCGACTGCGACGGCGGCTGCTGTCGAGAAGCAACCTGATGCTGGCGATAGCCCTGGACGAGCCCCCCAACTTTCCCGCCAAAAATTCAAACCGACCAATCAGAGCGCGGGAGCAGCGAAGCGGCCCGGGATTGGTCCATTCAAAAAGGGCGCGAAACTAAACCAGACTGCCGTGAGAGTGGGTCACGCATCAACGAAACTAGAGGAAAAGATTTTCACCAGGACATACATTGAAGGGGTGCCGTGCCAAATGGAAGTGGACACCGGCTCATCGATCTCGATTATGTCCTGGAGCACCCTCGTGAGAGACTTGCCGGCCATCGTGAAGCGCAAGCTGCAAGCCCAGAAGCTGCGGGTGCAGGACTACCAGGGGAATCGGATCCCTGTTCGAGGGGTGACGTCCGTCCAAGTCAAGTATGGACAGTTCAGGAAAACCCTGCCAATCACCATAGTTGACGGAACCTTACCAAGTTTGTTGGGACTGGACTGGTTCCGAGCTTTGGGCATGGGAGTGACCGGGGTCTACAGGAATGAGGTCGGCCTCAAACATGAACTTATGAAGGAGTTCGAGGACGTTTTCAAAGACTGCCTGGGCAAGTACGAGGGGACCCCTATTTCCTTTAACCTAGACCCACAAGTTGCCCCTATCCGGTTGAAAGCTAGGAGGGTTCCCTTTGCCCTAAAGCCCAAGATAGACCAGGAGTTGGACAAGCTAGTAAGCCAGGGGATACTAGTGCCCGTTGCCCATGCGAAATGGGAGACACCCATAGTCACCCCAGTCAAACCGGACGGATCGGTCCGGATTTGCGCTGACTACAAGGCAATGCTTAACAAAGCATTGCAGAAGAGTGCATACCCTGTCCCAGTAGTGCAACACTTGCTGCACTCGTTGGGACAAGGGCAGGTTTTCGCCAAGCTAGACTTGGCACAAGCCTACCAGCAGTTACCCATAGATAGCAGCACAGCTGAAGCGCAAACAATCGTCACGCACCGGGGTGCTTTTAAATGCACCCGGCTACAGTTTGGGGTTAGCGTGGCTCCTGGGTTATTCCAGAACCTAATGGAGCGGCTATTGCAGGGACTACCCGGGGTGGTGCCCTACTTCGACGATGTCTTGATATCTGCTGACAATTTAGAGGAATTGGGGGTACGGCTGAGAAAAGTTTTGGGCATTTTCCGGTCTGCCGGGCTTAAGGTTAAGCTGAACAAATGCCAGATCGGGGTAGGATCAGTAGAATTCCTGGGCTACCGGATAGACAGGGAAGGGATCCACCCCACTGAGAGCAAGGTACGGGCCATCAGGAAGGCCCCCGCTCCCCAAAACAAAACGGAGTTACAGGCATTCTTGGGCCTGGTAAACTTCTATGCGGTGTTCTTAAAGAACAAGGCAACAATCGCCGAACCGCTGCACAAATTACTAGCGAAGACAGCTGTGTGGTCATGGGGAAAGGCGGAAGCTAAGGCATTCGAAGGAGTAAAAAACCTCCTATCCAGTGATAGCCTCCTCATTCAATACAATGGCACGCTGCCCTTAGTGCTAGTTTGTGATGCATCTCCCTACGGGGTGGGGGCTGTGCTCAGCCACAGATTGCCAAATGGGACAGAAGCCCCTATAGCGTACTACTCCCGAACAATGTCTTCGGCCGAGAGGAACTATAGTCAGCTAGATAGGGAAGCATTGGCTATAGTCTCCGGGGTAAAGAAATTTCACGAATATGTATTCGGTCGTGACTTCGAGATAGTCACGGACCATAGACCCCTACTAGGCCTATTGGCAGGCGACCGCCCAACGCCCGTGGCTCTCTCACCCAGACTGACCAGATGGACTATCTTCCTAGCGGCCTATTCTTACAAATTGATTCACCGGCCGGGGAAAGAGTTAGGGCATGCGGACGCCCTGAGCAGATGCCCGTTACCGGAAACCGTCGAAGACCCTACCCCGGGGGCACCCATCCTGCTAATTGACTCTTTGGACTCGGGTCCGGTCACATCCAAGGAAGTGGCCAGGGCATCTTACAAGGACATTACATTAAGGACTGTAATTGGTTGGGTACAAAGGGGATGGCCCGCTGCGCCGGGCGAGAGTTTCAAGGAATTTGTTAAGAAACGAGGGGAGCTATCGGTTCAAGGGGGGTGTCTGTTATGGGGGGATAGGGTGGTGGTTCCGGAGAAATTACGGAAAAAGGTATTAGAACTTCTGCATGAAGGCCACCCGGGAATCGTAAGGATGAAGGGCTTAGCGAGGAGTTACGTGTGGTGGCCCTTGATGGACAAGGAAATTAGCGACAGGGTAGGGAAATGCCAAGCCTGCCAGGAGTCTAGGCCACTACCCCCTACGGCCCCAATCCGAGAGTGGGAGAAACCCAAGGGCCCATGGTCTCGGATTCACATCGATTTTGCCGGCCCGTTCCACGGGCAAACCTTTCTAGTGGTAGTAGATGCCTATTCCAAATGGCTAGAAATAATTCTTATGAGATCCACGACGGCCGAGTCCGTGATCTCAGTCCTGAGACACCTCTTTGTAACCCATGGGTTGCCCGACACCCTAGTTTCCGACAACGGCCCGCAATTCACGGCAACCCAGTTTGAGGGGTACTTGGCGGAGGAGGGCATCAGACATGCCCTCTCGGCGCCTTTCCACCCGGCGACGAACGGACTTGCAGAACGTTTCGTTCGGAGCGCGAAAGAGGCATTGTCCAGGATAAGGCCAGGCGATTGGCAAACAAAAATAGACACATTCCTAGCCGTCCAGCACAGAACCCCCTGTGTGACAACTGGCCGCAGCCCGGCGGAACTATTAATGGGCAGAAAGCTCAGGTGCCCATTAGACCGCCTAAACCCAGCATACACCCCAGACGGGTACAAGGGGGCACTCAGTAAGACGAGGGAGATGACAGTAGGCGACTCAGTGTGGGCACACAATTACAGCGAGGGCCCAACGTGGCTTAAAGGGACAATCCTTAAGATAACCGGGCCCAAATCATATTTAGTAGAAATAGAGGATGGCCGGTTTTGGAAGCGCCACATAGACCAAATAAGGAAACGGATAACAAGTAAACCAGAAACAGATCAGCCAGGCCCTGACTACCACATGTTTGAATCCACAGCTGACTCAAACCCGGAAAAAACGGGGGACTTATCTGGGTCCGACGAAGTCCAGCGACACCAACCGGTTCCTCCTGACGATCGCAGGGACGAAGCTGCAGATAATCCAGGGCCGGATGGCCTGGAGGAGGAGCTGGGAGGAACTAACAGTCCCTCCGGCCAGCTCGACTCACTCCCAGAGAATGAATTGCACAGGTCCGAAAGGGTTAGGAGACGCCCTGTCTACTTGCGTGACTACGTAGACAAATAAGATATAAATGTTTATGTAAATATGGTACAATGCGTTCTGGGAGGGAAGGAGTGTAATGTATCTTTAAAAGTTTTGGAGGGAAACTTGGGCGGGAAATAGCACGTTGCTGATTGGTTGAAGCCTCAGCCTAAACTGTATATAAAGAGGGGTTTTTGCCGCATGCTCTTGCTGGGTTCACTATAAACTAAAGAGCTGTTGTTACTCATCTGGTCTCCTGCCTCGTTATTGCCCGAATCTAACACCTTAATTCAGAGATACACCTTTGAATCATTTTTTCCCAAGCTATTTTCTTGTAGGGAGAGTGTTTGAGTCCACCTGTTATCATTTTGTACTTTTTTTCAGTTGTATTCTGTCCTTTTCCAAATGTAATGACCTAAAATGGTAATGAGAGCCACTTTGGCATGATGGTTAAGGCATCAAGCTAAAAATCCAGAGAATGGCACTTCTAGTTCTGCCTTAGGCACAAAGCTAGTTGGGTGACCTTCGGCTAGGTACTTTTTCTCAGTCCTAGGAAGGAGACAAATTTCAAAAAAACCAAAACCACCTTGCCAAGAAGACTGCCCAGGCAACCTCTGAGTATTGGACACAACTGAGGAACCAGTCTGTGTTTGAATGTAAGGTTATAAGAAACTGGACTTCTGTGTCCTGTCCCCCCTCCCTTTATTAAAATGCCCAACACAAACAAACAGGCCTGATTAGAATCTCTATATGCTTTCTCTAGACAGCCAGGAAAGAAATTGCTTCCAATAGCAATTTATGTAGTTATTTCTTATTCTCCCCTTTTCCCAATGTAGAACATAAAACACTTGAGCTAGGGGGGAAAAATGAACCACTGTCTTCCAAAACCTATGGGCATTGTTTATAGAAGTTTCCCTTAAATATTTTAGTTTGGGAAATTTATATACTGAACACAGCTTGATAGAAGAAAACAAATCCGCCCCCCCCCCCCCCCCCCGTCTTCACTAGGGTTTCCAACCAATTCATCATTTGGGCATGAAGCCTGAAACAAAGATTTAATTTTTCCTTTTATTTTGCTTCCGTATTTGATTCATACATCACACTAATCCATGAAGCTGTGATTTGTTTTAACTGTAATTTATTGAACAAACTATAGCAGACTGCTTGATAGCAACGCTCCCAAATAAATGTTATAGTGATGTTATTGCTGAAGAAAACAAGAATCCATAGCTGGATTTTAGGATTGGTCTAGTTAAACATTTTTCAGAACGGTTCTTTGGGCTAGCAACAGAGCCTGAAGACATCCTTCAACAGTCACAATCCTAGGGACAACCTGGATGAAATCTTAAATTAACTTCAACTGCACAACTTTCATAAACAACAAGAGAATAATAATTCAAAGAGGGGCAGACTCAGTTCTGAAAAGGTGGCAGAAGAAGAAGAAGGCAGAACAATTAGAACAGCTATACTACTTTCTACCTTGTTTATTTTAAAGGCCCCATCCAGGCCTTTTTTCAGGGATCTATTCGTTTAAACAAGGTTCACCTGAAAGGAAGGAAAGCGGGATGGGTGAGATGGGAAGAAGATGTCTCCACAGGAAGAGCCAAAACAAAGAAGAGGAGAAAGTAAAAATGGAGAATGAAGCTATGTGCAGTGGAGAACAGAGAAGTGAAGGAGTCCAGACAAGAGTATCTAAATGATATAACATGATACACTGGCAGCAATTGCCACAGCCCTTGGCAGAACTCAGTCATATTTCCTTGAGGCCTGGATGCTGACAAAATCTCATGGCAGCATGGTATTTATTTATTTACTTATTAAATCAATTGATATTGCTTCCAATCTCAAAAAATTACTCTGGGAAGCTGATGGCATTACAACAGTAGAACCAGGTGTTTATGACTTTATAAAAGTCATAAAAAAAGTCTCTGGACTTATGAAAGTCTCTGGAGAAAGAATGTTCTAGAAGGCAGGTGCTACAGCAGAAAAAACATTCTGTAGATGACAGGATCTAGAGCATATGGAGCATGTTGCTAGATTGGATAAGGTGGCGTTGTGGCCCGCCAGCTGCCAGTGGAGCTGGCGGCAGACTCGGACGATGAGGTTGGGTAGGAACTTGGGCCAGTTCTGGAGTCTGGAGAAGGCTCTGATGGATGCTCTGCATGGGACACAGAGATAGAGCCAGGACCGTCCAACATTTCCCAGCCACTGGAGAGGCAGCTGCCTTTGGACGCTGATATGAGTGAGGAGGAAGAACAGTTGGGGCCTGTTCCAAATGCATGTATGCACAGAGCAGTTAGGAGAGGTGAACAACGGAGGACAAGGAGTCAACTTGGGAAGCAAAGCACACGTGGATGCTGAATGGCCCCTCCCTGGCTGGGGAATAAATAGAAGTGGTCGTCATAGGAGACAACAGTTCATATTTCTGAAGATTTTGCTCATTGTGTTTCATGCCACAAAGACTGCTTGCCAGAACTTAATTTGCAGCCTTTTGACTGGGAGCTCACCGCTTTGCAATTATGGCAAGGAACTGATAAGGTCTGTTACTGCAGTTAACTACTTGAAGGACTCTTGCCTGGACTTTTCCGTGGGTAATTGCAATTAATTCACAAGAGGTAAATAAAGTGGGGGTTTTCATGACAAGGAGTCTGTTTCTTGCTTTTGCTAAGGCTGAGTCAGAACAGGTGGGCAGATACAACATTCGTGGCAACAACAAAACGAAATGGCAGCTCAGAGGGGAGTCATCTCCAAACAATCAAGAGAATGCTACAGGAGGCTTCAGCAAGTCCAGGAGGCTGAAAGTTCAGCCGTGGTCAGCAACTGTCCCCTACTGTAAGACACAGCAGGACCTGAGACCAGCCTGTATTGGGTGCTCAGATGCTGGCCTGAAATTCTGGAAAAAGCTGTAAAGTCCAAAGTGAGCTTTTAAAAAAAAAGGTCTATTAACCCAGTCAACTGGGGCCACATGACTGATTGTGGGACAATGTGGATTGGGAGGAACTGGCCTAAGTCTACAGGTTCAGGAAAAAGAGAAGAGGAGAGGAAAATTAGAGTTAGAAAGGATATAGTCATAGATACCAGAATTGTAGACAATGTAGGATAGAAGGTAAGAAGACATATGTTCGAGAAATTGGGTGTGTTATGTATTCTTGTATGTACCTTTAAATATTTGAGCGGGAAATCAGCACGTTGCTGATTGGACGAAGCCGCCAGTAGAACTGTATAAAAGGAGAGGTTTTC
Source organism: Ahaetulla prasina (assembly GCF_028640845.1). Lineage (NCBI taxonomy): Eukaryota > Metazoa > Chordata > Lepidosauria > Squamata > Colubridae > Ahaetulla > Ahaetulla prasina. The sequence continues at coordinate 39,129,359 of NC_080540.1, read as the reverse complement.
CCCCAGCCTGTTGCTGGGTTCACCATATATTAAAGAGCTGTTGTCACTACCCTGGTCTCCAGCCTTGTTACTTCCAGAACTTAACACTGGCGACGAAGGTGGGATCTCGAGGCTAAGGAGAACCAGAACCGAGCTGAAGCACGATAGACCCGAACCCAGCAAACACAGGGCAGAAAAACGGAGATGGCCAGTTACACTCCGCCCGCACTGCTTGACCCGCTAAAGAGAAATGGGAACGTATATGACCCGTTTCGAAAGCTTTCTAGAAGCCAACGAACTGCAAGGAGTTCCAGATAACCGCAAAAGGGCTTATTTCTTAAGCCACTGTGGTCCGGAGGTCATTGATATCGCGGAAGCCCTGGCAGAGCCAACGCCGTTACAATCGGTGTCGTGGCCAACTCTACAGACCTTACTAAAAAACCACTTCGCACCAACGCCGTCCAAATACGTGCGGCGGTTTGAATTCGGAGAGCGAAGGCAGATGGAGGGCGAATCCATCGGTGACTACATGGCCGCCCTAAGGAAAGCGTCCAAGGACTGCGGATACCGCGACCTAGACGAGGTGCTCCTCGAGCAACTCATCCGAGGGGTCAGAGACATCCGTTTGCGGCGACGGCTGCTAGCAAAGAGCAACCTAACGCTGGCCAACGCTCTGGACGAAGCCAGAGCACATGAAATGTCCACCCAAGCGGCGGAGACACTGCAAAAGCCTCTCCCACCAAAGGCGAGCGCGAAGCCAACTCCAGTGCACCAGGAGGAGGTTCAGACCGAATCCGACGGTGAAGATGAGGAAGGGGTCTGCCGAACCGAGAAACGCGACAAAGGGGACCGAGACGAATGCGGAAGCTGCGGTGGTCAACACCAGCGCCAACGCTGCAAGTTTAAGGACGCGACATGTCGGCGGTGCGGGAAGAAAGGGCACCTAGCTCAAGTTTGTCGAGCGGCCCAACCTTCCCGCCGAAAATTCAAATGGGCCAATCAGAGCGCGGAATCGGCAAGGCGACCCGCGATTGGCTCAAACAAAAAAGGCGCGGATTCAAACCAAACGACTGTGGTCATAGGCCGCGCCTCGACCCGAGTGGAGAAGAAGATCTTCACCAAACCAAAAATAGAGGGAGTACGGTGCCGGCTCGAAGTAGACACGGGATCAGCGATCACCATCATGTCCTGGGACACTTTGGCGAAGTCACTGCCGTCAGTCGCGAAGCGCCACCTGCAAGCACAACGGCCACGAGTCCACGACTACCAGGGAATCGCATCCCTGTTCGAGGGACCACCCCCGTCCGAGTCGAGTACGGACCACACAAGAAGACCCTGCCCATCACGACCGCCGAAGGGACCCTGCCCAGTCTGTTGGGACTAGACTGGTTTCGTGCCCTGGGCATGGGAGTGACTGGCATCTACAGAAGTGACTGTAACCTGAAAGACATTCTCTTTAACGAGTTCAAGATGTCTTCAAGGACTGCCTGGGCAAGTACAAGGGGACCCCTATTTCCTTCAACTTAGACCCCAGGTAGCCCCATTAGGCTTAAGGCGAGGAGAGTCCTTTGCCCTAAAACCAAAATTGACAAGGAGCTGATAAGCTCATAAATCAGGGATTTTGGTGCCAGTCGATCACGCAAAGTGGGAGACGCCAATCGTCACCCCAATAAAACCAGACGGGTCAATTAGAATTTGCGCTGACTACAAGGCGACGCTTAACAAAGCCTTACAGAAAAGCGCTTACCCGGTTCCGTGGTGCAACACTTGCTGCACTCTTTGGGGCAAGGGCAAGTCTTTGCAAAGTTAGACTTGGCCCAAGCCTACCAACAACTGCCCGTAGACGCCCGCACAGCCAAGCCCAAACGATTGTAACGCACAGGGGGCCTTCAAGTGCACCCGATTGCAATTTGGGGTGAGTGTGGCACCAGGGCTGTTCCAAAACCTAATGGAACGACTTCTGCAAGGGCTCCCAGGGTAGTTCCCTACTGATGATGTCTTGATTTCAGGGAAAACGAGAGGAATTGGGGAGCGTTAAGAAAGGTTCTGGGCATTTTCCGGACAGCCGGATTAAAAGTCAAGGTAAACAAATGCCAGATAGGGGTCGAATCCGTCGAATTCTTGGGCTACCGGATAGACAAGAAAGGAATTCACCCTACTGAGAGCAAGGTCAAGGCAATTAGAAGGCTCCAGCGCCAAAAACAAAGCAGAGCTACAGGCATTCCTGGGGCTAGTGAATTTTACGCGGTCTTTTAAAAACAAAGCGACCGTTGCTGAACCGCTGCATAGGCTTTTAGGAAAAAATACTGTTTGGTCTTGGGGAAAGTCGGAAAATAGGGCTTTCGAAGCAGTAAAAAACCTGCTCTCAAGTGACAGCCTGCTCATCCAATATCACAACTCATTGCCCCTAGTGCTGGTTTGCGATGCCTCCTTATGGGGTGGGGCTGTACTCAGCCATAGACTTCAAACGGCACAGAAGCCCCTATAGCTTTTTACTCTAGAACGATGACCACCCCAGAGAGGAACTATAGCCAATTAGATAAAGAAGCACTAGCCATTGTGTCAGGGGTGAAAAAATTGCACGAATATGTTTTTGGGCGGGATTTTGAAATCGTGACTGACCACAGACCGCTACTAGGGATACTGGCTGGCGATCGCCCAACGCCTGTGGCACTTTCGCCACGCTTGACCCGATGGACTATTTTCTTAGCCGCTTATTCGTACAAGCTGCAGCATCGACCAGGAAAAGAAGTGGGGCATGCAGACGCTAAGCAGATGCCCACTACCAGGGGCCATCAAGACCCCACCCGGGACGCCCATCCTGCTTATTGACTCTTTGGACTCTGGCCCAGTCACATCTAAGGAAGTGGCTCGGCATCATACCGACATTGTGTTAAGGACTGTACTCGGTTGGGTACAAGAGGGTGTCATTGCGCCGGGCGAACGTTCAAAGAATTTGTTAAAAACGTGATGAGCTCTCGGCTCAAGGGGTGCCTGTTATGGGGTGATCGTGTGGTAATCCCGATAAATTAAGGGAAAGGTATTGGACCTCCACGAGGGTCACCCAGGGATCGTAAGGATGAAGGGGTTAGCTAGAAGCTATGTGTGGTGGCCACTCATGGACTCAGAGATTGCTGAGAGGGTAGGGAAATGCCAGGCTTGCCAAGAGTCCAGACCTCTACCCCAACGGCCCCAGTCAGGAATGGGAAAACCCCAAGGGCCCTGGTCAAGAATCCACATTGATTTTGCTGGCCCTTTTCATGGCCAAACTTTCCTAGTGGTTGTTGACGCATTCTCTAAATGGTTGGAGATCATACTCATGAAATCCACTACGGCCGAGGCAGTAATCGCAGCCCTGCGCCACCTATTCGCAACCCACGGGTTGCCTGACACTCTGGTGTCCGACAACGGGCCGCAATTCACGGCAGCCCAGTTCGAAGAATACTTGGCAGAGGAGGGCATCCGACATGCCCTCTCTGCGCCTTTCCACCCTGCGTCGAATGGCCTTGCAGAGCGTTCCGTCCGGAGCGCTAAGGAGGCATTGTCCAGGCTCAAGCCAGGTGACTGGCAAACAAAGATAGATTTCTTTCTGGCTGTTCAGCACAGAACCCCAAGCACTGCTACAGGCAGAAGCCCAGCCGAATTATTGATGGGACGGAAACTCCGGTGCCCACTTGACCGTTTGAGTCCCCATTACACACCAGAGGGTTACAAGGGGGAAATAGACAAAACAAGGGAATTGGGCATAGGCGACCGAGTGTGGGCCCGCAACTACGGGGACGGCCCAAGTTGGCTCGCAGGGCAAATAATAAAAGCAACCGGCCCAAAGTCATACTTGGTCGAATTACAAGACAACCGAGTATGGAGGCGCCACATAGATCAGATAAGGAGACGAATAACTGAACAAACTAAGCCACAGGAAACAAATTATGACCCCTCCTTATTTGAACCCACAGCTGACCATGACCCGGGGGAGGCGCAAGACTTAGCTGAGGTCCCGGAGGTCCAGCGACGCCATCAGGTTCCCGAGGGAAACGACAGGGAAAATTACAAAAGTAATCCAGGGCCGGATGGCCAAGAAAAAGAGTCTGCAAATAATCCAGGGCCCGATGGCCTAGAGAAAGAGCTGGGAGGAGAAAACAGACCCTCCGAACAGCTCAAAACACCACCCAGGACTGAACCGCGCAGGTCTGAAAGAACTAGGAGACGCCCAGGTTATTTGCGTGACTACGTCGAAAAATAACATGTAAATAAAATGTAAATAGAGGCAAAGTGTTTTCTGGGAGGGGAGGAGTGTTATGTATTCTTGTATGTACCTTTAAATATTTGGGCGGGAAATCAGCACGTTGCTGATTGGACGAAGCCGCCAGTAGAACTGTATAAAAGGAGAGGTTTTCCCCCAGCCTGTTGCTGGGTTCACCATATATTAAAGAGCTGTTGTCACTACCCTGGTCTCCAGCCTCGTTACTTCCAGAACTTAACAGGGTGCTGCTTGGGTTTCTAAACCAAGAATTGGATCCATCTTGCACTACAAGTCCTGGTTGTTGTAAAGCCCAAAGGGCAGCTGCTTTGTGGTTGGATGATAGAAGAAGCCATAAAGTTAAGTTAAACCACTACATCAGGAGCTTGTTTTCACTAGCAGAGTCACCGTGGGCCGGTTCTTTGCTGTTTCCAGGGCAGCCCCATGGGCCAGATCTAAACACCCCATGGGCCAGATCCGGGCCCCAGGCCTTGAGTTTGACACTCCTGGTCTAATGTTTAGTGCAAACACAGCCAAAGAGTCCCCGAACCTACTATTGTGACAGTCTAAGTCTAACAAAACACTTGTCTGAGGTATTGGATTAGGCTAATTTACAAGTTCCTTATATTAATGACTTCAACCAGGAAAGACAAAGGGCATTCTGTTCATCTGGTTTTTATCTTATCCACTTCTGGCCAAGAATGAACAGTTAAGAGTACTAAATAGCTATAAAACATTTTGTTGCTGAGTGCTGACTGCTATAGCTTCCTCAGAATTTTTTTTTAAAGAACCCCTTTTGCTCTCGGGCAATTACAGATCAGAGAAAATTATCACACATCCAGCATGTTTGTGAATAATTGTTCATCAACCTGGCAAGAGCTACTTATAATGAAATATGCAATGCATTGTATCAATGAATTGATCAGTGCTACTTGCAGTTTTTCAAATTCTGAATAGGCCAATTTAGATGGAGGCATATCTAAATAATGAGATCAGACACTTAAAAAAAAAATAGAAGGATGCAAACAATGAATAGAGTCAACCCATGGGAAAAACCAACCATATTTACTACCTGAACTGCAGGAGGTATGTTTTCAAGAGGGAAGGGATATATTCCAGAGGAGTAAGAGGCAGCTCAATTCAGATATTGTATGTGAAAGAAAGAGGATGAAGATAGCTCTGCTCTAATAGTTCACTAAGTACATTGTAGATGTTTATAGAAGTTTGGAGATAGATTGTCCATAGGTGTAAGACAATAAGTAATCCAGCTTGGAAGAATTACCACACATTGTTATAATTTTGCGGCCTGACAATGCAGCAGCATCAGTCTTTGCATAGAAACATTTATGAAAAGCATTTGAGAATGCTAAACTGATTCTCATAGCAATCCCTTTATTCAAACTATTCACACATGGCTTCTGAGTCTCGAGTCATCTACCCACATGAGGTAAGCCAGAATGATGGGGGTACACGTGCACAGAACCAAGTTTCTTTTCTTTTTAAACAACTATTTTCACATACGATACACCAAATGATTTTTTTTTTACTTTTTCATCTTTCAAATGAAAAATTGTATGAAGTTAATAAATAGAAAACTGAGATAATGAATGAGAAATGCTATCGATATTTTGCATATACATGTCATATGTACTTTCTGTACAATATAAAAGCTTTTTTTGGGTCCTAATTTAATATATTTAAATTTAATGTGTTAGTTGCTGGATGCAAAGTGAGATCTTGGCCCTCCTAGTCAGTAAGAAGATCCTCAATCCATCCCTAAATCCGAAGGGGTGCTATTGTTACTCTCTGTAATGAGATAGACCAATTCCATACAGAAAACCCTTAGAAACTTTGCAAGATCAATCCCCACCATGACACCTGTTTTCTAAACTCATAAAGTTGTTTCCAAGATGAATTGGACTCCTGGTAATTTATCTAGATACATCCATGAAATTTTATTGACAAAAGTAGTTTGACCTTGTCTTCTTTCTGGATTCCCCCCCCCCCCCGAATTTTCCACAGTCTTAGATTTCCCAGTTTGTCCTTCATCTAAATAAGGGCTGTCAAACTCATGGCCCGAGGGCTGGATATGTCATGTACTGGCCATGCCCACACCCGGTTTACTGAAGTGGGGAAAAGTCAGGATCCATCGCATGACACCACCATGATAACGTGAGTTTGACATCCCTGATCTAAATACTAAACAGGGATGATCCCATTTAATTTTCTAGATCTGCCCAGGACACCTGGCATTGCTAACTACTAAGGCACTCAGATTCCCCCCTGAAGTCCAGGCATCTGTAGAAGACTAGCCCATACACCTACTCAGAGAGTTTTATAGGCTAGACCATAACATTTTGTCTGTGGATCCTGATTAGTGCTGGTTGGGCCTTGGTTTGCCTTAACATTTGAGAAAAAGAGAAATTGCCAGTAGTGGTTGAGAAAGCACTCTTACCTGAATTTCTTAATTTTTTTACTTGATACCTGTAATAGCTTTTTGGTCTTTCTATCAAGTCTGATCCCATGAGGTACCTTACAACAAATTCATCATTGAGTGAGATGGTAGGAAATTAACAGGAACTAATAACAAGTTTGTCATTGGGATTCTTGGAAGACCTAATATTAAACTTGTAAGACTGCCTCTTATAGTGACAGGGCTTAAAGTTCACAGTGACAGGGCTTCTACAACATGCTAAAACATGGGGTGTTTTGTCTTGCCTTTGGGGACAGAGGGCTCACTGTGATATACAAAGTCCATATGGTTTCTGAATGCCGATTTGTGCCTTAACATTATAGATGAATCCATCCATAAGAGTTCATTTTACAAACAAAGGTAAAAAGATACAATGAGTGCATCTAATCAATGGAGAAGTTAAGATGAAATCAAGAGAACAATTAACTGCAGAGGGATTTAGGTTTTGATGGTTTTCATATGCACAACTAAGAGAAAGAGTTTTTATCTGTAAAAGCGCCAGGAACAGAATATCACAAAATGGAATTTGAAAATGAATTATGCATACATGATGAACGTTTGGTTGCCAAAATGTACAAGCTTTTGGTGAGATTTGAAACTGAAGAAGAGCCAGTTAAGGGAGGCATGATAAATGAGCTAAGAACTTTGGTTGTTATATTCAAATAAACCAATGAGGGAGAATGTGGTTAAAGATTTAAAATTCACATTGTCTTGTAATTTAAAAGAAAACGTTCATAAAATAAAAGACCATTGCTCTAGGGAAAAGTTCTGCTTTTTTTTCTGGAAGGAAATGGTTTTTATTTATAGGTATTGACTGAGAGCTTGTCATTGATTTTCATTCTTAATGGGAAAATAAAGTTTAACCTTAGCAGTAATTTAACATTTGCCTTTTGTAGCTGGATAGTTGAATGCAGTTATCCCAGTGAGAATGTATCAATTACTTTACCAATCTGTCATGCAGAACTAGTTATCACTGGATGATGGATACAGCCATTCAAAAATTTTACAGCCAAAGTATCCAAACATTCCCTTCATCTTTGCAATGATATTCGAGAAACACCTTGGGAGACTGGAGAAAAAGCTGCAGACTAGGCAACAATCAGATAAGAGGCAGTTTAGCCCAGTGAAACAATGGGAGTGGATTAAACATCTCGGAAGGGACCCTCCCTAGTCTCTTGGAGTATAAAATTTAGGAGGAGAGCTTTACTTTCAGACATTTAAGAGTCTATTAATGTAACCTTACAATCAAAACATAGGGCCGGGCTATTTACGGGACCGCCTACTGCTACCAAATACCTCTCACCGACCCGTGCGCTCTCACAGAGAGGGACTCCTCAGGGTGCCGTCAGCTAGGCAGTGCCGTCTGGCGACACCCAGGGGAAGGGCCTTCTCTGTGGGGGCTCCCACCCTCTGGAACGAACTCCCTCCAGGACTTCGTCAACTTCCGGACCTCCGAACCTTTCGTCGCGAGCTTAAAACACACTTATTTATCTGCGCGGGACTGGATTAGATTTTAAAGTTATGGGTTTTAAGGGGTTTTTATTATTTATACTATTTTAAATTTGGGCAATAGAATAAGTTTTTTAATTGTTGTTTTTTAATCTGTATTTATATGTATTTTAACTGCCTGTGAACCGCCCTGAGTCCTTAGGGAGATAGGGCGGTATATAAATTTGAAAAATAAAATAAAAAATAAAAAAATAAAAAAACTAAGCTAGGAGGAATAGCCAACACCCCAGAAGACAAGCTCAGGATCCAAAAAGATCTCGACAGACTTGAACAATGGGTCCTATCCAACAAAATGATTAAGAATATGGAGAAAAACAAGATTTTATACCTGGGCAGGAAAAAACAAAGGTACAAGTACAGATTAGGCAAAACCTGGCTCAAAACAGTGGATGATCACTTAAACATGAGTCAGCAGTGTGTGGCAGCCAAAAAAGCTAATACAATCCTGGGTTGTATAAACAGAGGCTTAGAATCAAAATCATGTGAAGTATTAGTACCTCTTCATAAAGCCTTAGTAAGACCACATCTGGAATACTGTATTCAGTTTTGGTAACATTACAAAAAAAGATGTTGAGACTTTGGAAAAAGTGCAAAGAAGAGCAACTGAAGTGATTAAAGGCCTGGAGATTAAAACATGAAGAATGGCTGCAGGATCTGGGTTTGGCTAATCTAGAGAAATGAAGGACTAGAGGGACATGAGAGCAATATTCCAGTATCTGAGAGGCTGCCACAAAGGCGAGGAGGTCAATATATTTTCCAAAGCACCAGAGGGCAGGACAAGAAACAATGGACGGAAACTAATCAAGGAGAGAAGCAACCTGAATTTAAGGAGAAGCTTCCTAACAGTGAGGACAATTAACAGTGGAACAGCTTGCCTTCAGAAGTTGTGGTTGCTTCATCACTGGGGGTTTTTAAGAAGAGACTCGGCAGTCACTTATCTGAAAGGTATAGCACAGTAATGACTAATCTTTTCTGGACTGAGTTGCTAAAGCACGCACGTAAGTGTGCGAATGCACGTGTGTCCGAACCCCCAAAATGCAATGTGGCGTGCCCCTGCGCATGCGTTTGTGGACCCTGTGCATGCATGTGTGGGCCCTGTGCATAAATCCCACCCCTACACATGCAGTAACCTTCCCCTGGATTGGGGAGGGAATGGAGATTTTACAGTATCTTTCCCCTGTCCCGCCCACCAAGCCATGCCACGCCCACCAAGCCACACCCACCGAACCGGCAGTAAAAAAAATTGAAACCTACCACTGACTAGAAGACCTGCAAGGTCCCTTCCAGCTCTATTATGATTGATTGAAAATAGAGCTCGTGTCTTTGATATTGCTGCTTTTCTACACTACCTTAAAAGACTGACATACATTACTGTCTTATCCACCTATCTATAACTAGAATTCATTAGCAATTTTTTTATTGGAACATGAATGCCCTGCAGGGTTTCTGCAATTCATGTTTCCTCTCTAAATTACAGCAGATTTTGACTGAACTTTCCAGATCATTTAATTTATTGAGCCATTTTACAGGTTTCTTTACCTTGAGATTGAAGGCTGGGATTATAAATGCAAACCAACCTCCACAAAAAGTAAGTGATGCATTGTAGTCTGCTTCTGGTTCCAAGAAAAGAAAAGATGCTTTTCCAGCTGAGACAGCCATTTTACAAAGGCCTTTTCTTGGACAACATTTCTGTATCTTTCATCCCCTCTCTCCCCTCCCACCCCCAAAATTCAATAGACTCAATCTCAATCCTACCAGGTAGATCAAAACAAAAACTCAAGTTTACAAAACTCAAATTTTGTAAACTGTCCGAAGTCACTATATTTGAGTTCAGAACAGAATAACACAGTTGGAAGGGACCTTGGAGGTCTTCTAGTCCAACCCTCTGCTCAGGCAGGAAGCCCTATACCATTTCAGTCAAATCGTTGTCCAAACTTCCAGTGTTGGAGCACCCGCAACTTCTGGAGGCAAGTTGTTCCACTGATTAATTGTTCTAACTGTCAGGAAATTTCTCCATTAGGTAGTTATATAAGTTTGTTTAATGAATACATAATAAATAAAACCCTCAGGAATAGTAAAATTATATTTTATTAAGATAGGCTATAATAACAAAATCTTGCAAACCTGATTGTGTCCCTTCCTTCTGGTATTTCAATGAATCAGGATGGAGCTGGCTGAGTCTCTTCCATATGCTGTCTTGTTTTTTAGGACTAAAAGAATGTTTTGGCTCTATTTGTTTATGTGACAGTTCTTGGACAATCTATTAAGGTCATTTACTTTTCTCTCTAGAAATTTGTATGACTCGCATAATGTTGCTTTTATGTTCTCTCCAACACAACATGCAAAACATTCATTGCTGTCCATTCCAGAGCTTTTGCCACATTGAGTGACATTTTAGTAACTTTATTTTTAAAAATTAAAAGTGCAGTCTCTGGCCCTTCTCAATTGTGTGTTTTAATAATAGCATCTTTCCCACAGGAACCTCATGTGTGCAATAGCACTCAGTAACATAAAACTGTTAATTCTAAACTCTCATTTATATAGGATTTAATTTGAAAGCAATCCCATATAATTATGAACGCATTTGTTATTTGCCTTAATTACAAAATTATAAATAAAGCTAGGATTTAAGTGAATTGTTTTCTTTAAGTAGGTTAATTTGTTAAGCTCATCACAAAGTTTATTTTACAGGATCTAATTATAACTTTGATGCAAAATATATCACTAAGCAACAGGTATTACAGTAATTTGACAGTGCCAGATTCCAGGCAGTACAATATTCCTTCCAACCAGCATTTTATTCTAATAAAAGTACATCATTCTTTTGTTGTTTTGTGTTTTTTTAATTGCCTTTATGTTAATGTCAGTTCTCTGGAGTGGTAAAGAAGTTTCATACAGTATATATCTAAGGATTTATATGTGTAGGAAGGGGTGATAAATTATAAAAACAGAAATCATTTTGGATAATATTTCCTTTGTATGCCTCTTTTTATATGTAAATTGTTTTCGAACTATTCAGAAGAAGATAAAAACTGACAATCATGAATATAGGGCCAACAAAACAAAGAGACTAAAAGACAAAAGTGCAGAAAAAAGATAAAAAGAAATAGAAAGAAGCTTCCAATTTCCTATGCAGCAAATTACAAGTTTAATTACAAAGTCGTCTCTTACTTTATAGTTATAAAAAAAGCTCACATTTTCTATTTTTCTCCTAATCATCAAAACCACGTAACCAAGTGAATTTTTTTCTGTTCCATGCAAAGTTTTTTATTTAACTAAAAGCATTTTTAGTCAGCCACAAATGTTGATACTGTCTTTTCTTTAATCAAGAGAGTCAATACGACCATAACTGCAAGTTTCATTACCTTCCTCAACCATTCTTCCATTATGGCTAGTATTAAACCTTTCTACTTTTAAGGATATATTAACCTCGCTGCAGTTGTCATATATATAAAAAGAAATTTCCATGACTTTTTCCTAGTTTTTGGTCCCTTAATCCAAAGAGAAAAGCCTCTGGTCTAAAGATTTATTCTTTATCGTTTTCTGAATGTGTGTGTGTGTGTGTGTGTGTGTGTGTGTGTGTATCGGGTGGGTTCTAAATTTTTTTACTACAGGTTCTGTGGGTGTGGCTTATTTTGTGGGCGTGGCTTGATGGTCATGTGACAGTGGGTGTGGCCTGATGGTCATGTGACTGGGTAGGCGTGGCCAATTCAATGTCTCTCATGTCAAGGGGTACCTCGCCTGGTCCCTCCCCTCCCAGCCATTCCTTGTCATACCCAGCCTTAACGTATCTATAGTTCTGCAAAAATGTTGTTCACCTTTTTTCAACTTTATTATCTACATACTCAGGGTTCTCCAAACTTGGCCACTTTAAGACTTATGGACTTCAACTCCCAGAATTCCTCAGCCAGCTTTGCTGTCTTAAAGTGGCCAAGGTTAGAGACCTCTGCTATAGATGCACTTTCATGGACCACTGAAAGGAGGAAATGGCTCACATGCTTTGCCTAAGAGTGTGATAAGCAACAGTCTTTTAAGGGGCTGCTAGAAAGAAGGGGGCGGGGAAGTATTTTTCAAAACACCAGAAGGCAAAACAAGAAGCAATGGATGGAAACTCAACAAAGAGAGAAGCAATCTAAAACTAAGGAGAAACTTCCTGACAGTGTGAACCTATATAGGTTTCAGTCATAATTTCACATATAAAATAGCCATTCATGTAATACAACCTGCATATTGTTCAAAACAATCATTAGTATTATGGCTGATGTTTGACAGCAAGCCTAAAATCTCCATTGCCTCCCCACTCCAAGGGAAGGTTACTTCAAAATCCCCATTTCCTCCCCACCCCACTAATCTGTTCTGGGAAGGAATCAAACTCCCCCCTCTTCATTTCCCAAATAAAATATCCCAGATAATTAAGGAATAATCAAGTTGCTAGCAAGGAACCTGCCTGGAATTCCACATTCCTGCCAGCTGCATAAAGGAAACTTTGTAAGCAGAGATCATAGAAAGTGGAAACCGGAAGTTTGGCTCCATTTACAAGCAGGCAGAAAACTCATTCAAGACAGGATACTTCACAATGGAAATCGCCCAAACCTTTTTAGAAACACAAAGCCCATGTTACACAAACCCCAAAACTTCAAAAACATTGAACCATATAAGAATTCCTCCTCTTATCCAATTTGTTGTTCAGCTGACCCAGAAAGGTGCTTCCAGCTCTGTCAATTTAAAACAACAGCGTTTCCCCCCCCATTCTTCTTTGCCAAGCGATCTCCTGGCTAAGAAGCGAGCCGATCAGTTGGGAGCCTTCTTGGCTTCTCAATTTAAAGGGACGGTGTCTTGTTTTTTTTTTCCTCTCTCTTCTTCGACAAGTGAGTCTTGATTTTTTCCTTCTAGCTGATCAGCTGGGAGTCGGGAGGCAGCAATAGATTGGGGGCAGGGCTAGGCAGAATTTTTACTACCGGTTCTCCGAACTACTCAAAATGTTTACTACCGGTTCTTGCGAACTAGGGAGAACCGGTAGCAACCCACTACTGGTATGTATGTATGTATGTATGTAGTGTAAATTCAAAGTACTGTTATACATTGTAGATCATTTCTCTGGTAACAAATACCAATGACATACAATTTTCTCTTTAAGACTTGAATATAAAGTAAAATTCAGTCCTTTCAACCATATATTTTCCCATTAATAGATTTGTGTATTGCAAACAACAAAACATAGCCCATTTTATTATCTATTCTTTCACTTGTTCTTTTTCCGTCTCAGAATTCGACAAAATTTGTAAATTTTAGCAATAACATGGTTCTCAGTTGTATAAAGTTCTATTTCAAATTCAGTCCTGCATTGTTCAAAACCATAAAATCTTTTGTCCACTTTAAACCTGCCTAATATTGTAAAACCTTATCTTTTTGTTATCAAAACTTTTCTTGATTTTATTTCCTTGAGAAAATCCTAATGTATCATGATAACTTAACCATCTATGTTTACTTATCATATATTTCTCATATATAAAATGCTTATTGTTGTGCTGAAATCCACAAAGGTGTATTCAGGCACCACTTAAAATTGTATTTATTTCATTCTCTCCATATAACCTACCTGCCTATCTATGCCTCTTATCAATCTCTCTGTAACATGCTTTGTGATTCCTTAGGACTCACATCCACTGTGAATGTAAAAAGAATTATATATCCTATTAGTTGAGTGGATCCTTGTCCCATGAAATTAACATGGCAGCCTCGATGACTAATTCAGAGATTTATTGTGTATCCTGCTATGTTTTGTTATTTGTCTTAGGATAAATGAAAAAAAGAAATATTCATGATTTCACTCTTAAAACTCATTTGCACCTAATTTTAGTAGGAAAGTTTGGGGAAAGAATCCTTAGCTGACATGTTGCTGATCTCAGAAAGACGAACAAGCGCAGAATTAGGTAGCATTTAGATCAGGGGTCTCCAACCTTGGCAACTTTAAGCCTGGCGGACTTCAACTCCAAGAATTCTGGGAGTTGAAGTCCGCCAGGCTTAAAGTTGCCAAGATTGGAGACCCCTGACTTAAATGACAGATGACCAGGAAAAGAACTAAGAGCAAACATTTCAGAAGGTAATGGGCAACTATTTTTCTAATGTCACCAAAAGAAACTATATAGACCTGTTCAGGTAGTTACCTTGAGTCAAGCTCAACTCAAGAAAATCTTTACTCTTCCGTTGAATTAGCAATATGGTATTCATGAAACCAGCTCTTATGCCTTCTTTCTTCAAATTTGGAAACTTTGGAAACTTGTTCTGAAAATAACTCGGCGTCCTTGTTGTTTTTAAAAGGTAGCCAACTGCTGGGAATCCTATAGTTCCATCTCCAATTAGTGCTTGTTGCTCAGGGGTAGCCTTGATTTTTAGACAGCAACTGGTCCTGAGTTCATGAACCTGATCCCCCAAGAAATCTCCCAAAGCAGAATTGCTTTGGCTTTCTTCAGTTCTGAAGAAGATGAATCTCTCGGTTCTGAGAGGCTGGCTCAGAGCTAGAAAATATCTTTAAAGGAATAGTAAAGTTCAAAAGCACAATACACATTCAAACAATTCACCTCTTCCTCACCTGCTTTACAAGCCATAGTCACCTCTCCACAGCTTCATGGAAAAATTTCATAGTTACTTTCTCTTGGCTACTTGATCTTTGTTGAACCTCCTCCTTTTAAAGCCAACTGAATCCCATCTGTTCTTCTTGGCTCCAGCAGCCACAGTTCACTCACAGCCAACACCTCTTTGCCTGTGATCTTTTTTAGTTTCAAGTAATATTTCTATTCCTCTTACTTTTAAAGTTTTGACTCCCTGTTATGTCCTTTATGTGCCTCTTACTTTAGGCCAACTGTTTCTTCTACTCATCCTGCCATTGCTCCAGGCTAACTTTTCTTTTCTCCTTTTCTCCCCCATACATTTGCTAGTACAGGGGTCTCCAACCTTGGTCCCTTTAAGACTTGTGGACTTCAATTCTCAGAGTCCCTCAGCCAGCAAAGCTGGCTGAGGAACTCTGGGAGTTGAAGTCCACAAGTCTTAAAGGGACCAAGGTTGGAGACCCCTGTGCTAGTATCCATAGCCAGTTTGGGTTAAGGCATCAGGCTAGAAACAGAAGACCATGAGTCCCATCTTATGCATAAAGCCAACTGGGTGCCCTTGGGCCAGTTCCTCTAGTTCAACTTTAGAAAGCAGGCAAATAGCAAACCACTTCCAATATCTTGCCAAGAAAACTGCAGGGACTTGTCCAATATCATTGCCAGCAGTTGAGACTGACTCAAAGACCCCAAATTAAACACTGAAGGTGCCTTGCACTCAACAGCTTCACTATTTTTTACACTATCTTCCAGACTTTAAGTTTTGTTTCTTTCCTGCCAACTCTTCGGAACAAACTACCAGTTCTCCCTGAGAGATCCTCAGTTTTGATTTCCTTGTGGGCTCTGCACTGTCAGCAAATAAATCCCTTATCTCTTCTATGCTCAGTTTACCTTTATTACTTTCTTTGTGCCTTAACATCTGAGGATCCTGTTTTCTCTACTTCTGATTCCTTTTAGTTACATAACCTAGGTAGCCAGATTCCCAGCATCCATGTTACTGTAATTTCCCTATTTCTCATGGTAAATCCGTATTTGCATCAGATTTATCTATCCTTTTCTTTCTGTTTTTGCATGAGAAGAGAAAACTTAGGAAGACAGTTTAATATAAATGAACTATCTTTTTTTGCATTAAAGCAGCAACTTTTAGAATAGAATAGAATAGAATAGAATAAAATAGAATAGAATAGAATAGAATTTTTATTGGCCAAATGTGATTGGACACACAAGGAATTTGTCTTGGTGCATATGCTTTCAGTGTACATAAAAGAAAAGATACTTGATGAACATGATGAACAAGTACGATACCCTGTATTTGCTCTGAGAAGTCGGGGGGGGGGGAGGGAAAGGGATGGGGGAAGGAGGGAGGAGGGAGGAGGGAGGAGGGAGGAGGGAGGAGGGAGGGAAAGGGTTAGGGTTGGGGGAGGGGGGATGTATGGGGAAAATTTTTTGTAAAACTTTTTCAATTAAAAAAAAGAATCATGGTACAAATAAGCAATCAGGAAACAATCAATATCAATATAAATCGTAAGGATACAAGCAACAAAGTTACAGTCATACAGTCATAAGTGGAAAGAGATTGGTGATGGGAACGATGAGAAGATTAATAGTAGTGCAGATTTAATAAATAGTTAGCAGTGGTGGGATTCAATTTTTTAACAACCGGTTCTGTGGGCATGGCTTATTTTGGGGTGTGGCTTGGTGGTCATGTGACTGGGTGGGCATGGCTAGCTGCTCATGTGACTGGGTGGGTGAGCCTAGCTGGTCATGTGACCGGGTGGCTATGGCTATGGGCATAGAAACTACTCAGAGGGCTAAAAAAAGTCATTTCTGACCAGTCCTTGCACTTATGACCATCCTCACATTTATGCCCATTGCAGCATTTTTAACAACCATGTCACTCATTTCACAACTGCTTCTCTTCACCATGGTTACAAGATAGGGCACAAAATGTAAAATGTGAGGACAGTTGTAGGTGTGAGGACTGGTCAAAAGTGTGAGGACAGGTCAAAAATAACTTTTTCAGCCTCTGAGTAGTCCCTATGCACAAAATGCTGCAACAGGCATAAATGATGACCGGTCATATGCACATAGGGACTACCCAGAGGACTGAAAAAAGTGATTTCTGACAGGTTCTCGCACTTTTGACCAGTCCTCACACTTATGACCGGTCATCATTTATGCCTGTTGCAGCATTTTTAATAACCATATCACTCATGTCACAACTGTGGTGCTTCATGTGACCGGGTGGGCATGTCCAGGTGGTCATGTGACATAGCTTTTTTGCCCTAATGACTGACTGCTGCAATGTTCTTAAGTGTGAAAAAAAGGTCATAAGTCACTTTTTCAGTGCCATGCTTGTTAAACCAATTACCAGAACAAATCCATTCTCCCTCCCTCTTTCTCTCCATCTCTTTCTTCCCCTTTCTCTCTTTCTCTCCTTTCTCTCTTTCTCTCTCCCTCTCTTTCTCTCTTTCATCTTTCTCCCCCCCTCTTTCTCTCAATCTTTCTCTCCTTAATCTCTTTCTCCATCCCTCTCTTTCTCTCCATCTTTCTCCCCCCTTTTCTCTTCTTCATCTTTCTCCCCTTCTATCCTTCATCTCTCTTTCTCTCCATCTTTTTCTCCTTAATCTCTCTTCTCCTTCCTCTTTCTCCATCTTTCTCCCCTTTCTCTCCTTCATCTTTCTCCCCTCTTTCTCTCAATCTTTCTCTCCTTCATCTCTCTCTCTTTCTCCTCCCTTTCTTTCTCTCCATTTTCTCCCCTTTCTCTCCATCTTTCTCCCCTCTTTCTCTCCATCTTTCTCTCCTTAATCTCTCTTCTCCTCCCTTTCTTTCTCTCCATCTTTCTCCCCTTTCTCTCCTTCATCTTTCTCCCCTCTTTCTCTCCATCTTTCTCTCCTTAATCTCTCCTTCTCCCTCCCTCTCTTTCTCTCCATCTTTCTCCCCCTTTTCTCTTCTTCATCTTTCTCCCCCTTCTATCCTTCATCTCTCTCTCTCTCTCCTTCTTCATTTTCTGCCCCCCTCTTTCTTTCCATCAGTCTTTCTCCAGATGGGGTAGGGTAGGCTGGCGCTGCTTGGGTGGGAGGCGGCCGCAGGACAGTCCTGATGGGTGGGCAGCAGGCCGAAGCGATTGACACACGCTTCGCTGCCCACCCGATCCAAGCTCCTTGCTGGCCGTGCTTTAATCGCTGGCTAGAGAGATGCTTGGATGCAGGCAGGCTTCTGTCGTAGGCTGTGTGGTGCTTGGATCGGGTGGGAAGCAAGGTGCATGGATCGGGTGGGCAGCGACCACAAGCTGCTGCCCACCTGATCCATGCACCTCCCTGCCCACCCAATCCAAGTGCCACACGACCGCCGACCGAAGCCTGCCTGCATCCAAGCCTCTTGCTAGTCAACCGAGCCAAGCTCCTCGCTGGCCACGTGGCCAGCGAGGTGTTTTAATCGCTGGCTAGAGAGACGCTTGGATGCAGGCAGGCTTCAGTCGGTGGCTGCGTGGCGCTTGGATCGGGTGGGCAGCGATGTGCATGGATCAGGTGGGCAGCAGCTTGTGACCACTGCCGACCGGATCCATGCACCTCCCTGCCCACTCAACACCAGTAAGTAATGGTGGGGAGGGGAGGGGAAAGGGGCAGGGTGAACCGGCAATTTAACAAACGGTTCGGCCGAACTGCCTAGAAGTGGCAGAATCCCACCACTGGTTAACAGTATTGAGGGAATTATTTGTTTAGCAGAGTGATGACCTTTGGGAAAAAACTGTTCTTGTGTCTAGTTGTTCTGGTGTGCAGTGCTTTATAGTATCGTTTTGAGGGTAGGAGTTGAAACAGTTTATGTCCAGGAGGTGAAGGGTCTGTAGATATTTTCACAGCCTTCTTTTTGACTCGTGCAATATACAGGTCCTCAATGGACGGCAGGCTGGTAGCAAAAGATGGACAACCATTTGCCTGAAATGGTATGGAATTTCCTGGATGAACAGAGGGCTGGTTAAAAGTCCTCAAAGTCCTTTCTAACTCTGTTATTTTGTTACAGGTTATTTTAAGAATTACAGGTAGAAAAAAACCCCACAATGTGCTCAGTTAACTTGGGAACACATGAAAGCTAATATTTGCCATTTTATTAGCTAATGTAGTGAAAAATAACTTGAAAAATTCCTTTTGTTGATTAAGATTTTCCCTGTAAAGGGAATGACCAAACCAACAATGGTATACATCATTGTACCTTTCAGGTCTGAAATTTATGGAAATATATTTTTTCCCCAGAATGTCCTAGGGGAGAAAGTGCAAAGAGGATGAAGTCATCATAAAATAGTTTCTGACAACAAACCTGATTAACCTGATAGCTGTAATCAAATTGTAAATACATGGAGAACAAAGCTAGAACTAGATCATGGCCTGGTTTGTCTCTCTTTTTAAAGAAATAAGATACTTTAGAAACTAATAGGAAATTAATCAAGCCTTTACAATTCACAAGGAATCACCGAGGCTCCCTTGGCAGGCAAATTTAGATTTAAGGTTACAGTGCTTGATTTAAATGTTTTCAGAGAAGATCCTTTTCTTTATGAATCTTTTTTCCCTTCCACCAGGTAGAAAATGATCTAAAAAAGCAAGTGTACTTAAATAAGTAAGCACAGAGCTTGGCTAAATGCTTTAATTCTAAGACAGGAGACAATTTAATTCAAGAAGCAGTGTGCTAGGGCTAAACCCAGCAAAATAAAAGATAGGACAGTTTCTTACACTGAGATAGGCTGCACCAGCCTTCTAATGTTCGGTTGCAGAATTATTGCCGTTCCAATTTCCTTAGTGCTGAATTGGAAATAACTGGCAAAAAAAATAGAGGGAAATGTTTGCAGACATCAGAAAGTGGTGTGAATATTAATTGAATCTGGGTGATTTAGGTGAGAAATGAATTAATGGGCTGTCTTGGAGAAATTTAAAATTAGTTCTCTAAATTGCACCTTTACATATAAATATTTCAAATCACACATTTGGTTTAAAGGTCCATCAATGAGCAAACACTGTGAATTCCATTGTCTGCACAAGGTCTAGTCAATGTTTAAGGACTGATTAAAATATAATAATTGCCATGACTCTTCAACAATCTCCCCCAAAGTATATAGAAAGGAAGACAGATTCAGAAAAACAAAAAAAATTACAGGCTTGGAAGTGACCATTTGGATCCGTCCAACTTCTCCAGTATCCAGGAAAACAAATGAAGCTACCTTTGAGAGGTAGCTGTCCAGCCTTTTCTTTAAAATCTACAGAATAAAATATTTTGTAGTCTTTTTATGAGTAGACTATTTAGCCTTTGTACAGATTTTACAACAAGGATTTTTAAAAAAAATATATCTGAACACATTCTAGATAACTGCTACTTTCTGCTTGTAATATTTGTGGCAAGGGAAATGGGGTAGAATGGAGTCCAGAGCTGCAGAAGGGAGGGTGATTTCCCAGGAGCAAAGAAACAACATAGCTGGGAATCTTTGGTACTGTATGTAGAAAAAAGGAGGCAAAGGCAGACTCTGCCAAGCACTTCACAGGGTATCTCTAATAGTTATGCAAATAAATGCTGTGGTCCGGCAAGAGTTCTGTCTATAGGCAATAAAGAAACTTCTGTGCAGTAACTCCTCCTGTTGTTCTTGTTCCTTGGGTCCAATAGGAAAATAGTTCTTGACCATTTCTCTGTTCCCTTAATGTAAAGGAACAGCTATCCCTTCCCCTCAGTTGTCTTTTCTGCAGAGTGAACATTGCAACTTTCTTTGTCCTGCCTTCCCCAGATGTGCCTTAAATCTCTGTATCGTCTTCGTCACTTTCCCAGGAAGCTATTCTAATCTGTTGATATCCTTCTAGAAATATGATGTCCGGATACATATACATTATTTATTTATTTGTCAAATTTAGGTACCGCCTATTTCACTTTAATCTTACTTCAAGAGTGGTTCACCACTGCAGAAAAGAGGAGAGTAAAGACTTCATATATCTCTGAAACAATGTTTCCTCTAAGCTAGAATTGGATTCATCTTTTGGGGGGGTTAGCCTTTTTAGCTGATGACTCATACTGTTGGTTGAGGTTCAGTATATTGTTTTCAAGTTCTGAATCCCCCTCCCCTTCTTTTATATATCTCCCTAAATGTTTATATCTTCTCTCTAAATGTTATTTCCGCTTTTGTGAACACTTTTAGCTTCAGTTTTGTGTTTTAATAAATCTTCATCTACCTCTTCTTAGTGATCTGGTGGTTCATAACAGACTCCTAGCAAAATAATTGTTCTGTTAGATCATTCTCTTTTCTTGTGTTATCTGTTCTTTTGAAATAAGTTACATCCATAAAGCCTAATGTTCCATTGTTTTGATTCATCTCTGTAGAATTATTTCTATTTGTGACTCTGCAAATATTTCATCTTGTTTGTTACTCATACTTTGTGCATTAGTGTAGAGACATTTCAGATAATGAATTAGACACTATATTCACTCTCTATTTTTTTCTTTATGCCAATATTTTGTTTCTTTGTTAAATTAATAGTTTCCAAAAGACTTTGGTTTGCTGTTGTATTCAATCCAGTATTTGTCAATTCATTACTTACTTGGACATCATTAATAGCACAAACCACAGTGATGCTGGAGTACAGCCTCCTCACATTTCCAAGAATAATGCAACAAAGATTAATATATGTGGGAAATATCCTATTTGAACAGGGTGGCAGTAGGGGGCAACATTTAGCTTGAACTCAAAAACTAAGTAGGGTTGTACCTTCCTAATCATTTGATCCCTCCAGGATATCCAGTGTTGTAAACTTGATTAAGAAGTTAACAAAAATCCTGTAGGAAGGCAATGGCAAACCGCACCCAAATAGGGCTCTGAAAAATATTTTGAAGGTGTTTTTGACTTTGTGCCTGCATAATATGTCCCTGTTATTAATTGAAGCAACCCATAAAAGACAAATTTCCAATGGTTGCCATGAAAACTATCTGAATGTGTCCATGAAATCACCTGGTGTTAAGATGACTCTGAAGTTGAAAGAGACCATGCCTCTGCAGAACTTTATATGTGATGGCAGTTGGATAACTAAGGCCATTTGTGCTCTTTGGATATTTAAATGAGAATTGCATCCCCTCCCATCTTCTCTCCTCTTCAAGCTGGATTTGAAGTAGCCCAGCTGCCTCAGTCTTGAACCACCAATAGTGGGAAACTAGGAGAGGAGGAAGAGAAAGAAGTCTTCATCCCTTTGAAGTCCCCTGTGTTTCAATCCTCTCATCTATCTCATTCAAATCTGCATTCATTATGAAAATCTAGGAAAGTTTTTCTTGAGTTCATTTAGAGGGGCAGCAGAAGGGGGAAAGAAGAGAGAAACTGGGGGAGGAGGGAGGAAGAGATCATGCATGGTCAGCTTGAAAAATGAAGGCAGTAATGGGAGTTGAAACCAAGGCCAAATACTCATTAGATTATTCAGGCAATTAGCAATTGCGTGCCTTTTTAAAAAATAGCAGCTGCAACAATCTCATTCTAGACTGAGAGAATGGTATCTATCAGGGAAAGAGGCGGAACTCTTAGTCCTCATTATAGATGCAATCCAGAAAAATTTCCAGCAATATTATTTACATCGGAGGAAAAATGTCCCCATTGCCTAATAATGGTCTTATAGCATTAGTAATCAGATAAATAAGGTCATCCCCCTATCATGGCGTAATTAGTCCCAAAGCAAAATCCAGGAAAAAAAGATCTATATCTATTTCTTGTAAAACACTTCTCCTCCCCAATTTAATATAGAATTCACAGGCACAGCTTCCCCAAAAACAGGAACAATAAAAGTAGCAGCCAGACACCCAAGATTAAACTAACCATAAATCCTTCAAAGAAAAAAACATTACAGCTATAAAAAGCCTTTAAAAGCCCCTGACAATTTAATTTTAGGAGCAAATCCAGCTTAAGTCTTAAAGCAAATATCTGAATGCTGACAGATAAGGAACTGAATAGCTTATTCACATCTGAGGCTAGTCTGTTTCAGGTGCCTTGCAAAGCTTCATTCACAGTCCGCTGATAGCTGTGGAGATGCTGTTTCACTTCATGGTGTCAAAAGGACTGATCTCATAGGTGTCAATGATCCTAGCACAACCACCACAATGATCCTAGCACAACCATCAACTACAGAGATGTAGCACAAACCACATCACTGGAATCCAAAGATCCCATATTTTCTCAAGAAAAAGAGATGGCTATATGAAGCTAAGGAAGTGATATATCCAAACACAGAAGGACTGCCCTGGAGGAAAATGACCATGCATTTCTGGCAATATATAGATTTTACTTGGAAAGGCTCTCCATTTGACAACTGTCTGGAGGAAACATTAATATTTTACCATTACTACCTGAGATGTGCAAGAAGCTATATTAGTAAATTGGACATAAGTGGTATTCAGCTGGTTCAGACCATTTTACCCAAATCGGTAGCAGAAATCACCACCGCCCCAGCTCTATGCCATCCTATTTAGGTACAGTTTTGAAGCCAGGTGCATGCGCAGAAGGTACACGCATGAGCAAAGTGCATGAGCGGAAGGCTGGGCACATGTGCAGAAGGCAGGCACTTGCATGAACCAAGGGGTACACACGAAGTGAGTGTGCGCTCATGGGGCAAACTGTGTGATTGCATCTTGATTGGTAGACTCAAGAGAAACATCCCCACAACATGAAAAAATGGGACGACACCTCCCGCTTACCAGACATCTGGAAACTAGCCTTAGTCAACAAACGAGTCCCAGCCATGAAAATTGACACCGGACCCAGGATAACACACAGTGCGATCAACAATCATCCTCACCAGATTCAAACCCAAACCATCCCACAGACGAAACACAACCACCATCCAGAAGCCAGACCATGCTGGCATCACTGGCTGCTGCGCCCTCCGATCCCCACACAAAATAAGCTGACACACGCCAGGAACACATGACAAGACCTTGGACTCGGAGCCAAACCAAAACCCGGGATGCTGCATCACAGCCATCTGCTCAAGACATCACATCACAGAACTCCAGAGGCCATGACACCAAAGCTCAGGAACAAAAGACTAGGACCACACCCCCACAGGATGCTACAAAACAGCCGACCAATCTACAAACACCCACTCCATCTAACAATCCATCTACCAATGCAACCACTCAGCCAACCAACCCGCTCACAGCAATGCTTCCTACCTCGACCAATCTGCAAACACCCACTCCATCTACCAATCAAGATGCAACCACACAGCCAACCAACCCGCTCACACCAACACTCCCCACCTCCCCACCAGTATTTATAGAGAGACGGCAGCTCCGACCACGCTTTGCTCACAGAAGCACAAAGCCGAAAGCACCAGCCTGAAGATGATGAGTGAGTGAGACCTCGTCGAAACGTCGCCAAGATACTCTCAACCTTACATGGGAGAAAATCCAAATATGCCAAGACTAACACACACACACACACACACTATCTATCTATCTATCTATCTATCTATCTATCTATCTATCTATCTATCTATCTATCTATCTATCTATCTATCTATCTATCTATCTATCTATCTATCTATCTATCTATCTATCTATATGTTTTCTGAGGTTTTCGTGGGTGTTTGTATGTAGGTCTTTGGTTGTTCGGGTTTTCTCCCGCGTAAAATTGGAAGTGTCTTGGCGACGTTTCAACGAAATCCCATTCGTCATCATCAGGCTAGGTGCTTACAGCTTCCTATTTGTAGGAGAATAGGAGAAGAGCTGGGGGTGTGTTCTGTTTGGGGGAGGGTTGGTTGTGCTCAGGTGCTCTTGATTGTGCTCAGGTGCTCTTGGTTGTGCTCAGGTCAAGGTGCTCTTGACCTGAGCACAACCAAGCTCCTCCCAAACAGAACAACCCCCAGCCAATCAGAACACAGCCAACCCCATCATCCAATCAGAGCACAGCCAAACCCCCAACCAATCAGAACACGCCTCCACCCAATCAGAACACAGCCAAGCTCCAAACCAATCAGTTCAAAACCCCACTAGCAGTTAAAAGGAAGAAACAGCTGCGATCACACATTTCTCCTAGAAGCACGAAGCTGTAAACACCCAGCCTGAAGATGACGAATGGGATTTCGTCGAAACGTCGCCAAGACACTTCCAATTTTATGCGGGAGAAAACCCAAATAACCAAAGACCTACACACACACACACACACACACACACACACACACACACACACACACACACAAAAACATACACACCATATTATAGATCATTTAGGATTTTTAAAAATATTTTGTAATTCATTTAATGTATTTTATTTTGAGATTGGAAAAATGGTAATGGTATTCATCATTAGCTAGCTTTAAATAGTGCAATATAATGCATATATCACACCTAAGTATAGCAGCTGAACTCAAAGGTAAAGAGATACTACAAACAACAATACAGCTTAATGTTTTATTTAAATAAAACCAGATAAATCAATTTAAATGTAAATTCCAGGATGGGACATATTAAAACAATTTTTAAGCAGGGAAAATAGGGTGAATTATAGATCCAGTTTGGTATAATGGTTAAGGCTAGAAATCAGGAGATTGTGAGTTCTAGTTCCACCTTAGCCATGGAAGCCAAACTTGGTGCCAGTCACTCTCTCTCATCCCAACCCATTTCACAGGGTTGTTGTGCGGAAACTAGGAAGAAAATAGGAAATGCTGCCTTGTTTATAAAAATAATACAGGTAGTCCTTGATTTACAACCCAAAATTCCTGCTGCTAAGCGAGACAGTTGTTAAGTGAGTTTTGCCTCATTTTACCTTTTTCGTGCCACCGTTGTTAAGTTAATAACATGGCTGTTAAATGAATCTGGCTTCCCCATTGACTTCGCTTGTCAAAAGGTTGCAAAATGTAATCACATGACCCAGGGACGCTGCAACTATCATAAATATGAGCCAGTTGCCAGCACCCGAATTTCAGTCCTGTGTCCATGGGGACTCTGCAACAGTCATTAAGTGTGAAAAAATGGTCATTTTTCTATTGTAACTTTGTACTAAACAAATGGTTGTAAGTCAAGAACTATCTATAAAGGAGGGATTAAAAAAATACAGATAAACACATCAGTGGATTTACTAAACAACCAGCTATAGGTATTTTCAGTGTCTATTTACAGTAGAAGAGGTAGGAGTAGAGGCCTCATTCACTTTTTTAACTTTATCATCAAATAAAGCTCATGCTGGTAAAAGCCTGTTATTAAGAACACAGTAGCCTGCAATTACTGCAGGTTCGAGCCCGGCCCAAGGTTGACTCAGCCTTCCATCCTTTATAAGGTAGGTAAAATGAGGACCCAGATTGTTGGGGGGGCAATAAGTTGACTTTGTAAAAAAAATATACAAATAGAATGAGACTATTGCCTTATACACTGTAAGCCGCCCTGAGTCTTCGGAGAAGGGCGGGGTATAAATGTAAACAACAAAAAAAAATAATTGTTGGAATAGGAATTGCATTCACAAAGCACATTGGTGCAGCAACATAAAACGCTTATAATTTCACATCATCTCTGGCAGAGAGCTTTTCTAGGGAAGTGGCCCAGGCATTCAGCTGTGAGTCATTATATGAGGAAATATCAGAGTGCCATTGTAAATCAGCCTATGTTTATACCAGCACATTCATTATGGAAAGCATTCAGATTTCAAGTGGTAGCAGCCCCCTTGGCTACTATTTCAAGGACAACTCAAAATGATAGGAAACACCTCCCACTGCACCCGTGTTTGAAAGCCAGCAAATACTAAAAGACATCACTTCTTAGGACCGGACTAGTAGCAATTGTTCTGCTGCGTTCTGAAGAAGCTGCAAATGAATGGGAACTACTGTATTTTAAAAAATGCAATCCATTGGATTTCGGTTGTTGAAAAGAAAGACACAGAATGGAGAGGCAGCACACGAGAGGACAACGATCTTTGAAAATATGGGACTTTATACATGACTTCAGCTGCAAGGCTCCTATACACACAAAAAGATGGAAAGAGGAGATACACAACTGAAGAATGGATTTTGAAATTAATGGAGATAGCTGAGGTGGCAAAATTGACTGCTTCGAATAGACAATCACCCTGGAAAAAAAATATTGCAGCTTGGAAGTTAGAATAGAATAGAAATTTTTATTGGCCAAGTGTGATTGGACACACCAGTGTACATAAAAGAAAAGATACCTTCATCAAGGTACAACACTTATAACACTTAATGACAGTCATAGGGTACAAATTTAACACTTAATGATACAACACTTAATGATTCTTTCCTACAAAAAAAGAAGAAAACTCAACTTTGGAGTTTGGGAATTGAAGATTAAGTCTGGTTAGAAAAATACTATAGATTCTTAATAATATGGTTGTGATTTATTTATAGTTGATAGGTTATTATATGTTAGACTAAAAGCGAATTAAGAACATAATGTGATTGTTTTTAATGTTATTGGTTTTTTCTAGCGCTTTGTATTGATGTTATTTAATTAGACTGAGACAGAGGAGGTATTGCTATCTCTTTGTTGGAAAAAGTTGGAAGTCATCTTTGTTACATTGGTTTTACATATTTTTGTCACTTTTTAACTTTATCCCTTTAATCCCTTTTCCTTTGCTTCTTTATGTTCATTTATATATATTTTTTTAATTTAATGGAAATATTTGTTTTAAAAAATCTATCCTTGAGTACTTCATAAAATATTCTATTTAATTTTTTTAAAAAGTGCTTGGTAAAATATGACACCACCTAAATGTCCTTTTCTCACCCATTCTCTCTAATCTCAGCCATCCATTCCTGCAACTATCACACCAGCCTTCTTTTGAATGAATATTACATGCTCAACACCAATCCTTTTATCAGTTGCCCACTGGCTCCAGGCAACATGGTTTTTAACACCACAACCCATGCATAATTTTAAAGGTGTTGCTAGGCATGTAGAACAAGCAAGGCAGAAGCCTTTTGTTTGTCTTGTCATGCTCAATACAGCTGTGATTTGGGAAATATCAGATCTGGCCATTTGGCAGTGGAGATTCTGCTTTTTAAGAACTGCAGACTCTGGAGCTGCTAGTTCACCTCTCTTCTGACACCTTTCCAACAATCTTATAGACTTGGGATCTAGTTTTACTTTAAAAGTTGGATTTCCAAAAATGAGGTATTGACTCCTTCTTGGAATCTCCATTTTCAAGAAATTTACAACATGGGTAAAAAAAAAGAGAGGTAAAGATTTTCCCTGTCCAGTCATATCCAACTCTAGGGGGCAGTGCTCATCTCAGTTTCCTAGCCGAGGGAGCCAGCATTGTCTGTAGACACTTCCGTAGTCATGTGACTGACATGACTACACTGTGTATGCCGAAGATGCATGGAACGCTGCTATCTTCCCATTGCAGTGGTACCTATTTTTCTACTTGCATTTGTATGCTTTCAAACTCCTAGGTGAGCAGGAGCTGAGGCAGGAATGGGAGTTCACGCCATCACACAGTACTTAGGTCTCGAACTGCCAACCTTCCAATTGACAAGTCCAGCGTCTTAACTTTTTTAATCTTTCCTGATGAATAGGTCTTGGAAACTCAGAAGATTACATTCTTTGGTAACATTCTTCAGTTTACAAAAAAGTGGGTTTTTTTAAAAAAAAACTTTTTTCAATGTAGTTGTTTTTCCTTGTTAATAATTATCTCTGAATTTAGACCCTGCTTGTTCATTGCCCAGAAAGAGTTATCAACATGTATACACCTGATAAAGAATCTAGTAAGGAAGGTTATACCATCTGGTTATGTGCATGAAAACTAAATCTACAGAATTAATTGCAAGGAGATTTTGCAGAGCATTATCGGCTTAAAGTTGTATCAAGGTGATCTCAAGATGCTATAAATACTATGAGCCAAGACTGTGAATTTTAAATACCACTCCTAGCAGACTGCTTGCCTGCTGACTGCCCATGGAACTTAAAATTACAGCTCCAAGACCAAAATAAGATTCTGTCTTAGTTTATCCCCACTCATCTTCATTGTGGGGAAAAATAAATATGCCATGTTCCAGTCTTGCAGCTCAAAAAAGAGAGTCAAAACTCATTGGGGTATTTCAGTTTTGGTTTTCTCCTCAGTGCTTCCTTTCTCAATGAATTAGCACTCAACTGGTGAGGGCCATAGAGACCTTTGTTCTCCCTGCCTGTTCTTGCTCATATTGGCAAACAGGATGACTAGAATAGAAATCCGCACGCCATTAATCTAGTTGAATGGATGGTATTGGAACAAAACATTGCAGCCAATGTCACAGCATGGAGTTTTCATCTAAGGATATGCTGCTGCATTCTCTCCTCCATCTTGATTTCTGACTTTTGCTCCCCTCCAGTTGATTCTTAACATCTTCTGATTTTATTTATTTATTTATTTAGAATAGAATTTTTATTGGCCAAGTGTGATTGGACACACAAGGAATTTGTCTTGGTGCATATGCTCTCAGTGTACATAAAAGAAAAGATACGTTCATCAAGGTACAACATTTACAACACAATTGATGGTCAATATATCAATATAAATCATAAGGATTGCCAGCAACAAGTTATAGTCATACAGTCATAAGTGGAAAGAGATTGGTGATGGGAACTATGAAACGATTAATAGTAGTGCAGATTCAGTAAATAGTCTGACAGTGTTGATGGAATTATTTGTTTAGCAGAGTGATGGCCTTCGGGAAAAAACTGTTCTTGTGTCTAGTTGTTCTGGTGTGCAGTGCTCTATAGCGTCGTTTTGAGGGTAGGAGTTGAAACAGTTTATGTCCAGGATGCGAGTGATCTGCAAATATTTTCACAGCCCTCTTCTTGATTCGTGCAGTATACAGGTCCTCAATGGAAGGCAGGTTGGTAGCAATTATTTTTTCTGCAGTTCTAATTATCCTCTGAAGTCTGTGTTTTTCTTGTTGGGTTGCAGAACCGAACCAGACAGTTATAGAGGTGCAAATGACAGACTCAATAATTCCTCTGTAGAATTGGATCAGCAGCTCCTTGGGCAGTTTGAGCTTACTGAGTTGGCGCAGAAAGAACATTCTTTGTTGTCCTTTTTTAATGATGTTTTTGATGTTAGCTGTCCATTTGAGATCTTGCGATATGATAGAACCTAGAAATTTGAAGGTTTCTACTGTTGATACTGTGTTGTCAAGTATTGTGAGAGGTGGAAGTATGGAAGGGTTTTTCCTAAAGTCTACCACCATTTCTACGGTTTTGAGTGTGTTCAGTTCCAGATTGTTTTGGTTGCACCACAAGGCTAGTCGTTCGACCTCTTGTCTATATGTGGATTCGTCATTGTCTCGAATGAGACCAATCACTGTTGTGTCATCTGCGAACTTCAGTAGCTTAACAGATGGATCATCGGAGATGCAGTCATTGGTATACAGAGAGAAGAGAAGTGGGGAGAGCACACAGCCTTGGGGGGCCCCTGTGCTAATTGTACAGGTATTTGATTTATTTCATCAAGCATGTGTTTTATGACAGATACAAGTGTAAACATAATTATAAATACATGGATATTTATATATTTATAGGAGACATTTGTATCCTATAAATAAAGGATACAAATAAAAGAAAACATTAGGACAGGGACAGTAGGCACGCTGGTGCACTCATGCACGCCCCTTACAGACCTCTTAGGAATGGGGTGAGGTCTACAGTAGACAGTCTAAGGTTAAAGTTTTGGGGATTTGGGGAAGAAACCACAGAGTCAGTTAGTGCATTCCAGGTGTTGGCAACTCCTGTTACTGAAGTTGTATTTTCTACAGTCTAATTTGGATCGGTTTACCATGAGTTTGTATCTGTTGTGTGCTCTTGTATTGTTTTGGTTGAAGCTGAAGTATTCATTAGCTGGTAGGACATTGTATCAGATGATTTTGTGTACTATGCTTAGGTCAGACTGAAGACAGCGAAGTTCTAAGTTGTCTAAGCCCAAAATGTTGAGTCTGGTGGCATAAGGTATTTTGTTGCGAGCAGAGGAATGGACGACTCTTCTTGTGAAATATCTCTGGACTTGTTCAATTGTATTAATGTCCAAAATGCAGTGTGGGTTCCAGACAGATGAGCTGTATTCAAGAATTCTGAGCATCCTAAGGTTTTCTTAATGCATCCCCTCCTTTAAGATTCCATCCCTGCCTGCAATTTCTTCAAGATTTTTAATTGCTAGGAAGGAAGGAAGGGAGGGAGGGAGGGAGGGAGGAAGGAAAGAATAATGAAACAACTGGTATATTGTAAACTGGTGATACTAGAACAAGGAATACTGGGTGCCATTTTCCATCATAATGGAATTTCCTCTCTCTATCTCACAAACAGTGAAATGCACCAGCTGCAATGGCAGTGCCATTCCCATGACAGTTTGGGAGGGGGTAAACAGAAGAGGAGCAGATGGCAAAATTGTTCCTCTTCCTACCCCCTGTGACCTCTTAGTCACCTGCAAGAGCCAGAATAAAATCCTGCAGTTACAACATGTTGAACTCCAACAGCCTTCACAAAAACACTGGAGATGTCTCTGCTGAGGAAAATAAACCTCAACTTGGCTGCTATTGGGGACGGGAGGGGAGGAGAAGGATTTGGAAGGAATGCAATTCTAACTTATGTCCCAAGCGAACTCTTCCTTCTATCACATGGCAGTAAAGCCCCTCTCCACAATACGTTATATACATATTTCATGAAAGGCATATGGGGATATAATTTATAGAGTTTTCTACAACATTTTATGAGCAAGTCCTTTGTTAACAAATTGACAGCGGAGCCTTGAAACTTTTGGAAGAAGGAGGCAAATGAGAAGAAGCAACCACTGAGGCAAGCTGGATTTTATGTCTTTATTGAATATTTAATGGCTTATGAGAGATAAGCAACTTAGAATTATTAAATGTTATAGAGTTATAACTCACAGAGTTATAAGTTTGAAAAATGCAACGAGTGTTGGCTGCTTCAGAAGTGACGGTGATAAAACCAGAAGGTAGAGAATCATGAATGAACAAGGGCCAAAGGAATTTGGATTGAATGTAAGAGTGAATTATCGACATGAAAAAATACTTTGAATAGTTTTGTTCCCTAGAAAGAATGAATGAGGTTCAAACCACAAAGAAAAGTTGTGAATGAGTTGAGAGGAAGGAGAAAAAATGAGAAAATCTTTGTGATGGGGCAGCTGAATTCTTCAAAACAAAAAAAGTGAAAAGTTTAAAGAACAATGAATGATGTTCAGATATACCGGAAGTAAAGGATGATTTGCCAAGAGAAAAAGGTATGGACGCACATCATGTACAAAGTTTGTATGTGATGGTCTTTGCTGTGTGATCATGAAGTATGATTCAGAATTGGTTCTTATTCCTTTTCTTTTATCTCTTTTGCTTACTAATCATTACTCATTTTCTCTTCTTTGCATGCCATTGCTTACCCTAAAGCAGAGATGTGGAAAGATGGTTCTTGTAGGACTTTGTCGTGTCCCACTCCTCCGCTGACGGCCGGGTCAGGGAAATCCGAATCAGGCGTGCCTCTGCAGCTCTGCCAAAGTCCTAGCAAAGTCCTCAGGGCAGGCAGGAGACTAGAAAGTGACTTCAGCAAGATATGTTTAGACTTTGCCTGACTCAGAGAATGCCAGAAAGCAGGTCCTTTATATAGGCCATGGGGTGTGGCTCCATGACTCAGCACTTATCCAGGCCTGCCCCTCCCTTCCTTCTGACGCCGCCGCCTATCAATTCTTCTGAAGCGAGGGTCACTCCAGTCGGCAGCTGTTGGTAATTGACCTCCCTCAGGCTCACATGGTGTGGGGGAGGGGGAGGGGTCTAGTTGCTCCGTTTGCCTGGGCATGGAGCCAGGGCTGGGGCCAGGAGGTGTTTCCTCCCGTCTGGGCATGGAGCCAGGGCTGGGGCCGGGAGGTGCTTCCTCCTGTCTGGGCATGGAGCCAGGGCTGGGGCCGGGAGGCATACTAGGACATTCCTCAGCGTTCGGAAGCAGATAAGAAGGCCCCGGCTGCGGTGAGAGCGGGCAAGACACAACAGACTTGTAGACTTCGATTCCAAGAATTCCTGAGCCAGCACAGATTAGCTCAGGAATTCTGGGAGTTGAAATTCATAAGTCATAAAAGGGCCATTGTTCCCCACTCCTGCCCTAAAGAGAAAAGCATAGCAGGTATCTAATAAAGATCTATGTAGATATGCTAGATTTTCATCGTTTTAGGTCGGGGTGTCAAACTTGATTTCATTGAGGGCCGCATCAGGGTTGTGCTGGACCTTGGGGGAGGGGTGGGATGGGTGTGGCCAAGGTGGGCATGGACAGCATGACGTCACTCATGTCAGGGGGCACCTGTGGTGGCTCAAGTGCTCTGCCAGCAAAAACAGGGTACCGAGCTGTTTTTGGCTGTGACAGTCTCCTACAACCTTCTGTCAGAGAAAACGGAGCTCGGGAGGGCCACGCGTGGCCCTTGCAAGCTCCATTTTCGCTGGCAGAAGCACTGTCAGCTGGTCCTTTGTTGCTTTTCCAGGGAGGCCCCACAGGTCAGATCTAAGCACCCTCAGGCTGGATCCGGTCCCTGGGCATTGAGGTTGACACCCCTGTTTTAGGTTATTTTGTTTTTTGTTTTTTGTTTACATTTATACCCCGCCCTTCTCCGAAGACTCAGGGCGGCTTACAATGTATAAGGCAATAGTCTCATTCTATTTGTATTTTTTTTTTTTTACAAAGTCAACTTATTGCCCCCCCAACAATCTGGGTCCTCATTTTACCTACCTTATAAAGGGTGGAAGGCTGAGTCAACCTTGGGCCGGGCTCGAACCTGCAGTAATTGCAGGCTCTGTGTTCTAATAACAGGCTTCTCTATTGCCTGAGCTATCCCGGCATATTTTGCATATTTACATCAGTTGGGACTAGAATTTCCATTGCTAAGCAAGGTGGTTGTTAACTGAATTGTGCCCAATTTTATGACTTTTTTTGCCAAGCTGCTAAGTAAATCACCACAGCTGTTTATATTATTTATTGATTGAACATATTTATAAACTAGCAATCTCTTTCATAGACTGACCCTGAAGCAAACTCAATGTTGTGACCTAGGCTTACTGAGTCATTACGAGACACAATTAGTCCCAAATAAACCTATTTTATTGTAACAGCTGAGAATTACATTCATTCCCAGCTGAGTCCCAATTAGTTGCAAAACAAATCCTTCGGAAAAAGTCCTTCAGGATAATCACC
Source organism: Ahaetulla prasina (assembly GCF_028640845.1). Classification (NCBI taxonomy): domain Eukaryota; kingdom Metazoa; phylum Chordata; class Lepidosauria; order Squamata; family Colubridae; genus Ahaetulla; species Ahaetulla prasina. The sequence continues at coordinate 39,095,383 of NC_080540.1, read as the reverse complement.
AACTTCTTTGACACCCTGCCAAAGGCCTTACTTGGCAAAGTCCCACAAAGTTCAGAAACAAACAAGGAAACAGAGTTAGCAACGTTGGTTTCCTGCAAAAAGGCCCAAGTCCTTTGTTTCTCTTTTAAGCCTTATGGGAGGGGCAAATCACCTCCTGGCCTGACTCCCAAGTCGTCTCTTTTGCTTTAGCTGCTCTTGCCTTCTGGCAGCTCTGCACATGCGTGCACTAGGAACAGGCTCCTCCTGTTCCTCTGCCTCTCTGCTGTCTGACTCTGGGGGCTCCGGAGTCCGCACATCACTCCCAGATGGCCCTGGTCCCATCTCTGCCTCCAATGCAGAGCCTTCATCCAGGCCTTCCCCAGACTCCAGGACTGGCCCATGTTCCCCACCAGCCTCCTCACTCTCTGACTCCGCTGCCAGCTCTGCAGGCTGCTGGTGGACCACAACACTCAGCTTTCCCCATTGACTTTGCTTGTGGGAAACCAGCTGGGAAGGTTATAAATGGTGATCACATTACTCTGTGATGTTACAAACATCATAAATACATGCTGGTTGCCAAGCACCCAAATTTTGATTGCATTACCACAGGGATGCTGCAAAGGTCATATGTGTGACGACTGGTCGTAAATCACTTTTTTTTTACTGCTATTGTAAGTTTGAATGGTCATTTCGAATGGTCATGTCAACTCGAGGCTCATGAATTAATTAGGGCATCCATCGGAACCCTCACAGGTCACATGAATGGTTCTAATTTGAGGGCTTCCTGTGTGCATATCTTGTTATACTACCTCCTCTGTCAGAATTTATGTTTTTTTCCCAGTTGTTTCAGTGTGAATTTGTGTCAGACTAAGACTCTGGAGATTACAGGTTGGCATGTGTCGTGTGCTATTCAGACATCTCTGTCAAAGCTACATGAAAACTGATACTATATGTTTAAACAAGTGGTGGCTAAATGGTGGAAATAATTATTGCATATTCAGCAACCACTCACTGTTCCTCAGTAGATATTTGTGATAACAGGGTGAAATGTACAAATTTCTTTCTTGCTAGTGGCATTATACATAGTAATGGGAAAATAATGTTACTGTCAAAGCAGAGCTTATTGGACTCTCCACTATGATAAATTTCTGATGAAATGACCTTTAATAATAACTTGATGGGAAAACTGGTTACAATACATTAATAAAATCAGTCTTGAGATGTGGTGCGTTAACAGAGATTTCATGATCCAGATAGGCTACAGTAGGTGTGGTATAGAAGAGCTTAATTAAACCAGAACTGACAGATGAAGATTCAGGCATTAAAGCCCCAACTATTTTCATTCTACATAGGATCAAAAACCTCTTGATATTCATAGTGCTCTGCAGTAGTCAACAGCCAGGAAATGAGGGCAGTACTCTTTCTGTAGTTGATGTTCTTCATCCACACATTCTAATAGGGTTCATGTAATATTAATTATTATGTAAATATTAAAAGGGATGCGGTGGCTCAGGGGCTAGGACATTGAGCTTGTCGATCAAAAGGTTGGCAGCTGAGCGGTTCGAATCCCTTGTGCTGCCGTGTACTTGTCCCAGCTTCTGCCAACCTAGCAGTTTCAAAAGCACGTAAAAACGCAAGTAGAAAAAATAGGGGCCACCTTTGGTTGGAAGGTAACAGCGTTCCGTGTGCCTTTGGCATTGAATCATGCCGGCCACATGACCACGGAGATGTCTTCGGACAGCGCTGGCTCTTCGGCTTTGAAACGGAGATGAGCACCACCCCCTAGAGTCGGCAATGACTAGCATGTATGTGCAAGGGGAATCTTTACCTTTTAATATTAAGCCGGGGATAAGCAGCCTTTAATAGTCCAGATATTGCTTAGCTAGAAAGTTCCTGTATCACTAGTAACCATTGCTAATGGACACTGCTGTTGAGCACAGGTGGGTTGCACATAATTTTACCACCAGTTTGCATGCAGGCTTAGAAAACGTGGCTAAATAAGAGGGTATAGTGCCGGGGGGGGGGCAGGGGCAGGCCCACCCACAGGTCACCACTACAGGTTCACCTGAACTGGTCCAAAATGGCTGAATTTATTTATTTATTTTATTTGTCACAACAGTATATAAGCATAAGCATGAAAATAACTATATAATATATAAGCATATATATGAGCATAAGTATGTGATAACTATATTAATTGGATATAATGAAAGGAAACAATAGGACAGGAACGGTAGGCACGTTTGTGCTCTTATGCACGCCCTTTATAGACCTCTTAGGAATGCGGTGAGGTCAATAGTAGAGAGTTTTTGGTTAAAGCTTTGAGAAGAGATCACAGAGTCAGGTAGTGTGTTCCAAGCAGAACACACAGAAGTCATATTTTCTGCAATCAAGTTTGAAATGGTTAACATTGAGTTTAAATCTATTGTTTCACCATTACCTGCTGCACTACTAATTGTCTCCACTAACCATTATATTGAGTCTGGAATTAACGTGATATGTTGAGCCAGCCAAACTGGTTTGTAATTTAAAATGTATATAAAAAAGATGTTGAGACTCTAGAAAGAGTGCAGAGAAGAGCAGCAAAGATGATTCAGGGACTGGAGGCTAAAACATATGAAGAATGGTTGCAGGAACTGGGTATGTCTAGCTTGATGAAAAGAAGGGCTAGGGGAGAAATGATAGCAGTGTTCCAATATTTGAGGGGCTACCACAAAGAAGAGGGAGTCAAGCTATTCTCCAAAGCACCTAAAGGGAGGACAAGAAGCAATGGGTGGAAACTAATCAAGCTGAGAACCAATCTTGAAATAACAAGCAATTGCAAGATCCAGTCTGGGTTGGTCACTGGGACCAGAGGTTTACTTTTCCAAGCTTTCGGATTTGTCTTGGAGCCTTCTTCAGGAAACTTCTCTGTACTGGAATATGTACTTTGGACTATTCTATGAGTCGTATTTATGTGGTGCCTTCCTATTGGTTAATTGCTATGTTGATGGCCAGCAATTGGCTGTTGTTTACTTGTGCACAGGAAACAGGGGTTGGACTAGAAGGCCTCCAAAGTCCCTTCCAAATCTGTTATTCTGTTATAAGTTAAACTCATCATGTATTGAAATCCTAGGCAACTGCTGTTGATTTGAGCCCACTGGATTCATACGAGTAGATAGCATGCCAATGTGGGTAAAAGGAATATTTAGGAAAGTATGGTTTAAAGGGATGTGAGATCTAGGACATTGCCTCTAATTTTGGTGGTATCATCAAAGGATTTATACAAATCCTCTTTAAAACCATGAAGCCTAGTGAATGCAAAGTGTACTTAGGCAAAACACATTTCCTCTTTTCTGCTTTAAATTTCTACCCTATTAAGCTTTATTAAACAACTCTTGAGTTCTGAGAAAATTCTTTAGAATTTCTTCTACTTCTTCCTTTTATGGGAACATGGCAATATTTTACTTTGCACTGAGGCAGCCATTTAATTTACTCTACATTTCTGATTTTGAATAGCATCAGCCCTCCAAAAATTGATAGTGCCTTAGATTTTCTACCTGTACTCTAATGCTGAAATATGGAGTGTTCCACTTATATGAAGCAAAATATGACTAGTATGAATTTTGCAAGGATTTTAAGATGATTCTTACCACGATCTGCAGACACTTTTCTTCATTCATTGTTAAGATATTGTCTGAAATGAAACACTTTGCCATGAAAGACCATTTCTATGTATGTAGTGTTTATAACCCTAAAAATATACCAATTATGCTTAGGATGAAATATGAAATAGAACTATAATAAATGCATTAGCAGAATGTTCTACCCGTAGCAATAAATCATGTGTCTGAGTAAATACTTGACTGCTTCAGAATCTGTAGAACTATTTATCAACAGCTCAATTACCCTTTTGGAAGGCATACATATGGAAACCTTATTAAATCTGTTCACTGGAAAAATAACATTTTATTAGTGTCAGCCCTTCAAGGTAGGCAAGATTAAGAAACAGAAACATTTCTAGAAATTCTCTTTATTGTTTCAGAATAGGACAAGAAAATATTTTTAAAAAACATTGTATTTTTTTAAGTGAATGAGCAGAAGAAAGAAAGGTTTAATCTTGATTGATTATAATTATTTATTTATTTACCAAACTTGTATGCTGCCCAACTCTAGGTGGCTTATAAACATTCAATTAGAATGCATTATAAAACATTAAAACAATAAATAAGGAAATTAAATGTAAAATTCAGTTAAAATAAAATAATAATAACAATCCCCGAAACAATTGGTAACAACCTGAAACAAGCCATCAGCATTGACACATTTTCCATCAGTCAATTGCAAAAGGCAGCTTTACTTGGAACAGCTTACATCCTGTGATGATATCTATACCACCACCGAACATCCACATCTACCTATCCCAGGTCTTTGGGAAGGACTCAATAGATGGATAAAAATGCCAAATCCAGTCTGAACATCTGGTTGACCGTGCGATGAACCATAATCACAGAATAATAATAAAACAGTAAATGATACAAAGAGCCTGTCTCTCTCTATCTTATATCACAGAAAATCAAGACAAGTTTTTTTCTCCTGCTTTTCTTTTTCTCAGGACTGATTAAATTTTCAGAAGATCTTTAATAATTCCTTCATTCCTTCTCCTCTAAAGGACAGCGTCTACATTCTTTCATAGCTAATTAGGAAAATGGACAAGCACTTTACCCAGCAAAAGTGTTATTTTATTTTATTTCTGAAGATACCTACATTTTAAAGAAAATATTTATTTGTAATAGTATATACAAACAGCAGTGTATATAATTATACGACTATGTTATAAAAATGTATAAAGACATTTAGTATATAAAAAGGGGTATACCGTGAGAAATATAGTGAGTGGACCAGCGGTGGGTTTCCAATTTTTTTTGCTACCGGTTCTGTGGGCGTGGCTTGATGGGCGTGGCATGGCTTGGTGGGTGTGGCTTGGCGGGCATGACAGGGGAAAGATCCTGTAAAATCTCCATTCCCTCCCCAATCCAGGGGAAGGTTACTGCAAAATCCCCATTTCTCCTGATCAGCTGGGGCTTGGGAGGCAGAGAATAGATGGGGCAGGGCCAGTCAGTATTTTTACTACCGGTTCTCTGAACTACTCAAAATTTCCGCTACCGGTTCTCCAGAACTGGTCAGAACCTGCTGAAACCCACCTCTGGAGTGGACTGACTTTGATCATTATAAAATAAATTATAGGGGATGAAGGAAAAAAGGTGCAAGGAAGCAAATCCTGGAAAATGAAACAATCCTTAAAATGTAACTAAACAACAAACAAAAACAACTAAAAAGGGAGGGAAACCCACACCAAATTTACATATGAATAGAATAAAATAAAATAAAATAATAAAATAAAATAAAATAAAATATTTGCAGATCCCTCGCATCCTGGACATAAACTGTTTCAACTCCTTCCCTCAAAACGACGCTATAGAGCACTGCACACCAGAACAACTAGACACAAGAACAGTTTTTTCCCGAAGGCCATCACTCTGCTAAACAAATAATTCCCTCAACACTGTCAGACTATTTACTAAATCTGCACTACTATTAATCGTTTCACAGTTCCCATCGCCAATCTCTTTCCACTTATGACTGTATGACTATAACTTGTTGCTGGCAATCCTTATGATTTATATTGATATATTGATCATCAATTGTGTTGTAAATGTTGTACCTTGATGAACGTATCTTTTCTTTTATGTACACTGAGAGCATATGCACCAAGACAAATTCCTTGTGTGTCCAATCACACTTGGCCAATAAAAAATTCTATTCTATTCTATTCTATTCTATTCTAATAGAATAGAATAGAATAGAATAGAATAGAATAGAATAGAATAGAATAGAATAGAATAGAATAGAATAGAATTCTTTATTGGCCAATTGTGATTGGACACACAAGGAATTTGTCTTTGGTGTATATGCTCTCAGTGTACATAAGGAGAATAAAATACCTTCATCAAGAATAAAAAGATAAAACAGTGATAGTCAAGGTTACTAATAAGTTATCAAATCCTACTAGGAACAAATAAAAAAAATATAATAGAAAGATACATTTGTCTGTGTCTCTCTGTGTGTGTGTGTATCAGGCTGTTAAATTATTTAACTCTTTTCTTGGGTGACCTAAGAAGCTTTCAACCAAAAGCAGATTTAGGGAAAGGACAGAAGAAACACCAAAGATTTATTTATTACACTGTTTATTCCAGGCGTTTAATGGCTGCCCCCTTCTGTTGAATAGCTGCCCCCAAAGAGAAATGGATGCCCCTCTCATTAAGAGCTTGCTGGTCCAACAACTCTTTGAGAAATAATGGGACCACTGTTTTCCTAAAGTAAGATTTTTCTTTAGACATGCATTTGCTTTGCTGTTGCTTGGCACCATGTGGCACCATATGAGATTGTTGTTGTTATTGAGCTTTTGTTTACTGTTTTAATCTTTTTACTCTAATTGGGCATAAAAGCTGCTTAGAGTCTGTTTCCTACAGAAACAGCCTCCAAGCCTGAGTAAATAGATCATGAATAAACTTCTGTTTTAGACTAGAAGAAAAACTCTCTCTGTGGCACAAATGGAAGCACACATCCTTCTCTTTGCACGGCCCGAAGATGATGTGGCTTATATCTCATCTCCTGATCTCACAGAGCTAGCTTAAATTTGTATCTAGACACTAGTTTTAAAGAACGGTGGTATTTTCTCTCTTCTCCTGACACAGTTTTGACATTCGGTACGTTTCACTAACTGTATTGTTGCTGATGTTGCCAGGAGGGGGGGAATCTGTCCAAATTCTGCTGTCCACCTTAAAGGTGCTGTGGACATAGTTTTGTCTCTTCGCTGGTTGCTAGGTGGTTGCTAGGCGGTGCTCAATCTCTCCATTTTGGCTTGGAAGACAGGGAAGACCTGTCCTTTGACTTTTACAGAGGCATCTCCCTACATAATTTCTGACCAGGGCTTTGTGGAAGCTTGTGGTAGGTCTTAAGCGATTCCTTTACATGCACAAATTTAACAGACTTTTAGACTTGCTTTTTCAATGTTTCAGTCCTGTCCTGCATAGAAGGAAAATTCAAATCTTAAAAGTCGGATGGGCCTTGTCAACTGTGTATTGCTGCCAAGTTGTATGGATCAATTTTCCCCCCTGCTCCTGCCAATAAAGGTGTTCTTGCAGTTGTACTTTCTTGCTGTTTTTTAAAAATGCTTTTTATTAGTGTTTTGTCTACTCCTATGTTATTGGGGATGGGGGGGGCGAATTAGTTATTCCAGGAGCTACTATCACAGGTTATGAAATCACTGTGGGTTTCCTTATTCATCTTGTACCTCCCATCGACCTGTGAGTTCTCACAGAGAGGGATTCCTTAGGGTGCCGTCAGCCAAGCAATGTCGACTGGTGGCCCCCAGGGGAAGGGCCTTCTCTGTGGGGGCTCCTACCCTGTGGAATGAACTTCCCCCTGGACTTCGACAACTACCAGACCTTCGGACCTTTCGCCGCGAACTTAAGACTTATCTATTCCGTCTCACAGGACTGGCTTGAATTTTAATTTTTTAGTTGATTTTATGGGTTTTAATTTTTATTAATTTTATAGGGTTTGATTGTATTTTAAAATTGGGCCAAATTTAATAAGTTTTTTAATGTCTGTTTTTAGTATTGTATGTGTTTCCATTGTATTTTATCTTGGCTGTAAACCGCCATGAGTCCTTCGGGAGAAGGGCGGTACACAAATTAAAATATTATTATTATTGTTGTTGTTGTTGTTACTTGCAGCAATTTGGAAAATAAATAAAACTTCATATTGAGGCTCTCAGGAGAAACAGTCTTTTTTTTTTTTTTTTTTTGCAGAGAATGAACTTGCGTATCACTAGTAAGACTGCACTGTTTATATCAAAGCCCGTGTTGAAGAGGACAGAATATTTGGAATGGGGTTAACTGCAGGGGTGCCAACTTACATATATCCCATTGTTTTCTTTGTATCTACTTGCATAAGTTTTAATTTTGATATGCTCAAATAATTAAATCTATAAAGATTCTATGCTATGCTATGCTATGCTATGCTATGCTATGCTATGCTATGCTATGCTATGCTATGCTATGCTATGCTATGCCATGCTATGCTACTCCACTCCACTCCACTCCACTCCACTCTACTCCACTCCATTCCATTCCATTCCATTCCATTAAACTTTCAGTTACACAATCAGTTATGCAGTAGACCCATCGTGATTTTTTTAAACTCCCTCTCCCTTCTAGATGTGCCTGGATTAATCAACAATTCACATATTGCACTGATATGCAAAATGGAATATTTCAAAGTTCAGTATTGGGACTGGTGTTTTTTAATTTGTTGTAATTAACTGAGTATTAAGAGGGACTATTAAAGTGGTTTTAAACCTTCTAATGCTAACAAAGCATTAAGGAATGTAAAACAAACAAACCTTCAGACTAGATAAACACATTTAAAATAACAAGTGTAGTTCAGTGAAAACAAGTGCCCAGTGAAATTCATGAGGGGAAAAAATCCAAATTTTACATATATAGTAATGAAGTTTAATATAGCAATAAGTGAACAAGGAAAAGAACCTTGGGAAGCATGAAAAAAAATCACCATCATATAGAATAGAATAGAATAGAATAGAATAGAATAGAATAGAATAGAATAGAATAGAATTCTTTATTGGCCAAGTGCGATTGGACATACAAGGAATTTATCTTAGGTGTATATACTCTCAGTGTACATAAGGAGAATAAAATACATTCATCAAGAATAAAAAGATACAACACTTAGTATAATATTATATAATATATCATATTTCAGAAAAAAATGAATTCCACATAGGAATGATTAGAAAAGGGTTTGAAAATAAAAGTGCTGGTGTTTTAACTAAAATCTGAACTTTGTGCATCATCCAAAGCTAAAAATAAACTGAGAGAGAAAAGGATTGGAAAGAGGACAGGGAAATAGCTAAGCACATGATGTACCAGAAGTTACAAGAATATTCATATTTAACTTTCTAATCCTGGCGGTGCATGATGTATGGCCAGCATTAATCTGCTGAGTCACGGAGTGTTTTATACAGCAAAAGCTACAATATATCTTCTCGCTCTAGTCAATAGTCACATTCTCAAAATGCATTGCTGTTAGCCTACTTGGTGATTATTTCTCTCTTCACTCACCACCACCAATAACAATCATACAGAAAAATGCCATGTTTTACAGCTCTAGAATGTCCCAGAGCTATTCCCCATGTTCACATTTCAGGGACTTTCAAGAGGGATTGGGAAAAAAATAAAAACAAGGTAATTTGTCTTTTCTAGCGCTATGTACCTGACATAAATATAATCTGCCTTAACAGGCACAGAACAGGACTTCCTTGCTTTTCTAGTCAGATTGAAATCCTATCAAAAGGCCTGTTCATTTTATCAAAAACTTTCTGGAGGGGAGCATTTGATGATCATACTGTGCTTACAAAATGGCTGCCAGGTATACGTGCTTGTTCACAAAATAGTTGTCCTAATGAAGGTGGCCAGTCGTAAAACTTTCATGTAACTCTCTCCCATTCAGTCTGAGCTTAGTGGCACCCCAAGGTAGGCCTATGATGAGCATCGAGAATTTGCTTGGGAATTTGCTAATTTCGGTTGGAAGAAAAATCTGGTCCGGTTCCAAGCCAGGAGAAAAGCGTTGGAAGTAAAATGGAGGCTGATTGGAAAGAAGGACTCTATTTATTGATGAGCAGAACCAACAATAGCATGTCGTTCTGGGACAGCTGACAAAAATGGGATTGGGATAGGTGGGCTTTTATACATTCTAAGTGCTATTGCTATTGCTATCTTCCTTTTAATCTAACTCTAAATCTGGTATAATTCTTCTTTAATATCATTTTGTTAGGATTGTTTTATTTTTTTTAGAGAACCTCACTTATTTATTTATTTATTTTATTTTATTAGATTTTTATATCGCCCTTCTCCCAAAGGACTCAGGGCGGTGTACAGCCAAAAGATAAAAAACCCAATGTATATACAATTAAAACAAAAAATTTAAAACAAAGCATATTATAAAATGGCCGACATTAAAAATTTAAAATTTAAAACCCTAAAATAATAAAACCCCAATTAAAATTAATAAAACTGTTAAGCCAGTCCCGCTTGAATAAATAAGTGTGTTTTTAGCTCATGGCGAAAGGTCCGAAGGTCGGGCACTTGACGTAGGCCAGGGGGAAGTTCGTTCCAGAGCGTAGGAGCTCCAACAGAGAAGGTCCTGCCCCTGGGGGCCGCCAGCTGACATTGTTTGGCGGACGGCACCCTGAGAAGACCCTTTCTGTGTGAGCGTACGGGTCGGTGGGAGGCATAAGGTAACAGCAGGTGGTCCTGTAACTGCAGTTGCTTAACAACGGTGACAAAAAAAGACCGCAAAATTGGACACAACTCACTTAAGAACCACTTCGCTTAACAACAGAAATTCTGGCTCCTATTTCTGGTTGTAAGTTAAAGACTACTTGTATTGAATAATTAAAAGTGACCCACACACAGGAAACTATAGACCTATCAGCCTGACCTCAAAAGCCAACATGGGTTTGGCAAAAATAGATCATGCCAGACTAATCTTATTGCATTCTTTGACAAAGTGACAAAATTAGTAGACCAGAGGAATGCTGTCGATATAATTTACTTGGACTTCAGTAAAGCATTTGATAAAGTAGACCATAACCTACTACTAGATAAAGTAGAAGAATGTGGGTTAGACAGCACCATAACCAGATGGATTCATAACTGGCTGACCAACCACACTCAACATGTAGTCCTCAATGGAACTACATCCACATGGAGGGAAGTATGCAGTGGAGTACCCTAAGGCTCTGTTTTAGGCCCACTCTAAAAAGAGTGCAGAGAAGAGCAACAAAGATGATTAGGGGACTGGAGGCTAGAACATATGAAGAACGGTTGCAGGAACTCGGTATATCTAGTTTAATAAAAAGAAGGACTAGGGGAGATATGATAGCAGTGTTCCAATATCTCAGGGGTTGCCACAAAGAAGAGGGAGTCGGGCTGTTCACCAAAGCACCTGAGGGTAGAACAAGAAGCAATGGGTGGAAACTAATCAAGGAGAGAAGCAACTTAGAACTAAGGAGAAATTTCCTGATGGTTAGAACAATTAATAAGTGGAACGACTTGCCTGCAGAAGTTGTGAATGCTCCAATACTGAAAATTTTTAAGAAAATGTTGGATAACCATCTGTCTGAGATGGTGTAGGGTTTCCTGCCTGGGCAGGGGGTTGGACTAGGCCTCCAAGGTCCCTTCCAACTCTGTTGTTGTTGTTGTTGTTGTTGTTGTTGTTGTTGCTATTGTTATTATTATTATTTCTTAGAAAATCCCATTCAACAAGACTGCTAAATAGGCATGCAAAAGTGCTGCAGTTATGATGTCTACATTGTCATAAGCAAACGACACAGCAATTTAATTTGTAAAAACCAGAGAGATCATCATTTCTTTTTCGTCCAATAACTGGACTAATTCAAAGCAACTCTGTAGAAATAAATTGCATTTCTGTTATGCATTTCCTTCCCTATTGTATGTCCACCTACTTCATCAGACAAATTTACAAGAGTTAACTTTGTTAGCTGTTTTGTAGACTGTGGTTGAAGCTAAGTGCAGGAAGGAGTATGTTTGTTTATATATGGAACTGTTTTCTTTGTCAGACTTTCAGAAGTCTGTACTTATTTCCTGCAAATGGACTCCAAATTAAGATATATCTGACTGTTTATTTAAATCAATAGCGTTTGAATGTAGTTCTGAATCATTATTCCCACATGGCTATTTTACATTCTACTGTTTCATATAACACAGCAGCTAGGACAGTCATCAGGAGAATGCAGCCAAACAGCTTTTCATCAGAACAGAAGTGTTTATAAAAACCAAACAAATAAAGAAAACCTGAATGGAATAACTGTTCCTCAGCCAAGATGATCTCTAACTACCCGGATACCTTTTCAACATTGATTTTTCTTTTTCTGTCAAACATTTACCTTGTTTATCTTCTAACATTCATAGATCCTCAATTACCTGGCCTTTTTCATGAGCTGTGAGATAAGCCAGGGATGTGCTCACCCAGATTAGATGGTTTGTTTCAATCAAGTCAGTTTGGTCTAGTGGTTAAGACATGAGGCTAGAAAGCAGAAGACCATGAGTTCAAGTCCTGCCTTAGCCATGAAAGCTAAACTAAGCTAAGCTCAGCTCAATAAATAAATAAATCTGTGTTTATTCATCCTGTGGAGATTTTCTGTGTCTGTGCATGAATTTATTGTTCTTTTTTAAAACAGAATTTTATTTTAAAAAAATAATAATAAAAAAGTTAAAGTACATAATTACAACCAAAGAGGAAAGGAGGGGAGGAGCACAACAGGAAAAACTTAAAAGTGACATTAAGAAAATCCACCAAAATAACAAAAGTAATAAAAAAGATTACTTCCAATTTTTTTCAATATAGATGCACTCATATACTAAAACACACTCTTGTTTTTAAGTAAAAAAACAAACCTAAAAATATAAATATAGAAACCAATCAATCAAATATCTCTGAGAGAAATGAAGAGTTAAGAAATATGAAAAATAAATAAATAAAATAGTTATGGCAACAGTATATGATATAATCTCTTTATCTGAATAAAATATATATTATCAAGTCCAAATATATACACAATATTACTAAATATTTCTATAATAAAAAAGTTATAATGGAACATCTTCTACTTTCAGATAAATGCCTGAAAACCTAACGTAAAAATGTATGATTGTTCTTTAAATTGTAGACCACCCAGAGAGATGAGTTGGTCAAATTATTACCAAATGTATTTCTTGCCCGAAAGTTAAAAAAAAATCATTTAGCAAAATGTTTTTATCAGCCGGGTGTAGTCAGTCTGGACAAACATTCCATGTATAGTTTCCACTGGGCAGGACTGTTGGAAAGAAAAGGCAAAAAAGAATTAGAACCTTTTGAACCGATCTGATTCCATCCAGCAGAGGGCAAGAGTGCAGCCGGATCTCAGGCGCACAATAGGAAACAATCCACTAATTCTATCTGTGCGCTTGTGCACGTGAACAGCATGCAATTTCATGTAATCCAAAGAGGCAGATGATCTGAAGGATGAATCTCTTTCATCCCAATAAATCCCAATGCATCTCCATATTTGTCTATGAGATGCATTGTTCATCATCTTGTTTAGGTAAGCTTTTTCCTGTCCAGGCAGGCAGGCTTCTGTGCTCTGTGAGCTGAGTCTGATTTGTCTTTGGCCAGAGGAACACAGTTTAAAAATGGTTTGATCGCCTTGCCTTTGAAAGTTCTTTTTTCTGATTTATTTTTTTTAAATCCATTGAAAGACGTCACATACTGCTGCTGTTCCTTTTTAAACAGGAAAGTTAAAGCAATACCCTGCATGTCTCTACACACATAGAAAATCTCCACAAAAATTGGGAAGGTTTTAAATTTTCAGACCATGCTTTTCCAAATCAAAGGTCATTGTTGCTTCTAATAATGGAGATTCACTTTTTTGTTATGTTGGAATAGTTTATTTCTTACCACAGGTATGTGAATCATTCAAATCTCTTTTGGGTTTCAGGTTCAAAGACAGAAAAGCTTAATTCACATTTGAGATTTAAAAGCAACAAAATTGATTCAATTCCAATTAAAGTGAGGTTTAAAGTTCAGTTCGATAAATGATTCCGCTATTGACTGTAAGGAGGAAGTATCAAAATCCTTCAAGTGCTTCCTTTTTAGTAGAATATGATCAAAACATCAAAGGTGGTAGATCCTTTAGAGGGCATCAAATCTGCCAAGTTGAAGCTGAATAGCTTCGAGAGTTTTACTACCATAATTTTATGAAACGTTTCCTCCGTACCACTTTTAAGGCATGACAGAATGAAGAGAGGTGTCTTCAATTGTCCATCAAAAGGCCTTTGGAGGAATTGTGTTGAAATCACTGCAAATAATGTCCTACTCCAACTTAAAAATAAAACAAACTTTCAAACACCTTTTAAAAGCTAAACTCTAGTAAAGTTGAAAGAGTTTACCACTTCTTGACAGATGCTTTTCCAGATTGTTCATCTTGTTGGCAACAAGATGCTTACAGTCTTATTAGTGAGATGGGTAGCATATAAATTTAATAAATAAATAAATAGCCAGCTACTTACTTCTGCACTAGACAGCGCATCACATTCAGTTCCTGTTTATGGAAAGAAAACAACATTAGAAGCCTGTGAAGCCAGAAAGTACCAAAAAACTTATCAAATCTCTAGATTGCCTTTAAATCCTGTTAAGGAGTTTGCTGTAGCACACATGTGTCAAACTCAATCGTGTCATGTGATGTATTGTGATGTTTTTTGCCTTTGCGGAGCCGGAGTGGGTGTGGCCTGCGTGTGATGCCCACAGGCCGGCAGTTTGACAGACCTGCTCTAGCAGTTCTTCCTCTATGGTATTGCTTGCCTGCCCATCTCTCCCTGTTTCTCAACCTTGGTGACTTTAAGATATATGGACTTTAACTCCCAGAATTCCCCAGCTAGCCTTGGTTGAGAAACATTGTTCTGGAATCTAGATGCTTGTTTTGGCACTTCAATAATTTTTAAGTCTCACAACCACGTCAAATTTTTAGCTTGGTCTTTTTAGTCACCATCTGTTTCTTTTTTTCTGATTTGTATTCAGTTTTTAATACTTAAACTCTGCCAGATGCCTAGAGTCCAGCTGGTTTCAGGCAGTCAGATAAATGTCATACATATATAGTGATTCAAATGCATTTAATTCATTATGACAATGTAGAGCAACTCAGAGATTGGCTCTGACATTTTTGTTTGAAGGAATGATTCAACTGAATCTCCTACAAATTGAATAATCCCTTTGGACTTGTGTATAATAACCCTTTAAAGATCCCTTATGGGGTAGTGAGCAGATTGTCCAGGAATGAAAAGCTATGGCCCTTCAGGTGGTGTTGACCCATATCTTCTACCATCCATTGGACTGTTAGAATTTGGAGTGTTGCAAATTGTCTAATCTTGCAGCTGTGCCTTTTCTTGGCCTGCTGTAGATGCTGATCCCAGGAAAAGACAGGTCTGATTTAAGATGATCCTGACACATGCTGCCTGTAGGTTCACAATGCTCCATATCACAGTTTGCTTTTCAAATCTGGATCTCTGTATTGTCCTACTACATAGTGAAGATTTCCTGTGAAGAATATCATGCAAAGATCTACCTACACTACTGATCACATATATCAGGGTCAGCCACCTGCAGCTCTGGAGCCACATGTGGCTCTTTCACCCCTGTGCTGCGGCTCCATGTCACTCAAAATATGTGTCATAACCACCAATGTGCGACACCTGCCGGCATGTGATTTATTGAGCTTTTCAACCCCCGGTTGGCCAATCATGGATAAATCCAAGAAAAGAAAAGATTCAGAAGAAAACAGAATATTTAATTCAACTACATATGCTAGTTTTGTGGCCGCTCAAGAAATAGTCAGGCACGGGAAGGGTTTTGTGGCTCCCGGTGTTTTGTTTTCTGTGGGAAACGGGTCCAAATGACTCTTTGAGTGTTTAAGGTTGCAGACCCCTGACATATATTAATGGGTATCTCAGGATCTGCTTCATCAACTCTGTCACAGAATAGCAATAGCACTTAGGCTTATATACTGCTTCACAGTGCTTTACAGCTCTCTGTAAGCGGTTTACGGAGAGAGCATATTGGACCCAACAATCTGGCTTCTCATTTTACCGACCTGGGAAGGATGGAAGGCAGAGTCACCCTTGAGCCAGTGAGACTCGAACTGCCAAACTGCTGGCAGCCAGCAGTTATGTAATGCATGTTGAACAGTCATCATCTTTTTTTATTATTGGTCCATCCTATCCAGTTCACCTTGTGTCCAATTAATAATTCCAGTAGTGTGTCATATTACTGTCCTAATGTCTACACTCCCAGTGTGCTTTGAATTGTATATGTGAGTTTACATTATAGGATTTGTACTTGGGCATGACTTAGGCATGTTTGTACATATTCATAGGCAATGTCTTTTTTAAAAAAATAAGACTAATTATGACAATAACAAAAACCATGTGACATGCTTGAAGTACTGATAGACTATGTTGTGATATATGTCTCCTTTTATTTTTTTCCCCTCCTTTTACAGACAAGACCAAAAAAACACAATGGCGATTTTTTTTTTTTTAAAAAGAGACATCTGCTGAAAATTTTCCTCTCTAGAATTTTAGGAATGTATTATAACTTAAATGTTTCTTGCCCCTGTCAGGAATAATACAGATCATATCTTTTAGAAAGGGAAGGCCTTCATTAAGCCAATGTTCTCATGAACTATCCTGTAACTACTCTGGGACAACCTAAGTACATGCCAGCATTGAGAAGAATTACAGACAAGCTTATTAGAAACAGAATAGCTACAAATTGAATGGCACCCTTGTCCTCCTATCCTAACTCAGTAGCAACAGTTTAGCTGCCTGCTAGGGTTTTTTCTTGGGTGGGGCGGAGATAAGGTCATATTTGAAAATGAAAGTTTACCATATTGCGTAACAATAGCAATAACACTTAGAGTTCTATACTACATCACAGTGCTTTATAGCCCTCTCTAAGCAGTTTACAGAGTCAGCATCAAGGGTGAAATCCGGCAGGTTCTGACAGGTTCGGGAGAACCGGTAGCAGAAATTTTGAGCAGTTTGGAGAACTGGTAGCAGAAATTTTGAGTAGTTCAGAGAACCGGCAAATATCACCTCTGGCTGGCCCCAGAGTCGGGTGGGAATAAAGATTTTGCAATATCCTTCCCCCAGGAGTAGGGAGGGAATGGGGATTTTGCAGTATCCTTCCCCTCGAGTGGGGTGGGAATAGAGATTTTGCAGTATCCTTCCCCTGCCATGCCCACCAAGCCATGCCCACCAAGCCACACTATGCCCACCAAGCCATGCCCACAGAACCGGTAGTAAAAAAATTTGGATTTCACCACTGGTCAGCATATTTATTTTATTTTATTTATTTATTTATTTTGTCACACAGTATATATAAGCATAAGCATGAAATAACTAAACAATATATAAGCATATATATAAGCATGAGTATATAATAACTATATTAATTGGATATAACGAAAGGAAACGATAGGACAGGAATGGTAGGCACGCTTGTGCTCTTATGCATGCCCCTTACAGACCTCTTAGGAATGGGGTGAGGTCAATAGTAGACAGTTTTTTGGTTGAAGCTTTGGGGATTTTGGGAAGAGACCACAGAGTCAGGTAGTGTATTCCAAATATTAACAACTCTGTTACTGAAGTCATATTTTCTGCAATCAAGATTGGAGCGGTTAACATTAAGCTCAAATCTATTGTGTGCTCGTGTATTGTTGCAATTGAAGCTGAAGTAGTCTTCGACAGGAAGGACATTGTAATAGATGATTCTATGAGTTAAATTCAGGTCATGTCGAAGGCGGCGTAGTTCTAAATTTTCTAAACCCAGGATTTCAAGTCTGGTGGCATAAGGTATTTTGTTGTATTCAGAGGAGTGGAGAACTTTTCTTGTAAAATATTTCTGGACATGTTCAATTGTATTGATGTCAGAAATGTGGTATGGGTTGCAGACAGTCGAGCTGTATATTACCCCTAACAATCTGGGTCCTCATTTTACCGTTCTCAGAAGGATGGAAGGCTGAGTCAATCTTGAGCCACTAGGAATCAAATTCCTGGAGTGAGCAGTGAGTTAGCATGCAACACTGCACCACAGCTCTTATAGCTTTCCATAAGCTGACATTCAAACTCTTTGTCAAAAGGAAACCTCCACATGGAATACTAAGGTCTTGTGCTTCTTGTTACAAAGCAATGTAAAAAATGTCATTACAAATTTTGAGATGCAAATACCTGATTAGGCTTGCAAAAAAATTAATTTTACTCAGTATTGGGTCTTTGCAAATCCTTCACAGGGACAATTTTGAAAACTATGGGGGCATGTTTGAAGTCTTTCTTTTCAAATTGTCCAAGCAGACATGACTTGTTCCAGTCTTGGTCAGATGAAGCTTTTTGTGGCTGTTTCCACATATGTGTGTACCAGAAAGGCTAGAGAACTGGGAAGAAACAAATAGAAGGAAATTTAACAGGTGGGAAAATAAAGTCATACATCTGAGTAAAAGGAACAAAAAATGGATATACAGAACGGGAGAACTCTGGCTCAAGAGCAGTACATGTGAGAAGAATTTGGGTATACTTCTAATGTTTGATTTATAATAGTTTGCTTAGTGACCATTCAAAGCTACAACACTAAAAAGTAGCTTATGTCCATTTTGCACACTTAAAACCATTGCAGCATCCTCGTGGTCATGCAATTTACTCTCAGATACTTGATAACTAACTCACATTTATGATAATTGCAGTGTCCCAGGGTCGTGTGATCACCTTTTGCAACTTTCTAACAAGAAAAGTCAGTGTGGAAATCAGATTCACTTAACAACCGTGTTACTAATTTAACAACTGCCGTGATTCACTTCATAAAATATGACTTCTGTTACAGAGTTGTTAATGCTTGGAACTCACTACCTGACTCCATAGTCTCTACTCAAAATCCCAAAATCTTCAACCAAAAACTGTCTACTATTGACCTCACCCCATTCCTAAGAGGACTATAAGGGGCGTGCATAAGAGCACAATAGTGCCTACCGTTCCTGTCCTATTGTTCCCTTCATTATATCAAATTAATATTATTGATGCATATTTTTACTTATATATTTTCTTCAATACATGTTGTTTTGTGTATACTGTTGTGACAAAATAAAATAAAATAAAAAATGTGGCATGAAAAGTCGTAAAATGGGGCAAAACTCACTTAACAAATGTCTCACCTAGCAACAGAAATGTTGGGCTCAGTTGTAAGTTGAGGACTACCTATAATAGTAGATCACAGACACAACATGTCCCATCAATGTAATGCTGCTGCAAAGAAGGCCAATGACATCTTGAGGAGGGTTGAGAGGAGCATAGAGTCCAAATCACAGATGGTAATTATTCCACTCCACTCTTCTTTGTTTAGGACTCACTTGGAGTATTGTGTCCAATTCTGCACACCTCAGTTTACAAAAGCATTGATAATTAGGATCAAGTCCTGAGATAGACTACAAAGATGCTGGAAGGTCTAGAATACCAAGTCCTATAAGAATTGGTTTTAAAAAAATCTAGATACAGTTAGCTTACAGAATAGAAGGTTGAAAGGAGATGTGATAACTGCTAAATAACTGAAGGACTGCCCCATTATAGAGGATTCAGACTTATTCTCACATGCTCCAGAGGGTAAGACTAGAACTGATGGGTTAAATTCAAGAATGTAGATACAGATCAGACATTAGGAAGAACTTCTTGATAGGTTACCACATGGAGTGATTTCTTCCCCTGAAGGTTTTGAAGCAGAATCTGGATAATTATCAAGTGGAGATTGTGAATCCTGTAATGTGATGGGGTGGACTTCATGACATCCCAGCTCCCTTCCAACTCTAGGATTCTATGGATTGGACATAGCTGGAAGCACGTTCCAAAGGAGCTGCATAGCTTTACTCGGTTCTTATCACCATATAGGAGCTGTGGTGGCACAATGGTTAGAGTGCAGTACTGCAGGCTACTTCTGCTGCCTGCCAGTTGCCTGCAATTCATCAGTTCAGTTCTCACCAGGCTCAAGGTTGACTCAGCCTCCCATCCTTCTGAGGTGGGTAAAATGAGGACCCAGATTGTTGGGGGCAATATAGGCTGACTCTGTAAACTGTTTAGAGAGGTCTGTAAAAACACTGTGAAGCATATATAAGTCAAAGTGCTATTGCTATATGGAATCTCCTCAAGGCTTGCAGTCATAAAAGGGATTATCTGCAAGAAACCTGTGTTGCAATTGCACAGATTGTAATCCATGGTTGTTAAGTGAATCTGGCTTCCCCACTGACTTTGCTGTCAGAAGGCTGCAAAAGGTAATCACATGATCCCAGGATACTGAAAATGTCATAAATTTGAGTTGGGATTATTTTATTGCATAGGGAAGGCTTTCATTGTTTTCTTAAACAATGACTCAAAAATCCTGCAAATTATCCAGCGGTTTACCCAAATGTCCCAAGATTTCTCTTATGTCCCTCTTTTCTAGATGGGAATTCAGAAGGAAAATTAAATCACTTCTTGCTCAAACAAAGGAAAGTATTGTTAGGTTGCACTGAATAATGGTTCCTTTCCCTTTCCCTTCTTTACAAAGAATATAAACGTAAGACATTTCAGCTGATCACTCACTTGAAAATCCGCCACAGTGGCCATGTTTTCCCACTCGAGATCACGGCCTTGGCTGTGCTGCAATCATCAAACAGTGTGTGGTGTAAATGTTTGTTTAGAACTTCAGTAGCAAAAATGATGATCTTCCCCCCCAAAAAATGTGCAGGACTTGAAATAACTGTGTTCTACGCACAGAACATCAGAAAATAAATGTAGTAACTGAAGCAGGCCTAAGTAATAGTAGCTCACATTTAATTTAAACTAGCAACAGTCACAAAAAGGTTCTGGAAGATATTATCAATCCTTGAGTTTCTGCTTCTATCCACAAAACATTGCCATATATAACAAAAGGCAAATGTTGCCAGTAAATCATTTTCTCCACTTTGATCAAAGCCATAAATTACAAAGCTATAAAAGAGATTACATCTCAATTTATATTCCTTAGACCCAAAGCATAAAAGACTTATGCTCTTGGTGTGCACATGCCTATTGTAGGTCAGCTCTGGTTTTAACCTTTCAAGTCCTATCTAGCTTGGCCTAAGTTTCCAGGGTCATCATGACTGACAAAATTAGGCCACCCTGTATGCTCATCCCAAAACAGTCTGCTGAGGATCCCCTGATGTCAAAAAAGAAAAAAGAAAAAAAAGAAAAGAATGGGAGGCTGGGAGCAAGCTTTCTTAACGAAGGCATCCACTGATCTGTCTGCAGCTTGTAGAAGCTATTAGCTCAGACACAGAATGCAGCAAGTCCTCACCTTACGATCACAAATGAGCCCAAAATTTCCATTGCTAAACGAGACAGTTGTTAAGTGAGTTTTAGCAATAGCAATAGCATTTAGACTTATATACCACTTTCATAGTGTTTAGTCCTCTCTAAGCAGTTTACAGAGTCAGCATATTGCCCCCAACAATCTGGGTCCTCATTTTACCCACTTCAGAAGGATGGAAGGCTGAGTCAACCTTGAGCCTGGTGAGACTTGAACTGCCGAACTGCAGCTAGCAGTCAGCTGAAGTAGCCTGCAGTACTGCACTCTAACCACTGCACCACCTCGGCTCTTACCCCATTTTACAACCTTTCTTGCCACACTTATTTTTCAATGAAACTTTTTAATTGGTTTATCAAAATATAAAATACAAAGTAAAATTCAATAAAGTAATAGAAAGCTAGGAAAAGGGGGAGGAAAAAGGAAAAAAAATATGGTGTAAAGAGGGAAAAGGAAAGAAATAGGTAGCAATTTCCGATTCTCTTTAGAAAAGTAGAAGATAACATTACAACCGCAATTTTTTACTTTTACACAACAGTATGTACACTGCAATCATCATGAATCTGAGCCAGTTGACACATCTTTGAATTGTGATCCTGTGATCATAGGGATGTGTGAAAAACAGCCATAAGTCGTTTTTTTCAGTGCCACTATAACTTCAAACAGTCACTAAATGAATGGTTGTAAGCCAAGGATTACCTGTACATATCCTGTCAGGCATAATACAGACATATTGCAGATATCTTCAAGCCACTTTCACAAGTGAGCTATGACTCCCTTTGTCACAAGCTCCAGCCTCACTATCTTTGGGGAAGAGAGAGAAAACTGACTTTGAATCTTGAAGTAGAAGATAAGGAGTATGAATTGGAATTACTGAGCTGTTATCCCAACACAAAAAGTAGGGCCAGGTTGGGCAATCTTCAGAATTAGTGGGATATATTTTAGAAACTTAGACAGATCATTTGCCAGGATTAAGGTACAACATTATAAATTCAAAAAAGTAATTACTATTCAAGAATACTATTGTCCTACCTACATTGCAATATGATCAAAGCAGATTACACATTAGAGTTAGGGAGGGAGGGAGGGAGGGAGGGAGGGAGGGAAGAAGGAAGGAAGGAAGGAAGGAAGGAAGGAAGGAAGGAAGGAAGGAAGGAAGGAAGGAAGGAAGGAAACTTTACAGTGGAGAGAAAATCCAAGCCCCACTGTAAGAGCTGCGATGGTGCAGTGGTTAGAGTGCAGTACTGCAGGCTACTTCTGCTGATCACTGACTGCCAGCAGTTTGGCAGTTCGAATCTCATCAGGTTCAAGGTTGACTCAGCCTTCTATCCTTCCGGGGTGGATAAAATGAAGACCCAGATTGTTGGGGGTGTTGTGTTCGGCTGGAGAACACATGACCAGTAACCAGCAGTTGATTGGTTAACTGCCAATGCTATAGCCGGCGGGAGAATTAAGGAGCTGCTATTGGCTGAGCTGTTTACAGCTCCAGTATAAAAGGGCTGTCAGTTTAGAGCTTGCTCGCTTGCTCACCTCAGTTAATTGTTTGTAGTTAATAAAAGAACTGTTAATGGTTCTCCTGCGTTGCCTCACTTCTTGCTGTTGTTTTGCAAATACAACACTGGCGACGAGGATTTTGTTAGCGGAGATCGCAGGGGAACAAAGCCATTCATGAGAGCTAGCCAGAGAGCAGAGCCAAGGCAACAAGACATTGAGGACTAAATTACCTCAGGCAAGTCTCCTTGATCAATGGCCACTCTTTCCACATTCGCTCCATTCGATCAGGCGAAGGAATCCTGGGACTGCTTTGTAGACAGGGTCAATTGTTTCCTGGCCACAAATGACTACAAGAGACTTCCCGATGACAGGAAATTAGCAGTATTCCTTAGTATATGTGGGCATGACATGTTTGAAACAGCCCGAGCGCTGTTGGTGCCTCAAAATGTTCAGGATGTACCATGGGGGGTGTTATTAGATAAGCTGAAGGGACATTATGCTCCCTTGCCCTCAAGAGTAGCCAGGCGCCATGCCTTCAGGCACAGGTACCAGAATGAGGGAGAGTCTATAAGTCAATACACAGCAGCGTTAAGGAAGGCTGCCCTTTATTGTGAGTTTAGTGACCTGGAGGATATCCTTCTGGATCAATTTATTTGTGGTATCAGGGATATCGAATTGCAGCGCCGCCTACTGGCCAGAACAGATATCACTTTTCAAACTGCAATAGATGAGGCTCAAGCCTCAGAACTGTCTGCTAAGTCGGCTTCTGAAATAAGGAAGCCTTTCAGCACTGCTGCAGCTGCTAAACCAGCCACAGTGCATCAGCAGGAGATGGTTTCTGATCAGTTCTCAGAGGAGGAGGAAGAGATAAGCCGTCTTAATTCGAGTTCTAGGAAGGGTTGGGTGACAGAGGAAAAAAAGCCACAGAATCCATGCTTAGGTTGTGGAGGAAACCACCACCGTTCTTTGTGTAAATTTAAGAACGTGGAATGTCGGCGTTGTGGCAAGAAGGGCCACCTCGCTAGAGTCTGTAGGGCCACGCTGCCCTCAATTTCCAACCCTGCAAAACAGCATACTAATTTCAACCCTGTGAGACCCAATCGTGATGCACGGCAGTGAGATAGGGCTGAACGGATTGAGGAAGATTGTTTCTCTATTCACCGGGGCACAGAACAGGGGGAAACCAGAGTAAGTCATGCCAGGTCAGGACTTAGGAAAAATTTTTTCCTCACAGTCCATATTGAGAATAAACCGTGTAGAATGGAGATTGACATGGGATCTTCTGTGTCTATCATAGCGTGGCACACCATTTCCCGCTTAGTGCCCTCCCTTAAAAAACACCAATTAGATCAATTGTAATCAAGGTAATCACATTCCCATTTTGGGTTCCGGGTATTTTCAAGTTCAATATAAGAACTTTAACGATCGCCTTAGAATCATAGTTGTTGATGGCATTCTCCCCTCTCTGCTAGGTCTGGAGTGGTTCGATGCATTGGGTTTGGCCATAACAGGCATACATGCTCTTGCATCAGACCACTTCTCCGATCTCTTCCAGGAATTCTCTGATGTCTTCAGTAAGGAATTAGGCAAATACAAGGGGTCTCCCATCTCATTAAATCTAGATCCCTCAATAGCTCCTATTCTCCTTAAGCCTCGCAGGGTTCCTTTCGCCCTTCGCACTAAAGTTGATCAGGAAATTGACAAATTATTGGCACAAGGTATACTACAACCAGTGGACCATGTTCGCTGGGAGACGCCTATAGTGATCCCCATTAAGGCCGATGGATCGATAAGGATCTGCGTGGACTACAAGGCCACGCTCAACAAGGCTCTACAGGCAAACCCGTATCCTGTTCCGGTGGTCCAACATCTTCTGCATTCATTGGGCCGCGGCAGCATATTCACCAAGCTCGACATGGCACAAGCTCGACATGGCACCAAGCTCGACATGGCACAGGCCTATCAGCAGCTTGAGGTAGATGATGAGTCCGCGGAGGCGCAGACGATCGTGACTCATTGCGGTGCCTTCAAATGTCGCCGGCTGCAATTCGGGGTCTGTGTGGCCCCCGGCATTTTCCAATGCCTGATGGAGAGACTCTTACATGGGTTCCCAGGGGTCGTCCCCTATTTCGACGACATCTTTGTGTCAGCCACCGATGAGGCTGAGTTGCTACACCGCCTCCGTGCCGTTTTGATCCATTTCTGGAAGGCTGGCCTTAAACTAAAGCGTGAAAAGTGCATACTGGGCATTTGCCAGGTCGAATTTCTTGGTTTTCTTGTCGATGAGCGAGGTCTGCACCCTACCCCCGCAAAGGTATGTGCAGTACAACAGGCTCCTACACCCACGACTAAGACTGAACTGCAGGCTTTCCTTGGCCTCCTTAACTTTTATAACTTATTCTTGCCACATAAAGCTACAGTCGCAGAACCTCTCCATCGCCTCCTCAACAGCAAGACACCTTGGAATTGGGGACGGAAAGAGGACGCAGCTTTCCGGGCCGTGAAGGCACTGCTCACCTCTGACAGTGTCCTCATGCAATACCATGCGGACTTACCTTTGCTCCTGGCATGTGATGCTTCACCCTACGGGATAGGAGCTGTCTTGAGCCACGTTCTACCAAATGGATCAGAAGCTCCTGTTGCTTATTTTTCTAGGACTTTGTCTCCAGCAGAACGTAACTATGGACAGGTAGATAAGAAGGCTTTGGCAGCCGTGGCCGGGATCAAGCGTTTTCATGATTACTTGTATGGCCGTGCATTCACGCTTGTCACCGACCACAAGCCATTCTTGGGCATCCTGGCTGGGGATCATCAAACCCCCCTCATCCTGTCACCAAGGATGACACGATGGGTTGGGTTCTTAGCGGCATACCAATACACCTTGGTCTACAGGCCAGGCAAGGCTATTGGGCACGCGGACGCATTGAGCCGTTGCCCCCTTCCAATTCCTGCAGAGGACCCTGCCCCTGCCTCATCAGTCCTGTTTATCGACGACCAGGCTATTCCAGTGTCAGCATCAGATGTGGTGAAGTTCTCTTCCAAGGACCGTACCCTCCGCCAGGTGGCCGACTGGGTGAGGAGGGGGTGGCCCCTTGGGCAGTTGGCTTCCGAGTTTCAACCTTACAAGGTCAGGCAGCATGAAATTTCTATCATCAGAGGCTGCCTACTCTGGGGCTCCCGAGTGATAATTCCAGATGAGCTCCGTGGCCGGATCCTCAATGTCTTGCATGAAGGCCACCCAGGCATCGCCCGCATGAAGGCGTTAGCCCGCAGTTACCTGTGGTGGCCAAGGCTAGATGGGGAAATCGCTGAGTGGGTGGCCGGGTGCCCAAGGTGCCAGATCCATAGAGCAGCTCCTCCAGCGGCAGTGGCCACTGAATGGGAGATGCCAAAAAGCCCCTGGGCCCGCGTCCACATAGATTTTGCCGGCCCCATCCAAGGTCACATGTTGTTGATTATCGTTGACGCTTACTCTAAGTGGGTCGAGGTTGTCTCAATGACCTCTACCACCTCAGAGGCACTGATCCATGCACTTAAGAGAGTTTTTGCCACTCATGGTTTGCCTGATGTTTTAGTGTCAGATAATGGCCCGCAGCTAACCTCAGCGGCCTTCCAAGCATACCTGGCAAAGCAGGGCATTCGCCACGCCACTATTGCTCCATTTCATCCTGCCTCGAATGGCCTGGCTGAAAGGACAGTCCGCTCAGCTAAAGAAGTCCTAGCTAAATTAGTTTCCGGAGATTGGCGAGACAAAATAGCGACCTACCTATTGGCACAACACACCACTCCATGCCCCACGACTAACCGCTGCCCGGCAGAACTGCTGATGGGCCGGCGATTGAGGACTGTGTTAGATCATTTGCACCCTGAGTACTCGCCAGAGAAACCCCCTGATTCTACCAGTGGAGCCCGCATTCCAAGTGGGGATTGGGTGTATGCCCAGCATTTTGGGGGACCCGGTGCCTACCAGGTCAAATAGAAGAAGTGACCGGCCCCCGTTCATACCGGGTTCAGTTGGAAGATGGTCGCATGTGGCGGCGCCATGTGGATCAACTGCGCCGCCGCCACATGCCCCCATCCAATGTACCGAGCAACACAGATCTGGCCGCATTGAATCAGCCACCACCTGTACAAAGCAAAGAGTCCTGTCCAGAAAACATGCCCAATCCTGATAGTCCACCCACAACTTCACCAGCTGTCGATTTACCTCAAAGGCCACATCAGGACCGGTCCAACGAGTTTCCATCCAGCGCAGCTGAACAAGCCCCAGAAGTTCGTGAAGTTCCTGTGTGGGTCCCATCAACAGCACCTGGTACGGTTGTACTGCGCAGGTCGGAGCAAGCCAGGAGACGCCCAGCCTACTTGGCCGATTATGCTTGTGCAATCCGGGAAGGGAGGGGTGTTGTGTTCGGCTGGAGAACACATGACCAGTAACCAGCAGTTGATTGGTTAACCGCCGATGCTATAGCCGGCGGGAGAATTAAGGAGCTGCTATTGGCTGAGCTGTTTACAGCTCCAATATAAAAGGGCTGTCAGTTTAGAGCTTGCTCGCTTGCTCACCTCAGTTAATTGTTTGTAGTTAATAAAAGAACTGTTAACGGTTCTCCTGCGTTGCCTCACTTCTTGCTGTTGTTTTGCAAATACAACAGGGGGCAATTATGTTGACTCTGTAAACTGTTTAGAGAGGGCTGTAAAGCACTGTGAAGCGGTATATAAGTCAAAGTGCTATTGCTATTGCTATTATCAGGGAGTGAATGATTTCAGAATGATGACCAAAAGACTGAGAGGAGGAGGTTTTTCAGGAAAAGGAGAGACAAGGGAGAAGGTGAACTTGACTGGATGGCAAGGAAAAAGAAAAAGAAGTCATTGCTTAATAGAATATAGAATATTCTTTATTGGGCAAATGTGATTGTCTTGACTGAACTTGAAAAACCTAAACTGAGTTGGGTCTAATCGGTAGGCTGAAGATCACCAGAAAATCCAGGTGGTAGGCTAGACAGGCAAGTTTTTTAAAAAAATCTCTAAGAAGTTAACAGTTACTTGTAGTTTTGCCATGATGATTATATGGACATGTCCATGAAATTGCCAAGATTTGGCCTTGACCAGGAATATGTTCAGGGTATAGTTAACACAAATAAGGATGGAGATGAGATGCTTGCAGTGCATATGAGAAATGAACAGCCATCTTTACAGCCGCTATCTTGACTTGTCTTGACCATATCTTGTGGACATCCTTCAGCTTGTCTCAACTGATGGTCCTTCCTTTTATATTTCAAGAATGGATAAGAGGGAGGGAGGGAGGGAGGGAGAGAAAGAGAGAGAGAGAGAGAGAGAATGAGAGAGAGAGAGTTTACAGTTTCTGTGTACCAAAGCCAACATATTTTGATGTCTTTGTCTTCATATAATAAATACAATATAATCAAATATAATTAGGTATAATTAAGTTTAAAAACCCTAAACCAGAACATTTTTAATTAGGGTTTATTGCAAAACCATAATGACCCAGTTTATACATAATGCAAGGCATAGCAGCTGAGCTCTCTCATTACTCTAAGCCCCAAACAAGCAGTACACATTATGGTTTAACATGATAAATGAACACCACCTATAAGTGCTTCCCATATATTTTAAAATATGGGGTGTGAATGTTTTTATAATTACAATTGCCTCCCTTCTTCCATACACTGTGCTGTTGACTTGCTTTTTCTTAATAATCCTGGCAATATGAATATTTCAGTGCAGTAGCCCAGAACTAGGCCAAATTAATTACTGCCACGTGAACATTTTAAATAGATTGATCCCAGGACTTTAACTCTAGAATCAAAGGCAAAGCCAAAATTGAGTTACAGGATGAACGTATATCGTGGACTGTGTAGAATATAAATCCGCAAAAGATCAGGGAACAGCATGAAGCAATTGAAAGTCCATTTCAGGAAACATTATCCTTCGGTAACTAAGGCCACAGCCCAGCAATAATTTTTTAAGAAAACCAAGAGTGTTCTGGTTTCCATCAAAAGCAACTCTATAACCCATATTTCCACATTATGTTTTAGAAAAAGGGTCAAACAGCAAAAGAAGAGAAAACGCAGAGAAGGGCTGATGCATCGAACACTGAAGGATGTTTCCTCTGGATATCTATGGCATTTCAACATTTATTGAGAGCGGTGAATTTCAAACTCCATGTATATGCTTCCCACTTAAAATTAAACAATAAAGCTAGAGCCTTTATACTGCAGAGCATTGCTCTGCTGTCATTCCCATATAATCAATGTCCATAAAAGAAGATAATGTGTCATTTTTATTATTTATTCATGCACCTCTTTTCTTGCAATGAGGCCTGAAATTAAGCTTTTTGGGGTCCTAGGGATTCGAGTCAGGGAGATTTACTCAGCAACCTTGTAGAGGCCTATTCGGAAGAAAGTTTGATTAATTCCAATGAGTTTATTTGCAGGTGAGCGAAGAGAATCTTGTAGCTTGGCTCCCTAGACTAATTCATCCCTGAAACCAACAGCATTTAACATGTTTCCATTTGGCTGATGGAGCTCCTTGGTTTGAATGAGCTCCATTATCGCCAGATTCCTCCTGACCTTGCAAAGGATTCTTCAAGGCTAGGCCTAGAATGAGCTAGTCTGCCAAAGCTTGGACACTAATGCAGTTTTTGTTTGTTCGCCACCCTTTCTATGATAGGGTCCCTTTGGCAAACTACTCTGCTGCTGATTGAGCTTCTTCATTGGTTTTTTTTTTCACTAGGAGTACTGAGTGCTGAGTATAGGTTTGGATACCGATCTCTTCAGGAGTTGACTGTTTTCAGCAAATATTGCAAGGGGAACTACAGGTAGTCCTCAACTTACAACAGTTCATTTAGTGACTGTTCGATGTTACAACGGCACTGAAAAAAAATGATTTATGACTGATTTTCACACTTACAATGGTTGCAGCCTCCCTAGAGTTCTACAGTTCTACAGAGGAATTATTGAGTCTGTCATCTGCACCTCTATAACTGTCTAGTTTGGTTCTGCAACCCAACAAGACAGACACAGACTTCAGAGGATAATTAGAACTGCAGAAAAAACAATGGCTACCAACCTGCCTTCCATTGAGGACCTGTATACTGTACGAATCAAGAAGAGGGCCGTGAAAATATTTACAGATCCCTCACATCCTGACATAAACTGTTTCAACTCCTACCATCAAAACGACACTATAGAGCACTGCACACCAGAACAACTAGACACAAGAACATTTTTTTCCCGAAGGCCATCACTCTGCTAAACAAATAATTCCTTCAACACTGTCAAACTATTTACTAAGTCTGCACTACTATAAATCTTCTCATCATTCCTATCAGCATCTCCTTCCACTCATGACTGTATGATTGTAACTCTGTTGCTTGTATCCTTACGATTTATATTGACTGTTTCCTAATATGATTTGATTGCTTATTTGTACTATGACTTAATGATTATCATTAAGTATTGTACCTTATGATTCTTGATGAAGGTATCTTTTCTTTTATGTACACTGAGAGCATATGCACCAAGACAAATTCCTTGTGTGTCCAATCACACTTGGCCAATAAAATTCTATTCTATTCTAGAGTCACATGATCAAAATTCAAGTGTTTGGCAATTAACTCACATTTATGACAATTGCAGTGTCTTAAGGTCATGTGATTCCCCCTTTGCAACCTTCTGACAAGCAATGGGGAATCCAGAGTCACTTACCACCCGAGTTACCAATTTAACAATTGCAGTGATTCACTTAAGAACTGTGGCAAGAAAGGTTGTAAAATGGGGCCAAATTTACCTAACAAATGTCTTGCTTATCAACAGAAATTTTCGGCTCCATTGTGATTGTAAATCGAGGACTACCTGTATTCTCCTTCTGAAGAGTCAACTTTATCATTTGGGTTTTGATTATAACCTTAGAACTCCAGATGATCAAAGATGTGTCTTTTACGTGCTATGGGGAATTTATTTATTTTATTTATTTATGTATTTATTAGTTTGTCAAACATGTATAAGATAGCAGGTATAAATATGAACATGGACATGAACGAAGAAAATGAATACAAATAGAATAGAATAGATTTTAGGAAGGAATTTGTCTTAGTGCATATGCTCTCAGTGTACATAAAAGAAAAGATACGTTCATCAAGAATGCTAAGGTACAACATTTAATGATAATCATAGGGTACAAATAAGCAATCAGGAACCAATCAATATCAATATCAATCGTAAGGATACAAGCAACAAAGTTACAGTCATACAGTCATAAGTGCAAGGAGATGGGAATGATGAGAAGATTAATAGTAGTGCAGATTTAGTAAATAGTTTGACAGTGTTGAGGGAATTATTTGTTTAGCAGAGTGATGGCGTTCGGGAAGAAACTGTTCTTGTGTCTAGTATCTAAATTATTTATCTAAATAAATGGGGACAATAGGACAAGAATGTACAGGAAGTCTTTGACTTACAACCATTCGCTTAGAGACTGTTCAAAATTACCACAACACTGTAAAAAGCGACTTATGACCAATACCCATACTTACAAGCGTTGCAGCATCCCCATGATCATGTGATCAAAATTCAGGCAACTGGCATGTATTTATGATGGTTGCAGCATTACGAGTCATGTGATCACTATTTGCAAATTTCCCAGAGGGCTTCTGACAAGTTAAGTCAATGGGGGAGGCTGGATTCATTTAACAACTGCATAATGCACTTAACCAATGCAGTTTCACTCAACAACTCTGGCCAAAAAAAAAAAAAAATCAGGCGCAACTCACTTCACAACCGTTTTGCTTTGGAAAATTCTGTTCCCAGTTGTGGTCGTAAGTCAAAAGGACTACCTGTACAGCAGCGTTCCCAAACTTGGGAGTTTTCAGATATCTCAGGCTTCAGTTCTCCTATTCTCATTCAGTCTGGCAGTAGGCTTCGATGCTGCAAAAAATCTTAAGTAGCATTCCTGCTCATTAAGAGGCTCAGGAGTTGCTGCAAACAAATTATTGCCTCCCATCAGAGCAAATTTACCTACATAGCAAATGTGCTCTGAATTAGTTTGTGCTCTGAGCTGATTTGAGATTATTCATTAGGGAAGTAATCCAATGTATACATGTACTACAAGGCATGTTAATGTAGGGACGATCAAGGCTGCTTGTAAATACTGACAATCAAAAGCAAATCTTGTGAAAGTTAACAGACGCATAAATGCAGCTATTGAGCCATGTAGTGAAAGGGAATTTTCCTCTTTTCAGGCATTCCTGAAATTCTCCTAGGATTATCTGCATTTGTATATAAGTGTCAACATCCATCCGTTTTTGGTGATTTGCGGTAACGTAATATAATGTGGAGGTATTCGATATCTTTTTTTAAAAAAAAGTGAGAAAGTCGAAATGAAGAAATTGCACATCTGGATTGCATGTGCAGACCACAAATGCTACAGCAAGGAAGCATCTAAGAAGCCAATTAATGATTTGCTGGCAATGTGCACAGTGTGTAAAGAGTCAGAATGAGAAATAGAGATATTTTATTCATTATTGCCTGGCATAGCAAGTGAATCAAGGACAACATAGGACGAGTTTGGTTAAAAATGAATGATGAGTCATTCGATTTAGTCCCTAGGCAAAAAGAAAAAATAAAACACATCCAAGGAAGGGATTATTAAATTTACTCTTTTGTCTATCAGTTCTGTCAGTGAAAAATTCTCTTAATTTGTATTGATTTTCACAATGGTGTTTTATTAATCAAGATTGTCAATTCTGCTTACAGCCTAAAATATGCATCTCCTTCCAGACATAATGATTAGTGCCCATGACAACATTTAAATTATGCAAAAGTTTGTTAATATACAAAACCGTGCAAACGAAAGGGAAGTGAAACAGAGCATTAACTGAAAATTGGTAAAGCAAGTGAAGAAAATCTGCCCGCCCAGGTGTTCCAAAAACATCTGTGTCAGTCTGTCTGCCTGTCAGTCTGACCTCCCCCTAATTTTACATTCACAACAACGTAAATAGAAGATTGAGCTAAGAAAGACTTTGTAGTTGGATAGCAAATTGAAACTCAGCCACCAAGTCGTAAGCCAACACCTTAATTCTTTCTCTATACTGACTTATTGATATTTTTTATCACCTGATCTGGAACATCTCTTTAAAATGCTGTAAACCCTCCATCATATTTAAATAAATAAAAACTTGAGCCAAGTTGCTGTTTCCAGCAACACATACAGGAAGAGATTAACTCTGACCCTAAGCTTTTCTTGCTGCGTATTAACCATCAAGTGGAGAAATTAATGGCACGGTGAATCTTTGGAGACTTTTAAATGTCTTTTATTGGCAGAAGAGAAGAAACATCCTAGTCAACCATGTAAAATACTTCTTTAAATCATCCAAAGGAAAACTCCCATTGGTTGTTGTTTATGTATAATGCTGTGCAATTACTTGTAAAGTCTCAATTTGCTGGCTTCAAGGCCAGCAGCAACAATGATGGAGAGTTTTGTTCTTTCAAACGGAGCTTTTAAAACACAGTTAAAAGAAGAAAGTGTTTCTCCAGCCTTGATGAGTTGAGTTGACCAGGTCAACTTTATAGGAAGGAAGTTTGCAGGCATTCCTGGATCACTGTTTGATTCGGATGAGTGTTTTATCACAACTGCCTTGTCAAGCAGTTTAAACATTATTTTAAAATTTGAAATCCAGAAATACATTCAGCATTAAAATGGATATGTCAAAATGAACAAATGAAACGTTTGAAAGGAATAGCAACATCTGTTCCCTAGACAGACGAGATGAAATACAGGCTCTTTGGCAAAACTTAAAGAGTTTTATTGGCCTTTCATCTCGCTTGTCAACTTACAGAGTGCATGAGCCAGTCAGTTTTGCTTTAACCATGATTTGATTATAAGCCGTGTTTTATAAACCATGACAATTTAAACAATAATTCCAACCCAACCCAACATATTAGGGTATACAAGTCTGTGTGAATCAAATCTATGACATAATTCATGTAACAGAGTAATGAGGGAGTTCACATAATCCCAAAGGTGCTTTTTCAAGAGCCAAGTGGACTTTCTGGTTTGTCCTTGAAAACATTTCAATCCTCATCCAAGAAGCTTCTTCAACTCTCACATAATACATTAATCATAATGGCTTGGTTATTGGCTGGTTTCAAATATCATTTTGTGTATTTAATTTTCCAGGCAGCACTAATGGGAATAAAGGAAAATTTGTAGCTCAGGGTTGAAATGAGGGGTCCTTGGTGTTCTCTGAGATTGGTTGTTTTCTTGTTGAGGTTTCATTACTCAAACTAGGTGACCTCATCAGTGCTGATAAGGAGTGAAATTTGCTCTCAGTTTTCTGTATATTCTACTATCTTGCCCTGACAGTGTTGGTGGGAACGGTAGAGATTTTTGGGTGGACTGTTATCTTGCTTAGCAGTTCCTTCAGTGGGGTATTGTTTACTTCTTGATGGTTGGTCTCATGTTAATAATCTTAGACTTCATCTAGTAGGGAGGTGTTTTGATCTTTTTGTTCCCCTTTGGCTTGTTGATAGTTGCTTTTGCATAGTATGTAGGTATTGTTTATATGTATGGGTCCATTGATGGCTAATTTGTCAATATGTCAGGCTAATGAGAATTGATGATCTTTTGATTATAGAAAAGCCACCAATCACAGTCAAAGAAGAGTATGGGACTTAGATAAGGAGGCAATGCAAGGACCTCATTAGGGACTGGTTTGTTTGCTTGCTTATAACTGTAAGGCTGATTTAGAGTTGTCTATAGCTGTTGCCGCTTACCTATACTGTGACAGGGTTGATGGGTAAGTGGAGGCTACAGATGGGCCAACATAAACAACTCATGAGTTCCAACTATGTGTTGTGTGGTGGTTCACACTCTGAGTGCTGATCGGTTGCAACTTCCTGCTTTGAGGCAAAGGAAGGGAAGGCATATTCAAGCAGGGAACATTAAAATTCACTCTTTATTCCTATTCAGTGGCCATGATGATTTAAAGTTTTGTTTATACACCAAGTCTCTCCCAGTGTCTCTGCAGTCTTCTAGCTCAATCTGGCATGCTTTGGGTCTCTTCTCGCAAACATCTGCTGGACTCTGGAGTTGTGTCTTATCTTTGGCTATGTCTACCTTTGGAAGACCATGTCCAGGGGATCTGGATGGCTCCAACTCTATTAGGCTTTCGTAAGGTATTGAAAACCTGCTATTTCTCTAGATCTGCTGCTGTTGACATGTTATTTTGGGTTATTGTTTGTTTCTTGTAAATCACCCAGAGTCACTTTCAAGAGCTGGTTGGCCATATAAATCATATACATACACATATACACCACTCTGTGACAATGGATGGTGGATTAGATGGAGGTTTTGTCTGATTCAGCAGGATTCTTATCTTTTACAGCAATTGTGATGACCCAGGGCAAGGCACAGAGACAACACAGCCAGATGATAGTTCAAACTCCCCTTTATTGCTCCAACTTTCCCCCAAACGCTCCCACGTTTATGGCAAGTCCCAGAGCAAAGCTCTCACACATACCTCCAGCAGCCTCTGATTGCGAGTAGTCCAGCAAAATACTGTTAGCCAGAACAAGGCAATGAGTCCACGAAGCAAAGGAACAGGGCAATGAGTTCATGAAGCAAACGAACAAGGCAGCAATAAAGCAAGAAGTCCAGGGAACTCCAGACCCAGCAACGGCACACAAAACTCCATGAATTCAGTGCTTGTTCCCAATAAGCTTGTTCCCGACAAACTCCCCACAGCATCTCCTTAAGTCTCAGTCCCCAGGTGTGCCTTGTTAAGAGAGGCAGGGTGTTCTCCTCCCATGTCATCAGGTCACCCTGCACTATTCCTGCCTCCTCTCTGCTCTCTGTGCTCGGGGATCAGGAGGGTGTGGCCTTTGCTCATTACCTGACCTCCGTTGCTCCTCATCTCCACAGCCTGGCCTCTCTTCTCCACTCTCTTGGTCATCCTGTCCCTGTTCCTCTCTGCTGACATGCCATCCCAAGCCTCAGGGATCAGGGGCTGCTCCTGCTCCTCCCCATGCTCCTCCAAAGACAACGAGGCCACCCACTTGACCGTCATCGGCCCCAGCTCCAGCTTATAATTCTCCGCAGATTCAGGCTCTGACAGGGCCATGACAGCAATAGCATACAAAAACCATAACCACCATAGCTGGCTATGGTATCTAGAGATAATAGGATTTATGGCTTATCATATACAGGCATTAAGAGACAGAGGAGCATGAGAAGGGCTGACCCATATAGAGTGGCTGAAGGTTGGGCAAGCCTGAATGGCTGACGATGATATGTACAGAGAGGACTGGATGCTGAAAATTAGTATGTACTAAGAAAATAGCTCTGATAAATAAGCTCTTACTGCTCTTCTTGAGTTTGCATGAAGACTGGATGAAGCTGGATGTGAACTGGAATTCCGAATTGTGTTAGGAAACTGCCGCATCACCTGTTTGATGATTTGGACATGGAAGTAAAATAGCTCTTTACAATACCCATTAACTTTTTGAGGGTGAATTAGGGTAATGTACTATATCACAGATTAAAAGAGTTGGAAGGGACCTTGTAGGTCATCTAGTCCAACCCCACGCCTGAGCAGGAGACCCTACACCATTTCTGACAAATGGCAGCCCAGTGATGAAGCTCCCACAACTTCCAAAGGCAACTTCTGTTCCATTGGTTGATTGTTCTCACTGTCTGAAAATTTCTCCTTATTTGTTGCAGCCAACCTCTGCCATGCTGCAGTGTTTGGGAAGGTTTTGATGAAAGCTGTGTAGAAGATGATGCTACAGTATTGGTTACACGAGCATATGATACAATATTCATTCTGTATAATCGAATGCAGCACTGAGCTGAGAGGATTGTGAAAGGATGAATAATGAACTCCCCAAGCTTAGGAGGAGAAAAGCAGAAGTCTTGCTTTGTTTATTATCAACTGCTGAAAGAGTTCAATAGCCAGCAGTCTTAAAAAAAAAAATCAAGGGAATTAAAAAAGGCCAGAGGAGTCATCCTAACTTCCTTCCTATCTGTGCTTAATACCTCCGACTGACCAGGAATTTAGAGGGATTAGTTATAATATTGTGGGAATAAGATACATCTGTGCTTAACCCAGCACCGTAGGCTGTTACATATATCCTTGGAAAGTCTAAGAATATTCAGGCAGCTGTTTCAGCTTCCAGTCACAAGGTATTCTGTAGTGGTTACATCTTTCTTTAACAGATTCTTTTAAGTTGGCAGATTTAGTGACGCATAAGCAAAATAAAAAATGAATAAAGATGAATTGATTGACTCAATCTAATTCTTTTGCTTGCCAACATCAGTACTTCCAGGGGGTTATATTCCTAATTGTAATAAAACATGCATGGCGTTATAATTCAGAATAAATAAAAAATAAAGCTTCACTCAAATGAAAACTGTAAGAATAAGCACTGAATATAAAGAAAAGATGTAAAATGTAATGTAAAAAATAGATGGCAGCATTTATACTATCCTGGCATTAAAATGGACTTCTCATGGTATAAAATAGCTAAATCACATTTTTTATTTCACATGGAGGATTCTGATATTAGCCACACTTACTAATTCTTCCAACTGAGAATGGCTGGATTCACACATCACACTAAGCTGAACTATACTGCACTGTGGTTATGGTTTGCACATTATAGATTATAGTTTAATGAGATTGGGACATATGAATTTGGGAAGCCCAAAGGTAGGTTGTAAATCAGTGGTGGGCTCCCAATTTTTTAACAACCGGTTCTCTGCCCTAATGATTGGCTGGATGGGCATGGCTGGGTGGGCGTGGCTGGGGGTTTCATGGGACTGAATGGGCAGGCAGGGTTGTGGAGAGAATCCAGGGGTCTCCGGTGGGGGTGGGGAGGAAAGAAAGATCCAACCTGTTTGTGTGTGTGTGCATGTATGTGTGTGTTTGTGTGTGTTTGTGAGAGGGAAGAGAGAGAGAGCATCAAGCTAGACTGGGAAATCTGGCTGTGAGAGGAAGAGAAGCTGGGTAAGCTGGACACAGATGCTTCCTGGGTCCCCTCATCCCAGAAGCAGCAACCTCACACTCTCCCCTCTCTTGAAGCCCCCTTCTTCGCACGGGATCACCCAGCAGCGGAGACAGAGAGGGAGAAAGAAAGGGGCAGTGCCAGCTTCTAGCATTGAGGGGAAAGTGCCACACAGAAACAGGAGCACACAAAAACGCTGCCCCCTTCTCCCTCTCCGTCTCCATTGCTGGGCGATCCCATGCGAAGAAGGGGGCTAACAGAGAGGGGAAAACTGCAAGGCTGCTTCTGGGATGATGGGACCTAGCACACATCTGTATCTGACTCAACTGGCTTCTCCTTCTCTCACAACCAGCTTTTTGGGACTATTTTTGGGGCATTTCCAGGCCATTTTCCAGGCCATTTTTGGACTGGAAAACAGCTGTAAAATGGCCTGGAAAATGGCCCAGAAAATGGCATTAAAACAGCCCGAAAAATGGTCTGTTTTTTGGCCAGTTTTGGCTGTATTTTGGCCCTTTTTCAGGCTGTTTGGGGGCCATTTCAGGCCTTTTTTCAGGCCATTTTCAGGCCATTTTTTGCCCCCAAAAATATCTTGAAAATGGCCCAGAAAATGGCCTGAAAACAGACTGGAAGACAGTCTGGTGGTGTTTTTTTGACCATTTTTGGGCCGTTTTTGGCCATTTCTCAGTTTAAAAACGGTCTGAAAACGGCCTGAAAATGGTCCAAAATATATCCTGTTCTTCTGGGCATTTTTGGGCTGTTTTCAGGGCATTTTTTCGGCCATTTTCAGGCCATTTTTTGGGCTGAAAAGTGAGATCGGACACGAGGAGCGGGTCTCCATGCTCCCATGCTGAATCCTCCCTGTTGGTGGGCTTTGAGAGGAGCCAAAGCCTCCCTGTAGGGGAGGCAAAGCAAAGAGGGTTGCCCTGCATGGTCGCAGACAGTTGCAACTCTCCTGCCTAACCCAGGGTTCTTCTTTCCCTCTCTGCCACAATGAGGAGAAGAGGCAGACTAAACATGGCTGCCACCAAGCTGGGACAGCTGAGGAATACCCAAGACTGGGGCTGGAACAGAGTTAATGAACAGTGATTAGAGCTGGGTGAGAATATTCCATTTTTTCTTTTTTTTGCATTTAATCCCTAAATTTAAAGGAAAAAAGAAAAAAATCCAGAGAAGAAAAGAGACTCTTAGGATTGCCTTTTTTAAAGTGGCAAATAACCATAGAGAGAAAAATCCTAGACCCAAATGAAAGGAACTGAGGGGAGAAAATCTAAAGATCTTTTAATCAAAGAAAATTGGATTCTAAATGGGTAGGTGTTGTTATGGAAAGGCATTAAAATATGCTGGAACTATGTACTTGAATTGATTCGAGTATTTAATTTTGTCTCTAAAAACTGAATTAATTTTGGATTTTAATTTAATCATGTTTGAAATAATGCTGAAACCTCTGTTGATACTGCCATCTACTGGTGAATGGAATATACTGCACCCCTAAAAATCTAGGAAGATTTGGACAGAAAAAATAAGCAACACCTTTTTGAAGGATTGTGGTGATACTAACTGTCCTATAATTAATTACTTTACTATTTTGATAAGGAAGACTTTAAAGTAAAGTGCCTTTTGTTGTGTGGAAACTGTCTAGACTATTTAAATGGAATTGATTAATAACCCTGAAATGTAAAGAGCTATGATTATTGAACTCTTTGATGAGCAAAACTGGAACTGAATATATTGTTTGTGGCCCTGACTAAAAATGGATTTATTAAACTAAAACAAGATGCCTTTTCAGGGGGAAATGAGTGAGAGTTCAAGAGAAATGGCATAGATGTTTCAAAGCATCAGGGATACCATGACAAAAAACCAAAGGGAGATAAAAGACTTAATCCAAGGGATAAGTGACAAAGGAGAAAATACGATACAACTGGCAA
This sequence comes from Ahaetulla prasina, assembly GCF_028640845.1. Taxonomy (NCBI): domain Eukaryota; kingdom Metazoa; phylum Chordata; class Lepidosauria; order Squamata; family Colubridae; genus Ahaetulla; species Ahaetulla prasina. The sequence continues at coordinate 39,055,929 of NC_080540.1, read as the reverse complement.
TGAATGAAGATCAAAGAGTCCAGAAAGAGAGGAGGCGGCGGAATGGAGGAAAAGATAGAACAGACAAATCACCAAATAAAACAAGAGGATGAGAAAAACTTTTTGAGAGATATAAAAATTGAATTGGAATTCTATAATCTGGGAGCTATTTCTGCAAGGGAGATGGTAGTATGGGTGGATACTCTGGAGATATGGCAGCTTAGGAGGATAGAGATAGGAGAAATATTCAGATGGAATAATGAAGATACAAATGTTGACAGAGACAAAGATCCAAGAGAGGAGTATAGGAGAAAAGCCCAAAAATGAATAAGAATTGAAGTATTAAAACAGGCAAGGGATGATCGATAGAATAGAGCTATTTCCCACCCCCCCTTTTTTTTCTTTCCTCTTTTTTCTAATATAATGATGGCCTGATTAAAAACTAGAAATAGAGGTAGAAGTAAGAATATACACCTTTATGTGAAGGACTACGTATTAACATAAATATGTGTCTTAACATTAGGATTAGTAAGAGTGACTTGACTAGAAGCCAGAATAGAGGCAGAAACAAGAATTAGGGGGAATATTAGTAGTTATAATTTCTATATAAACTGAAAATAAGTAATAATTAGATGGAAAGTTGAGAGTTTGAAAGGTGGTATTACTGTGTATGTTCAAGATCATTGACATTAGAATGAAACACTGAAATATTGAATAACTACTTTAAAATAATCAAGTATATTAATATTAGGATTATTTAAGTTTGATTAATGTAATAATTGACTGTTGTTGTTTGTATTAATATGAACCATCCCCAGAGGCCACATTGTTCATGTATTGATGCTGATATAAGTTTAAAAATAAACACCAATAACCCTTGGGGATGGGGGGAAGATTGCTAGCTTTTCTATTACGTTTCAAATTGTCCAGTGAGTAATCCTGTAAAAAGCCTTGAAGTTAAAAATCATTGCAAAGTTCCTAGAAAGAAAACCTCTATTCGCTTTGTGGTTCCATATATGTGTGTTTATGGATGGAGGGAGAGGACCTATTTCAGTGTTCCTGGGCTTGTAAATCAAGCAGTGTTATCAAGCCTGCGTTCCAGTTATTCATCACCATTCTTCCTTTTCTAAAATTGATCTTTTACACAGCACCTCTTAGTCTGTATGCTACCCACATCAAAGCCAGACTTATTAATGGTGCCACCTTATCTTTTTATTCTTCTCAGCCCACACAATACTCTGCCCCAGAAAGGCGGCATGCTTGTATTACACGTGTATAACAGAAGTCTGCCAGATAAGTTGCCATGTAGTTGCCAAGAATCAAGACTGGCTCATGATAACATAACAAAACAATGTAATTAAGAATAACATTTCTTATGCAATTCAAAGTGTTGTTTTTTTTATTTACAAGCCCAGGATGACTTACTATCTGTTTGTATATAATAGCTCCCACTCTAAGTGAAAGCTACTCATTCAGTAAAAGGCAACAGAAAGAATATGCTGTGGTTGTGTCTCTTAATATTAGCCCATTCAAGATGCTCCCATTTGCTCTAGTCTTTCTTTCTTTCTTTCTTTCTTTCTTTCTTTCTTTCTTTCTTTCTTTCTTTCTTTCTTTCTCTCTCCCTCCCTCCTTTCTTTCTTTCTTTCTTTCTTTCTTTCTTTCTTTCTTTCTTTCTTTCTCCTTCTTTCCTACCTACTTACCTACCTACTTAACAACACAATAGAAAAAAAGTAGCTTTTGTGCCTGGTCTCACATTTTGTAGTTAAGAAGGAACCTGTTTATTTTCTTCTTTTTTCATAGCTGGTTGGAAACACACCAAGCTTCTGCTGGCATGTGTGTCTGGCTCTTGTAAATGTTAAAGATGCATGCCAAACACAAAATGCTTTGGTTTAGATCATTTTTAAATATGTGTTTCTTCTTCTGACTATAATGATAGTCAGGATCACCTGGTTGATATGGGCAGCTATAGAAATTGAATGAATGGATGAATGAATGAATGAATGGATGAACGAATGAATGCATAATGAAGCAACCAGAAGTATTCTCAGCTTGGGATCATCTTTTTTTCCTATTGGAATATAAATATGTCATTGAATTCTTACTCTCTGCATAACTGCAGAATAGTCAGATGGGAAAATTTTGTAAACTATCTAAAATCACCTATGTGTGAGTTAGGCAGCTACACTAATTTGTTTAATATACCAGTATATAAATAAAAATTAATTTAAAAAAGAGGGATACCCAAATTGCACACACAGATTTCAGATATCTAAACTGATGTGGATGCATGATTCCATTTAAAAATAAACACTCAGAAGTCTACAATGACACACAAAAATGCCCCAATAACACAATGATCAGCATCCTACTGTTTGCGTGCTAGGAAATAGATTTACTTAAAAGGCAATAGCACTTCTCTAACGTCATAGTCACTGTTAATTCTGAGCTACAGTGCAGAGGCACTTCAGCTGGTTTTGAATAATCAAGGCAACGGTTACACAGGGAACTAAATGGTAGATCCTGGGAAATAAGGAAAACAGGCAGAGTGGGAAGAGGAGGTTTAAATAAAAACTCAAAGACCAGTGACTCGAGATTGGTTTATTTTGGCACACTTTCCTTTATTGCATTTATGATGAGGTCCACACATAATGGTAAGGCTTGACTCAGTTGTGTTCTGGAACACGTGAAGTGTTAGTGCCACTTTATAATGCCTTGGTAAGGCCACACTTGGAATATTGCATCCAGTTTTGGTCGCCACGATGTAAAAAAGATGTTGAGACTCTAGAAAGAGTGCAGAGAAGAGCAACAAAGATGATTAGGGGACTGGAGGCTAAAACATATGAAGAACGGTTGCAGGAACTGGGTATGTCTAGTTTAACAAAAAGAAGGACTAGGGGAGACATGATAGCTGTGTTCCAATATCTCAGGGGCTGCCACAGAGAAGTGGGAGTCGGGCTGTTCTCCAAAGCACCTGAGGGTAGAACAAGAAGCAATGGGTGGAAACTGATCAAAGAAAGAAGCAACTTAGAACTAAGGAGAAATTTCCTGACAGTTAGAACAATTAATAAGTGGAACGACTTGCCTGCAGAAGTTGTGAATGCTCCAACACTGGAAATTTTTAAGAAAATGTTGGATAACCATCTGACTGAGATGGTGTAGGGTTTCCTGCCTGGGCAGGGGGTTGGACTAGAAGGCCTCCAAGGTCCCTTCCAACTCTGATGTTATGTTATGTATGTTATGTTATCTCTGTTTTTTTCTCTGCATTCCATCACTGCAACAAACCTTTTCATTTTAATGTGGAAAAGTGCAAGTCCTGATCACCTTCAGAACAAGAGAAACAGAGAGACCTCGGCAATGATAGAGTTGGTGTCTCTTTTTCTGTTGCTTTTGAGCATACGTGGTTCTGTGCATAGTTATTATTTTTCATCCTGCTGTTAACCTGTGCATGTCTGCATATCTCATCGTGGTCCAGAATTTTTCTACACCCATAATCCAAACGTGCTAGAATCCGATTTTTGAAAAGGGGGGGTGTTGGGGGACGGGAGGAGGAAAGGGGCAATCAAAAATGTGCTAAAGACCTCTGTCAGATTGAACTCATTATGTTCCATTGCATATTTCAACCCAGCAGAATATTTTGATTTCACTTGTTGGCTTGGGAGTTGATGCAGTTTGATACCGTCTGATTCACATTAGCCCGACTGATGTATGCATAGCATTTGTGTTGTTCTCAAAGACCCAAGAGTACACTTTTAATCATCTTCCCATCCACAACGGTGGGTGTCTGCAGCACTGGGTCAGAATATAAATGTTACTAAATAGAAACAGGGTTGGCATGAGGGAGATGCATTCTTCAATAATAATTGGTTTAAAGAACTAACAATGGCATTCCTTCTTTTTTGCACATGCAAAAACAGCTTATGCATTATCGAAATCTGTTTTTAGAAGACAACGCAGTGTTTTTGAAGGCAATGCAGATAGCCAGAGAGAAAGAGCTTCAGGTGAAATCCCATTGTAACATATAGGTAGTTTTTGACTTACAATCATTTGTTTAGTGAGTGTTCGTCATTACAGCGATGCTAAAAAAGGTGACTTACGACCAATCCTCCTACTTATGACCATCACAGCATTATCAGAATTGGAGTGCTTGGCAACTAGCATGCATCTATGATAGTTTCAGTGTCTTGGGGTCATGTGATCATCATTCATGATCTTCTCAGCTGGCTTCTGACAAGCAAAGTCAACGGAGGAAACCAGTTTTGCTTAACGACTGCATGATTCATTTAACAACTGAAATGATTCACTTAGTATTCGTGGCAAAAAAAAGTAATAAAATTGAGCATGGCTCACATCTTGCTTAGGAATGGAAATTCTGATCCCCATTTTGGTTTTAAGTTGAGGACTTAAATTATTAGCCTTAGTCAGTAAATTGTATCAATTGTTTTCTAGAACAGCAATCTTAATTCTGGAACTATCATACAGGTGGTGATGGTGAAATACTAAACATTGAGACCACTGCAGCCCTTAAGGTCTTCTCATCCAGCTTGTCAGAGCTGCTATTGAGTTCTGTCCCACCATCTTCCTGAAGCTCTTCCACTGCTTCTCTGCACTTTTTCTTCGTCTTCATTATTCTGACTCTTGACATGGTTCTGCCAGAGTTATCTCACTCCTTGGTTCTTTGAGTTTTTATAAGCTCCTGCTTGTGTTGATCAAATGTAGTTGACCTGTTCTTCAATTGCATTTGATCCTTCCAAGCATTTTGAGATCTTTTCCTAATAACTTTTGCCCTTGTATTATATGTCCAAAATTTCTAGCCATTAGCTTCCTTATTAGAGCTTCTGGTGAGTAATCTGCTTTTACTACATCTAGTGCTAAAGTTTTTGCTTGGAAAATATTCTCAGCCATTTCCTCCATAATTTAAAGGCATCCATTTCTCTTCACTCAACTTTTCTGATGGTTCAGCTTTCACAGCCGTTTATTTACGACTGAGAAAACTATGCCCTTCACCACTAGTGTTTTTGTAATCTTTATACCTTAGTATCTTGTTTAAATGTGTCCAAGTCTTTTCTTTCAAGTAGTGAATTTTTCTCCTCCCCACAATTACATTCAATATCCTTTAATGTTTAAATCTAGGCAGATATAGTTAGTTACTACATCAGCTTTGTTGTTGTTAGTTGTGAAGTCATGTCTGACCCATTGCGGCCCCATGGACAACGTTCCTCCAGGCCTTCCTATCCTCTACCATCCCCCGGAATCCATTTAAGCTCACACCTACTGCTTCAGTGCCTCCAGTGACTCCATCCAGCCATTCTGTCGTCCCCTTCTTCTTTTGCCCTCAATCTTTCCCAGCATTAGGCTCTTCCTCTACCTATTTACATAAGCCTACATTAGAAACTGGAAGACCATTAGTTCTAGTCCCACTTTAGGCATAAAGGCTGCTGGGTGACCTTGAGCCAGTCAGTTTCTCTTAGCCCTTGGAAGGAGAAAATGCCAAAGCACTTCTAAAAGGAGCTGTGGTGGTGCGGTGGTTAGAGTGCAGTACTGCAGGCTACTTCTGCTGACTGACGGCTGCCAGCATTTCAGCAGTTCAAATCTCACCAGGCTCAAGGTTGACTCAGCCTTCCATCCCTCCAAGATGGATAAAAAGAGGACCTAAAATTGTTGGGGACAGTATGCTGACTCTGTAAACCACTTAGAGAGGGCTGTAAAACACTGTAAAGCAGTATATAAGTCTAAGTGCTATTGCTATTGCTAAAAACCTTGTTAAGATAACTGCAAAGACTTATCCAGGCACTGAATAAAAAAAAACTGTGTGTGTGTGTGTGTGTGTGTGTGTGTGTGTGTGTTCTTTCACTTTCAACAAGTGGTTCCTTAAACCTTCTTTCTTTCCAGCCATCAAAATAATATCACCAGAGGTAGTTGATAAATCTCTTTGTAATTTTAATTCCAATTTCTGTTTTTTCTAGTCCAGTATAGCTCGTGATACGTTATCCATATAAATGAAACTGTGGTTTCCATTCCTGATTAAAAACAATAGCTATCATTTTTAACTACTGTACAACATCTTGTTAGGTGGTTCTGCAGGTATTTTATCAATCATTGTAGCTTTGTTGTAGCAATATTAGCTAGGGCCCATTACCTTCATTTTCCAAAATGTCTAGTTGCAGTACAGTGATCTTTCAAACAATTCCTGGACTTGGGAACATTTTTATAGCTCTTCTGTACACTTGCACCATCTCTTCTTTATGTCTTCTTTTTCCAGTTGATGTTTGATTTCTGTCTTTTACTGTGCTAAACCTTGTATAAGAGCTGCTCTAGATTTCTGTAATTTTTAAAAGTAAAACTCTTGTCATTTCTACTTGATTATTATTCTCAAGTTTCTTCTCACAGTTTGTTTAACTATCATTCTGTCTCTTCTCTTTTTTTTTTAAATAGCACTTAGACTTATACACCGCTTCGTACTGCTTTACAGCTCTCTCTAAGCATTTTACAGAGCCAGCATATTGCCCCCCAACAATCTCAATCTTCATTTCACCAACTTCGGAAGGATGAAAAGCTGAATCAACCTTGAGCTCTAGCAAGATCGAACTCCTGGCTGTGGGCAGAGCTAGCCTGCAACACTGCATTCTAACCACTGCACCACCATGGCTGGCAGCAGGTAGAAACTCCAAAACTAAATAGGGATGGACCCTGCTAATTTATCTGATTCCTCCAGGAAATCCAGCACTGTAAGCCAGACTGGGAAGGTAACAAAAATCCTGAAGGAAGGGAATGTTTGATTGGGCAAAATTTCTCCTAGTTCTATTGCCCTTTACTTTTCTCCTTTCTTTGGCTATTTTCAACCTATCAGCCATTTCAATTTCTTTTGTTTTGGATTTCAGGTTTCGTTTTTAGTTTACTGCATATTTAATGGGGTTGCAAATTTCAGTCTGTAATTATTTAGGCTTTCTATTTATCAAATCTAACCTATTAAATCTATTTTTACCTTTATCAAATAATCATGTGGAATACTGCTGAGTTATTTTGTCAGCCTGATGATTTATTTGCTTTCTTTAGCTTAAGGGTAATTTTGCAGGATGTGTAATCTAAGCCAGGGGTCTCCAACCTTGGCAACTTTAAGCCTGGAGGACTTCAACTCCCAGAATTCTGGGAGTTGAAATCCTCCAGGCTTAAAGTTGCCAAGGTTGGAGACCCCTGATCTAAGCCACATTCAACACCAGCTCTTTTTATTTTTATTGCAGACAGAACAGAGCTTCTCCATCTTTGCTTGCAGAGTATATAATATGTTTGATTTTTATATTGTCCTTCACTGATATCCACATATAGAGTTGGCCTTTAGGTTCTTGGAGGAAGACATTTTCTGTAAGCATTGCATTTTTAATTTATTTAGTTTAGTACAACACTATCAGTCTCTCTTCTGCTTTATTTCTTCATCGAGGACAAATTTTCATAGGGTTTTTTTTTTTAAAGCTATTTTACTTCCAGTCACTGATAAACATGTTCTTTTTTTGGTGTTGTGTTGACTGCTGGGATACAAATTTGTACTGGAGACTTAAATCCAGTAGGAATTCTTATTAGAAGATACCTTCTAAACAGACTGCTGAAAGAAGACTGCATAATTAAGTAATAGGAAGTATTATTAAAAATGCAACAATGTTCATCAAAGAGTTGCCTAGAACGTAAAGTATCGACTTAGTCCACCTGTCAATTTATTTCCATTTTATTTGAAGTAAAGGCTATATTTATTAAGACATAGGTGAGGATAGAGAGCCTTCACTTCTACCTAAACCATAGGATGGAGGGAAGGAAGCAAGGAGGCAGGAAGTGGTAAGGAGTTCCCTTTATCTTTTAAACACATCATCATCATCATCATCATTTAACAACGCCATAATCCCTTGTGGGATGGAGTCTGGGCAACTGAGCTAGCAGAGCGTTTAATGGCCAGATGCCTTTCCTGTCGCCAATGCGGAGCTTTGTTGAGCAGATACATTCTCATTGTGCCCAGAGAGAGAAATATCTGCCTCTACCTAGGATTGAACTCACAGCCTCCTGATTGTTAGGCGAGAGCTCCACCTCTAGGCCATCGCACCAGTGCTTTATCTTTTAAACACATGCAGTCATTTAATTGACATTAGGTCAGGTAAGAGAGAGAGAAGGGATTGTGTGTGAAGATCCTTCCCATCTATCCCACCATTTGGCCTAGTGATCAAAAAGGCTCCTTCTTTGAAAGAGGTAGAATCATCTCTAACTCTTTACCTGAGCCAAGTCCTGCCTCTGCCATCTTCCTGGGCTCCCATCCCAAATTTTGTACCTTGGCTGTAATTCTTTGATACAGTCCTAAACTCGAACTTGCTACCTTTTGGCTAGTCTTTATCTGTTGTCACTTATTCAGCCTTGGCAATGCCACTGAGACCTCTGTAGCAAACTACTTGGAACTGTAATCCTGAAGAAGCTATATTTGCTTTGAAACTTGGCAAGGGTGAATTAAACACCAGGGCAGAAACCTTAAGCTTCTTCTTTTTTTCCCAACAAAAGTGTCTAACTCTTATTCTTTTACCAACTTAAAATTTACAAATGAATGGGTTAAGCTATTCTTGTAACATACAGTCAGGCATCACATTCTGCAAATCTGAAACCTCTTGTTGGAGGATTACCAATGGAGCTGAGAAGAGGAAAAAATGTACTTTTGTTCTGCAGTGCTTACTGACAAAATGAGAAATAATTTAACTAGATTATGCAGTCTTTTCTTCCTGCAGTGGATGACAATGACAAACAATGGGTTCTGAAAAGAACAAGATTTACACACGTATGTATGTGTGGGTTCAGGGGTGGGTTCTACTTATCTTTACTACCAGTTCGCAACAGGCGCACAGCATGTGCAGATTGTTTATTATGACCTCCAGGCAGGTGGGTGGAGCCTCCTGACACTTTTACTACCTGTTCATAAGAACCGACAGAACCGGGAACAACCCACCACTGGTATGTATGTATGTATGCTTAGGTCTCTTTTATGGATGCTTTTTATCATGTGGGATCCATTCTATGACGGCCTTGATCCACCTGCCATCAGTTCTTCTTGCTATGTGACCAGCCCATTTCCATTTCAATTCTTTCTATATAAATAATATATCTGAGTTAGTGTTATAATAAAAGGATTTAAAGAAGAAACTTTTCCCCCATACATAAAGTCTAAAAGAGGCTGAATGTCTTTTAGTCAAAACGTATCCCTTATGAATATTGGTGCTGCAATATTTACCCAGATTAAAAATTAGATTAAAAATTACCATTTTTGGGTTTTGTTTTTGCAGGTTAGGAAAGCCAGTAATGTGGGATAGGATAGTAGTATTTTAAAAAAAGTGTGGAGGAAATGGAGTAGTTTTCTGGAAGCAAAGCCAAAATTAAGAATAAATTATTGCTTTATATAGCAGATAATTAAATATGAATTTGGTATGGCAAGGTGAAATAATGGTCAGCAACAATGTGATTTACAAAGGACTAATATAAATTATATGGAAAGCATCAGGGGTGAAATGCTCCTGGTTCGGACCAGATCGCCGGATCTGGTAGCGATGGTGGTGGGTAGTTCAGAGAACCGGTAGCAAAATCCCTGCCCACCCCCCGCCAGCTGAGCTGCGCGATCATCAGAGGTTTTTTTTTTTACTTTTAAAACCATTTTTTCTTTGGCCGCAAAAATGCTTTTAAAAGTTAAAAAAAAAAGCACCTCTGATGATCGCATGGCTCAGCTGGGATCATCAGAACCCTTTAAAAGCATTTTTTTCTACAACCACTTCAGCTGAAGACATTGTAAAAATGCTTTTAAAAGGTTCTAATGATCAGGCAACTCAGCTGGGATCATCAGAACCCTTTAAAAGCTTTTAAAAGGCTCCTCTGGCGATCCCAGCAGATCGGCCAAAGAGGTTGTAGAAAAAATGCTTTTAAAAGTAAAAAAAAAAGTTGCCCACACCCACCCAGTCACATAACCCCACCACCACCAAGCCACACCCACAGCACCAGTAATAAGAAATTTTACATTTCACCCCTGGAAAACATCCCCTTCAGCAGATAAGCAGGGATTAACACCAGAAAAACTTCAAGCAGAAAATAGTGCCATAATCAAGAAACTATCAGGAGAAAACTGCACCTTTACCAGCAGGGCAAGTTCCTGCATATAAACAAGGAGCAAAGCCCGTACTTGATAGCACTGATCATGTTGCCTAGTTGGAGAATAAAATGTCTGTAAGCAAACAAGCAAATTCAAGGAGCATCAAGTACTTCACAGTCCAATTCTGAGCTACGTATATTTTCTTTTTCTACAACAATACTATGTGTAAAACTCCTATTAATGTGCAAGATCAGATTGCAGCTCTTTTTTCAAACACATTAATGCTGCTGCTGTGGTGGATCATCTAACTATAAGTATGCGCATGGATATGGGAACAAATTAAATTTCCCTGTAGCAACAGTAGGAATTTCAATGGAAGAAGAATATCACATTTACTTTGAACATTATACTTAGAGAAAATTTGAATGAGCTGCTTTATCATTATTATACAGTCTTGACTGCTAAAACAAATAATTATTTTTCCAATAAATGAATAAACCCATAAATGCTGGCAATGTAATGAGGCTGGATTATTTATTTTTTATATATGAGGCAACAATAACTCAAAAATACTGGCATTCATTGTAGAATGGAACATATTCTAAACGTAATTCCTTTACAACCCGAGATAATCTTACTAAGTTTCACTAAACTAAGTAACCTTTTAAAATATAACTAATTGGCACCGAATATGTCAGTAGTTCTAAGAATTCTACAAATTAAGATTATTGATATCTTCTTTAGAATAATGGCTAACTAAGGCATATGCTTTGTTCAGAATAACTTTTTATTTAAAAAATAAATCTGACATAGTATTTAATTCTAATTGCACTACATGCCATATACAAAATTCATTATTTTTCAGTTAATATCTCATTTTGATTCATAATTTAAATAATTGATTTAATGTATTATTTCATGTTAATGGTCTTTTTTAATGACTGGAACTGTGTTAATAATTTTTAACTTTAAGTTTGACATGACATGTGAGTTCTGATTAAAAATGTATATGAAATATCTTATAAGCTTATAATGATTTATTAGACTGTATTAGCTTGATATTTTAGATTTGTTGCTTGTTCATCCATGTTTCATTGTATGTACCTGATTTTCTTATTTGTATCACCTACTTCTTTTATTCCTCCAAAAATATATGATAATAATATGTGGGAGGGGAAGCATATGCATCATTATGCCAGGCATCAGCAGATGGTGCTGTTGAACATCATCTTCCAATTTTTTCAAAACTGGAAAAGAGGAAATACTATATTGATAATGATTAGAGGTCCAGGAAAATGTCTTTAAAATGGATGCAAATAGAACAGTCAAAGAATTTGCTTTTTTCTGTTACATTTGGCATGCAGAAGTAATTTTATTATTTACTTCCCTAAAAAGTGTTCTTCGGAACATAAATGAAAATCCTCGGTGTCATAACATTTATAGGATGTATGAAAAATTTTGGCTTAATATACCTATTCAAATAAACTCCTGCGAAAGTGATAGCCCTTTCCTGTTCTGTGAATTATGTTTTACTCAATGCTCGGATCTGTAAATTGAGAAAAAGCAGATCTAACTTTTTATATTATATAATCTTCCCTCAGGGAGCATGTTTGGTACATTGGTTATGGTACCAGGCTATAAACCAGGAGACAGTGAGTTCTAGTCCTACCGTAAGCACAAAACCATCTGAGAGGCCTTGGGCCAATGACACTCAGCTGCAGGAAGCATGTGAAATGACAAAATTGAAGGGACGTAATGCCCAAGTGGTCATCAGTAAATTGACTTGAAGGCACAAAATAATAATAAAAAAAGATCCAATACCTCTTAGAAACACAAACCCATCTCAATCAAATTTACATGAATCTGACTGCAACAATAAATATAAAAAAAAACCCCATACGTTAAAACAAGACAAAAATATAGCAAAAATAAAATTATGGCAATGTTAAGATTGCACCAGCCAACATAAAGTAATCTCACCTTTAATCCTAGTATTGTATCAATTCTCTCTTCTCTAAGATTAAGATAGATATTTGGCATATAACCTCCATTCCATGCAACACAGTTTACTGACTCAGCAGAGGCATCAGGAGAAAATGGATGATCAGAAGAGTTTAGTAAGCTATAGAACATTCCTATTTAACTCCAAAACTCTATGGGTGGCCTTGGCATACAACTTAGTTGAAAGAAAACTATTGTTCACTGCTGATAACTGCTATGTAACTTGATGTTTTCAGAGCAGAGATCTCAAGACTGAACACTGAAATTCTTGGCATCAACAAACTGAAATAGATTGGAATGAGTCCCTTCATGTCATTGGCGCTTCATATTTTTCTATGTAGACAAGAAAGACCTAGACCTGTGATGGCGAACTTATGGCATGCATGTCAGAGGTGGCACGCAGAGCCCTCTCTGTGGGCACATGTGCCGTCATCATGTGCTCTTCTGGTTTCCGGCATGAGCCAGCTGGTTTTCACGCACGCCGGAGTGCTGGAAACCTAAAGATCAGCTGGCTGGTGTGAATGCGCGTCCTGGCCACCTGGTCTTTGGGTTTCCACTTGCGTGCATGCGCGCCAGCCAGCTGGTCTTCACGTGCACCGGAGCGCCAGAAACCCGAAGACCAGCTAGCCAGTGCACATGACCACCTTTTCGTTTTGGGCACTGGGTGCCAAAAAAGTTCACCATCACTGACCTAGAAGAAATAGAATAACCATCACAATGAATAAAAGGGTGTCAAGTACCCGACTATAACCCACTAAATAATAGAATGATCACAGTTCAAGTCCAAGACAAATCAGTTAAAATTATGATTAATCAAACTCTACTTTCCAAAAGAAACAGAAGTTGAATAGTTCTACACTGATTTGCATCACTAAATTAAACAACACACAAAAACAAATCAAAGCATCATACTAATTATAGGTTATTGGGAAGAGAAAACTGGGTGAAAAATAGCATCTGGAAATATAGCAAATTTTGGTGTTGGCGTGTGAAATGAAGCAGAAAACAATCAGAATTTTTGCCGTGAAAAGTTAGCCTTTATAACAATGATCCAACAAACTCCAAGACGCTCAACACATGGACATCATGGAATGGACAGCATCAACTTAATTATGCATTCTGCAAACAAATATGAGAATATCTATTCTGTCAGCAAGAACAAGATTGGATTGTGACTGAGGTCATGAATGCATTGTTGCAAAATTACAAGTTAAACTTAACAAAAAGAATAAACTGATCACAGCAACAAGACACAGCCTCATCTATAAAAAATCTGGTGGCGCAACAGGCTAATGCAGCCTATTATTAACAGCAACTGCTTGCAATGTTGCAGGTTCAAGTCCCACCAGGCCCAAGGTTGACTCAGCCTTCCATCCTTTATAAGGTAGGTAAAATGAGGACCCAGATTGTTGGGGGGCAATAAGTTGACTTTGTATATAGTATACAAATGGATGAAGACTATTGCTTGATATAGTGTAAGCCGCCCTGAGTCTTCGGAGAAGGGAGGGATATAAATGCAAAAAAAAATAAAAATGATTATGCAGTGAAAGTATAGAATAGATATAAGATATTAAATTTAATAAAGAGAATGCCTGAAGGACTCTGAAGTGATATATATGTGTTTAAAATGGAAGCAAACGAAAATTGAAATGCAAAGAGAAAAAGAGGATGAAATTGTTATTTTCAGAACTTTACAAAGGAAGACCTAAAACTAGATGATATGAATGAAGATTTGACCATTGAACTAGAAATGGACTTCTGGAAAGTTAAATAGGCTCTAGAAAATGTTGCTAATAATAGAGCTACAGAAGTTGAGTAAATAGAAGCGTTCCTATTTGCAGTACCATTTAACATAAGATAACACAGTTAAAATGCTAGTTGTGGTTTCTAAGCATGTTCATAATGATCAAGAGTCTGGAAGAAAATCAAATTATATCTTAATTCCTCTCCTCTCTTTAAAAAAAAAGTGCCAAAGACTACAAAATAATTACACATTTCTCACATGTAGTGAGATAATGCTCAAGATGTTTGCAATCTGATTTCAACAATATAGGGAGCTATACCTAAAGCAATTAGATAAAGAAGATGGTGGCTTGCCCTGCCAATGTTGGTGGGAGACTCTGTTACTTCACAAAATATGAACAAACTTAACCATAGTTCCAGCTGGGAAACTGCGACCATCCTAGACAAGTCAAGTCCAAAAATGCTAGATAATTTCTAGAAGGCTGAGACTCTGACAAATTGGTCAACAATAGACGCATAGACATAAAAAAAAATCTACCTACTGTGCAAAAGAGACAAACAACAAGCCAAAAGGAGAACAAAAAGACCAAAACACCTTCCCGCTAGCAATTAGCACCCAGATGAGAATAGATTTACTCCAAGATTAACATCAGACCAACAATCAAGAAGTAAACAGAAGTAAACAATAACTCAATCAAAGAACTGACAAGCAAGCTAACAATAAACAGCCCAATCAAAGAACCTCCAAGAAGATTCCCACCAACACTGATGGAGCAAGCCACTAGAACAGTGATGGCTAACCTTTTCTGGACTGAGTGCCTAAATCGGGCATGTGCAAATGCGTGCGCATGCGCCCAAACCCCCAAAATACAATGCCTGCGCGGTCCCGTGCCTGCACCCTGCCCCACATGCATGCGCACATCAACTGCACATACCTACACATGTGCCCCCCAAATGCCCCCCAAATGTGATCCACCCCCATGCATGTATGCGTGGCCCCTCTGCATGCTCCCCCCACGTGAGGCAGAGACCCTAAGACCAGTGGGAGGCATGCGCATGTGCAGTGGAGCTGAACTGGGATGACAGTCCCCATGCCATCAGAGAGGGCGCTGCATGCCACCTCCGGCACACGTGCCATAGGTTCGCCATCCCAGGACTAGAATATAAACTGAGAGCAAACTTCATTCCCTAGTAGCACTAATTTATTTATTTATTTATTTATTTTATTTTGTCACATAGTGTATATATAAGCGTAAGCATGAAATAATTATACAATATATAAGCATATATATAAGTATGAGTGTGTAATAACTATATTAATTGGATATAATGAAAGGAAACAATAGGACAGGAACTGTAGGCACGCTTGTGCTCTTATGCATACCCCTTAAAGACCTCTTAGGAATGGGGTGAGGTCAATAGTAGACAGTTTTTGGTTGAAGATTTGGGGATTTTGGGAAGAGACCACAGAGTCAGGTAGTGTGTTCCAAGCATTAATAACTCTGTTACTGAAGTCATATTTTCTGCAATCAAGATTGGAGCAGTTAACATTAAGCTTAAATCTATTGTGTGCTCGTGTATTGTTGCAATTGAAGCTGAAGTAGTCTTCGACAGGAAGGACACTGTAATAGATAATTCTATGAGTTAAACTCAAGTCATGTCGAAGACAGCGTAATTCTAAATTTTCTAAACCCAGGATTTCAAGTCTGGTGGCATAAGGTATTTTGTTGTATTCAGAGGAGTGGAGAACTTTTCTTGTAAAATATTTCTGGACACGTTCAATTGTATTGATGTCAGAAATATGGTATGGGTTCCAGACAGCCGAGCTGTATTCAAGAATTGGTCTAGCAAATGTTTTATATGCTCCGGTTAGTAGTGTAGTGTTTTTGGAGAAGAAGCTACGCAAGATTAGGTTTACAACTCTTAAAGCTTTTTTTGCAATGTAGTTGCAGTGGGCTTTGGCACTTAGATCATTTGATATGAAAACTCCAAGGTCTTTAACAGGGTGGGGGTCATCTGTAAGGTAATGTTCATCAAGCATATACTTAGTGTTTGGGTTCTTTTTTCCAATATGTAAGACTGAGCATTTGCTGGTTGAGATTTGGAGTTGCCAAGTTTTAGACTATTCAGATACAAAGTCAAGGTCTTTTTGAAGGGTAGCTGTATTGTTGGTGGTGTTAAATAGTTTGACATTGTCAGCAAAAAGAATAAAATTACTTGTAATTTGGTCACAGAGATTATTAATGTATAATATGAAGAGTATTGGTCCAAGAACGCTGCCTTGGGGAACACCACTTTTGACAGGAACAGGATTTGATATAGCATTGCCAGTTTTGACCACTTGTTGTCTGTTTGACAAGAAAGTTGTTATCCAATTGTGGAGAGGTCCTGAGATACCATAGGATTTTAGTTTTAGGAGAAGTTTATCATGTACTACTGAGTCAAAAGCTTTACAGAAGTCTATGTAGATTGCATAATACCTAGTTTGGGTAATGAAACATCCACGGTCAGAGAGCACCAAGGACTCCTCATTTCAACCCTGAGCTACAAGTATTCACCTTTATTATAAGCAAATAATATTCTGAAGCTAAGACAATTCATGGGCCCGTAGGATTAAGGGATTAAGTTAGGACCTCAGGCTCCACTCTCAGTCATGATAGCTCACTGGATGACTTGGGTCAATCTTTATTTTTCAATCTAATCTTCTATAATATTTATGTTGGAAATAAAGTGTTGAAAGTCATCTTGAAAAGCAAAAGAGTAAAAACATCTAATGATCGCGATCATGCATATTTACTTGTTACGTGATTGTGATTATTTAATACTCTTGCAATCTGCCTTAAATTCTGTAACATTTCAGTACAGCTCGAGCTTCCAGACTGAGCAGACAATGTTGGGGTAAAGAGGCATTTTTATAATCTATATGAGCAATGAAAGAATTATGCTGCTACCAGCTTATTTTCATAGAAGACAGATGGGAACTACACACAGATGTTGTATATCAGCTAGAGTAAATGAAAAATATGCTTAGGCTTTTTTTTTTATCAATACTGGCCTATATATCTTTACTTAGTAATAAGTCCTATTTGTTTAAACTCCCAGATAATCCCATTTTATATTGATCTTTTGTATTTTGTTAAAGCCTCACAACTGAGGCTTTTTGCAATTAGTTGTCCATACTATTATTTCAGTTTAAAACCTGGGACATATTTCTCTCTACCATTATTGTTCTGTAGATTCTAAAAGATTGGCTGCATCCAAAATTCACATTATATTAAGTCATGGTAGAAAGTCATAAATCATGATTTACACAAGACTCATTACTTGGTTCACACAACGTTGAGAATAAACAAACTACATTATGTGTCTACATAAGCATTATGCTTGAACCAAGTCAGTGATAACTAGCTAGGATGTTAATGTTTTTCTCATTTTGTCTCAAAGGCCTTAAAGCTTTAAATTAAGAATTTCTTTCAAACATCTAACCTAAAAGAAAATGTTATTACGGTAGCTTGTTCATCTATCAATTGATTTACATGTGGGAGAAACATACACCTGATTTGTTTGTCATCAAGCTGGTGTCTACTCTTAGGAATCACAGAAGTAGTTTTTTTTTCCTCAGGAGAATCTGACTCCAGGTTCTTTAAGTCTTCCAACAGAGTATCTTTTGTTTCTATAGCTGAGTTTATTTAACTTGTTGCTGCTCGAGTGGTCATGCTCTTTTTCCTCTTTCCTTCCACCAATCCTTAAAACCATAGTGGCATGGTGGCTAGAATGCAGTATTGCAGGCTAACTCTGCCTACAGCCAGGAGTTCGATCCTGACTGGCTCAAAGTTGATTGAGCCTTCCATCCTTCCAAGATCAGTAAAATGGGGATCCAGAGTGATGGGGGCAATAGTCTGACTCTGTAAACTGCTTAGAGAGGGCTGTAAAGCACTGTGAAGTGGTTTATAAGTGCTATTGCAATTGCACCCATGTGCTTTTCATTGCAGCTCTCTTTATGCCACAGAAAGATAAATGCAAACCCTGGACTGAAAAAAATTGCCCATCACTAGCTTATCCCAAAGGTGCTTTTTCAAGTGGCAACTGAACTGAAGCTTCTTCAGCTTCTTGGATGAGCTCACAGCTGAAGAAGCTTCTTGGATGAGAAGTGACGTTAGGGGCAATATGCTGATGTTTGTTGCCAGGCACTATGGAGCGATATATACCAGTAAGATTAAGTGTTATTGCTATCCAAGCCTTACCGGCTTTTTGAATATGTCCAAAGTATATGCATTTGAGGCTGGTCATCTGTGTTGTGGTCTGCCAGCAGCCTGCAAAATGGCCATCAGGGCATGAGGTGCGGACTCCAGAGCCTCCAGAGACTGATAGTAGTGAGGCAGAGGAACAGTAGGAGCCTGTTCCTAATGCACACATGAGAAAAGCTGCCAGAAGGTAAGAGCAGCTCAAGCAAAGAAAACGACTCGGGAGTAGGGCCAAAAGATGATTGGCCCCTCTCATAAGGTGTAAAACAGACCAGCAATGGCATTTGCTGGAAAACAACGTTGGTAGCTTCATCTTCTTGCAATTATTTTTCTATCTGTGACTTCTGAACGTTTTCCAAGAAAGGCCTTTGGCAGCTTGTCTAATTAGATCAAGGTTTACGATAGGACTGAGGAATTTGTGTTGGGAGGAATTTGCTTTAATTTAGTTGAAGTACACTGGGAATGCAGTAATTCTCAGCTGTTCGAATAAAGTTTGTTTTTTCACTGACTGAGTTTCCTACTACCTACTTGGGCCTGGGTCACAACAATTTGTATCTCAAGTGAGAATTCTGGATTGATTTTTTTTCCCCCTAAGACCCATTTCTTCTCATTTTTCTGGGGTATCCACAGTATTCTCAGAAGTTTATTCCAACAACAAAGTTTGCAAAACTCTTTCTATCCTGCTTCCTCACAGTCCAATTTTTGCTTCTATAGAGGGAAGATGCTTGTCTGCATAGTCCTGATCTCTGTGGATACAGACACCTCTGAATGTGTTTTTCAAGGCCTTCATTGCTACTTTATCAAGTGCCATGGTGTCTGTGACGTATTTTTGAATGCACAAAAAATATAGAGGCAAAACAAAAGTCTCATTGTTAAAAAATGAATACCTTTTTAAAAATCTTTTAAAATATCTTTACAAGATAGCATTTTGAAATGCTATTTTACTCCCAGTAGTTTATTGAAAATGTGCCCTTTAGTTTTATAGACAGGAAATTAAGTTTTGGTTAAGAAATTGTTCCCTTATGCTCTAAGGCAATTTAAATTATTCTGTAATTGGGAACCTCCATAACAGAACTGTTTATTTTACTTGTTTACTGTATTTATAGATTTAGTATACACAATAATGGATTGCATTTTTTTGATTTACTGTTTTTGCCATATTTACATTATTGCATTGGGGGAGGTAATGAAAAAGACATCATTGCTACTTTTTTGCATTAGAAATCTTTATTAGACAAAGGGAGACTATCCATACAGAGGAAATCTTTGATACTAATTCTTTATCATGAATATTGTTGATTCTAGGACATATTTTTGAAAAACAGATCTGTCCATGGCTTAAGACCCCAATTTTAAAAGTAGGTGCAAATAATCAGGAACAGGAGTAGAATGCACTATGAGTTTATGATTGCTACCTATGCACAAGACTCTGATCTACTAACAATCATGCTAAATTGGCACAAGGTAATGGTCAACACAAGGAATTCATGGGGGGCTGATCTTGGGTCTCGTGTGGTTATGCAATGACTCCAAACTGATGATGCATTTAACCCCATCCTCCAGCTCAACCTGCTCATCTCCTATACATAGTCCACTAAGTATGGTTAGTACAAGTGAGTATAACAATTCCTAAGCAAGGACTGTTGTGTAAGATGCAAGTGACTGGCCTTTGAATTTTTTCCCTTTGTCCTTATTTCCTATCTACTTCTACTTTGACTTCACTGAGAGAAAGCTGCAAGAAAATCTCGACAACAATTAAAATTTGCTTTCTTCTAATTTGATGCATGTGCTGTGCACAATAATTCACAACATGCCCTGCAATAAGTTACAAATGAGTCAACTTTTCAAAGACTAAATGGTCTTGCCATAGACAAAGCTTGCCACAGACGAAGCAGAAATCAGCAATTGCTAATCACCTTTATCAAGATGCATTGTGTGAAATCAGATTGTGGGGTTATAGAAAAAGGACAATACTAGGGCGATTACACTTAAAAGGATACTACATTCACTCATTTGTGAATGTAGTATCATTATCCTCACACAGTAAGTTATAGGCCAGGCAAATCACAATGCTAAGTAATAGCTAAGGTGGCTGTTATATATAACCATGTTCTTATTTATACTATATTAAACAAAAAAGTTAGGTTCACATATGCTAAGCAATTGCTTGTTTAACCACAACTCAAATTTACACAATAGTCCATGGATTTGCAAAGATATTCTATCATCTCATTTAAGAGGTTCCTCAGGAGTTCTGAATAAATCTGGAGATTATTAGGGAAAGGAAGTACAGGAAAATAGTTTCCTGGGATACCATTTTACAGCTTATTTTTATTTTAAGAGTAAAACTTGCATTAAATATTTTAGCAGCCTCAGCAGGTGCCAACTCTAACCTGACATTGGCTGACCTCCAAAAGTCAAGCAGGACTATATTTTGGTCAGTACATACGTAGGAGATCAACTGGAACATCCTAGAAAAAGGAAGTGGTAAACCTTTAGGATTTTTGCTAAACTCTGTGAAGTCCATGAGAACTGAGCTGATTTTGAAGAACTGGGACCTGGCGCAGATTCCTTTTTCAATGTTCATTCTGAAATGCTGGTTTATAAGAAATTGATGTTGCGTTCCTATAACCACTTAATCTGATTTCACACAGTATATCCAACTCAATGTACTTTATAGAACATGACTTGTGCTGCTAGATCACATTAATTATACTAGACTGGCATTCTGTATGTAGTGATCTATCTGTCTGTCTGTCTGTCTGTCTGTCTGTCTATCCATCCATCCATCCATCCATCCATCCATCCATCCATCCATCCATCCATCCATCCTGCATTTGAGACCTCAGCACCGCACAAGAGGTTGAGCTCCTATTCCTGCCCGAATTCCTGTCCATCTAGCAGTTAAAAAAGCATGCAAATGCAAGTAGATTAATAGGTATCACATTGGTGGCAAGGTTGTTACCTTCCACCTTTGCACCTTTGGCATATAGCCGTGTTGGCCAATGATTTCAGAAACTGTCTTGCTTGGCAAAAAATGGAGATGAGCACCGAGCCCTAGAGTCAGTCAGAGAAACCTTTACTTTTACCTTTGCTGGTGGTGAAAAGAAAATCTGATGCTGTAAAGATTTTTTCTCCATAGGAACCTGGAATGTAAGATCCATGAATCAAAGCAATCTGGACATGGTCAAACAAGAGATGACAAGACTGAACATCGACATCTTAGGAATCAGTGAACTAAAATGGACAGGAATGGCTGAATTTAATTCAGATGACCATCAGGTATACTACTGCGGGCAAGAATCCCTCAGAAGAAATGGAGTAGCCTTCATAATCAATAAAAGAATAGGAAAAGCAATACTGCGATACAAGCCTCAAAATAACAGAATGATCTCAGTTCGAATCCAAGGCAAACCATTCAATATCACAGTAGTCCAAGTCTATGCCCCAACCACTGGTGCTGAAGAGGATGAAATTGACAGGTTCTATGAAGCTCTACAGCACCTTATAGAATTAACACCAAAAAATGATGTCCTTATCATCATGGGGAATTAGAGTGCTAAAGTAGGAAGTCAAAAGATAATTGAAATAACAGGCATGTTTGGGCTTGGAGTGCAAAATGAAGCAGGGTACAGACTGATAGAATTCTGTCAAGATAATACAATGGTCATAGCAAACACTCTTTTCCAACAACCCAAGAGACGACTCTACACATGGACATCACCAGACAGTCAACACAGAAATCAGATTGACTATGTGCTCTGCAGCCAAATATGGAGAAGCTCTATACAGTCAGTAAAAATAAGACCAGGAGCTGACTGTGGCTCAGATCATGAGCTTCTCATTGCAAAATTTAAACTTAAATTGAAGAAAGTAGGGAAAAGCACTAGGCCACTCAGGTATGAATTAAATCACATCCCTGATGAATATACAGTAGAGGAGACAAATAGATTTAAGGAATTAGATCTGATAGACAGAGTGCCTGAAGAACTATGGATGGAGGTTCACAACATTGTACAAGAGGTAGCAACTAAAACCATCCCAAAGAAAAAAAAAGGCAAGAAAACAAAATGGCTGTCTAAGGAAGCTTTGCAAATAGCTGAGGAAAGAAGGGAAGTGAAAGGCAATTGAATGCAGAATTCCAGCTAGAAGAGATAAGAATGTCTTCTTAAATGAACAGTACAAAGAAATAGAAGAAAACAATAAAATAGGGAGGACCAGAGATCTCTTAAAAAAAAAAATTGGAGATATGAAGGGAATGTTTCATGCAAAGATGGGCAGGATAAAGATCAAAATGGCAGGAACCTAACAGAGGCAAAAGAGATTAAGAAGAGGTGGCAAAATTACACAGAAGAACTATACAAGAATGAGCTTAACGTCCCTGATAACCACCATAGGGTGGTCACTTACCTCGAGCCAGATATCCTAGAATGTGAAGTCAAATGGGCCTTGAGAAATCTGAGCAACAACAAAACTAGCGGAGGAGACAGTATTCCAGCTGAGCTTTTCAAAAATCTTAAGAGACAATGCAGTAAAAGTGCTACACTCAATTTGCCAGCAAATTTGGAAAACTCAACAGTGGCCAAAGGATTGGAAAAGGTCAGTTTACATTCCAATTCCAAAGAAAGGCAATGACAAAGAATGTTCAAACTATTGCACCACTGCACTCATTTCACATGCTAGTAAGGTTATGCTTAAAATCCTACATGCTAGGCTCCAGCAGTATGTGGATCGAGAACTACCAGGAGTTCAGGCAGGATTTCAAAGAGACAGAGGAACTAGAGAGCAAATTGCCAACATATGCTATATCATGGAGAAAGCTAGGGAGTTCCAGAAAAACATCTACTTCTGCTTCATTGACTATGATAAAGCCTATGATTGTGTGGATCACAACCAACTGTGGCAAGTTCTTAAAGAGATGGCAGTACCAGGCCATCTTATTTGTCTCTTGAGAAACCTATATGTGGGTCAAGAAGCAACAGTGAGAACTGGAAACGAACCACTGATTGGTTCAAAATTGGGAAAGGAGTCCGGCAAGGGTGTTGTGTCTTGCCCGCTCTCACAGCAGCCGGGGCCTTCTTATCTGCTCCCGAACACGGAGGAATGTATGCCTCCCGGTCCCAG
The DNA here is from genome assembly GCF_028640845.1 of Ahaetulla prasina. Classification (NCBI taxonomy): domain Eukaryota; kingdom Metazoa; phylum Chordata; class Lepidosauria; order Squamata; family Colubridae; genus Ahaetulla; species Ahaetulla prasina. The sequence continues at coordinate 39,032,739 of NC_080540.1, read as the reverse complement.
TCCTGGCTCCATGCCCACACAAACTGCAGAAGGAGAATCTCCCTGCCCCAGCCCTGACTCCATGCCCAGGCAAACGGAGCAGCTAGACCCCTCCCCCTCCTCCACAGCATGTGAGCCTGAGGAAAGTTTATTTCCAACAGCTGCTGATTGGAGTGACCCTCGCATCAGAAGACTGGATAGGCAGAGGCAACAGAAGGAAGGGAGGGGCAGGCCTTAATGAGTGCTGAGTCATGGAGCCACACCCCATGGCCTATATAAAGGATCTGCTTTCTGGCAGTCTCTGAGTCAGGCAAAGTCGAACTTATCTTGCTGAAGTCACTTTCTGGTCTCCTGCCTGCTCTGAGGACTTTGCTAGGACTTTGAGCTGCAGAGGCAAGCCTGATTCGGATTTCCCTGACCCGGCCGTCAGCGGAGGAGTGGGACACGACAAAGGGTGTATACTGTCACCCTGCCTATTTAACTTATATGCAGAGAACATCATGAGAAGGGGGGGCTAGATGAATCAAAAGCTGGAATTAAGATTGCTGGCAGAAATTTAAACAACCTCAGATATGCAGATGATACCATTCTAATGGCAGAAAATGAAGAGGAACTAAAGAGCCTCTTGATGAGGGTGAAGAAGGAAAGTGCAAACGTTGGCTTGAAACTCAATATTAAGAAAACTAAGATCATGGCATCCGGCCCTCTCAATTCCTGGCAAATAGATGCAGAAGAAATGGAAGTAGTGACAGATTTTATTTTCCTGGGCTCCAAGATCACCACAGATGGGGACTGCAGCCAAGAAATTAAAAGACGCTTGCTCCTAGGGAGGAAAGCTATGGCAAATCTAGATAGCTTACTAAAAAGCAAAGACATCACCCTGTCAACAAAAGTGTGTATAGTCAGGGCTATGGTTTTCCCAGTTGCAATGTATGGCTGTGAAAGTTGGACCATAAGAAAGGCTGAGCGCCAAAGAATTGAGGCCTTTGAACTATGGCGCTGGAGAAGATTCCTGCGAGTCCCATGGACTACAAGGTGATCAAACCGGTCAGTCCTAGAGGAGAACAACCCTGACTGCTCTTTAGAAGGCCAGATCCTGAAGAAACTCAAAAATTTTGGCCACCTAATGAGAAGGAAGGACTCACTGGAGAAGAGCTAGGAAAGATTGAGGACAAAAGAAGAAGGAGACGACAGAGAATGAGGTGGCTGGATGGAGTCACTGAAGCAGTCGGCGTGAGCTTAAATGGACTCCAGAGGATGGTAGAGGACAGGAAGGCCTGGAGGAATGTTGTCCATGGGAGTCGGACACGACTTCGCAACTAGACAAGATATCCAGAGCAATCATAGCAGAATAATCATGTTAAAAAACAGTTTGTCACTCTTGTGTCGGCAAGATTTAACAGCAGAGAAAGGAATCAGGAAGTTGCAGCAACTGGATTTGTCTAGTTTAATAAAAAGAAGGATTAGGGGAGACATGATAGCAGTGTTCCAATATCTCAGGGGTTGCCACAAAGAAGAGGGAGTCGGGCTGTTCTCCAAAGCACCTGAGGGTAGAACAAGAAGCAGTGGGTGGAAACTGATCAAGGAAAGAAGCAACTTAGAATTAAGGAGAAATTTCCTGACAGTTAGAACAATTAATAAGTGGAACAACTTGCGTGCAGAAGTTGTGAATGCTCCAACACTGGAAATTTTTAAGAAAATGTTGAATAACCATCTGTCTGAGATGGTGTAGGGTTTCCTGCCTGGGCAGGGGGTTGGACTAGAAGACCTCCAAGGTCCCTTCCAACTCTGCTGTTGTTATTGTTATTGTTATTGTTATTATACATAAGTTTAGGACCCATACAGTGCACATCACTGATTTGTTCTGGGTTGTCACTTGAGACTTGTTTGCAAAGGTAGATCACTGTAAGTTTACAGAAATCAGTAGCAGTGCTTTCCTTTTTCAATAATAATAAAATCTGATCCCGAGTTGCAGGCAGAGAAGCTCTGCTTGTCTGCTTATGTCTCCACTTCCACTCGGGGGCATCACAACTGTGCAATGAAAACCCCCTCCCCCCCTATTTTTTTAAACCTGTGGGACAATGCACGGTCTTGCTTCTAATTCCCTGCAACAAAGTCCTAATTTATCTGGGAGACTGGAGCATTATGTATTTACACTAGTCTTCTGCCTGGAGAGTTTTCATGGTAGAATGTTGACAGGAATTCCTTCAGGAGCAGAATCTACCAGAGGAAAACAGCAAGCTGACCAGCTAAAGCAGTGCGGATCTAACAAAATAAACGGGCTGCAGTACAATTCCATTCCTATGCCACTGAAATAGCATAGAAAATATGACCTCAGGAGGGAATTGCTGGCGCAAATGAAAATCAGATGCAGTAACGTAAAGACCGCAGGGCATATGGCTCATCCAGATGCACTGAGATTTATGTACCTAAACAGAAAAGTGTGGCTTATATATTGTGCGTCTCCTAGATGGGGATGAAAGCTACTCCAGGAGCTTTCCAAAGAAATGCACAAGTAACAGTGGGGGAGGAATTTATTCATACCATGCACACATACATATGTATGCATGCACACAAGACCATGTGCACAGAGTCTGCTTTGGGCGCTGAAAAACAGGGACACCAGCCTCTTATTCACTGCTTCTGCCAATAGTGCCCTGGGCAACTTTCAGCTAGGCAAACATTAGAGGAAAAGCAACAGCCTTAATGTGATTTCCCTTCCACCCGGTTTCTGCTACACAGCTACAGGTTTTTGTTTTTTTCTTATTTGCAGATTCACAGATGTTAATTGGGAGTTTTTCCAGAAGAAGACAAGATATAATGTGTGTTCTAAATAGCTCCTCAATTCTTTGCTGTTATGATGATTAAATTTAATTAACTAATTAAATGGAATCCCAAATGTTCAGGTAATGTTATTAGAACAGAAGGAGTTTTGCCTGGAGTTTTTGCATTCAGAATCCACTATTTCGTTAACGCTACTGGTCTAGTAAGATATCCCAACATCTCCTATTCCATGCCAAAACTGTTTACAATATCTTTTTTTACTGGGTTGTTTTCTTTCTTTCTTTCTTTCTTTTACTAGAGTTCACTATTAGAAAACCTAAAAGGCCAGATCATCTTGAGAAGGGCCTATCTACATGGACACTTAAGACTTGACACTGACTGGATATAGAACATAATCAATTGATCGTCAATCAATCAGATTAGCAATAGCACTTAAGATTTATATATCGCTTTACAGTGCTTTACAGCCCTCTCTAAGCGGTTTACAGAGTCAGCATAATTGCCCCCAGCAATTTGGGTCCTCATTTTACCCACCTCGGAAGGATGGAAGGCTAGGTAAACTTGAGCCTGGTGAGATTTGAACTGTCAAATTCAAAAGCAGAAGTAGCAGAAGTAGCCTGCAGTACTGCACTCTAAACCACTGCACCACTGCACCACTTTATAGCTCATTTGGGAACCATAAAGTTATAAATGGGCAATAGAATTCTGATTTCTTATATAAGGTTAATTCATAAATTATAGTTTAAAAAAAACCCAATTGATTTCCTACACATATCATATTAAACCAAATCCAAACAAATCTTGATATATTTTAGTGCAATGGGGATGATCCAGTTAGTACAAATCAAAGTTAAACCAGCTGTTTCCCAAACAGGAAAGATAGGTTTAGTAGCTGAGGTCAACAGAAAAAAAGAACTAAGGGACTTCCTGTGGCTCCGCTGGTCATTGAGGATGGTCTTTTTAGACCACCAACCCTGGATCACATAGAGCTGCTAAGACAGCGAAAATCAGCTGTCTAGCAGCTTGGAAACCTTTCCCTTGGGTGAAGAGGGAAAGGTGAGCGATTGGGTGGAGGTAGAGCTCCCCCAATAGCACCAGGAATGATCCTGGAGGCTTGAAGAGGAGAGCTCCCTTGGGAACCCCAAGAGCTCCGCATCCAGGATGCCTCTGTCTTTTTGGCAAAGCAAAACGCCGCAACCACATCTGCGATCAATATTGAGTTTAAATGGATTTCTGATTTAACCAGACAGAGCAATGTCAGGAGGCAAGGTAGATGTAAGTACCAGACCTCAACCCCGTGTGTGGATTCCGTTTGAGAAGAAAGGAAATGGCGTCTGAGTATAATGGGCGTGAAAGTGAAAGTCAAAGAGGTACTTATTAACACTGTTACAGTTTATAACTTTGCTTAAACTTGCTGGATTTTACGTTTATATGAAGAAACTATAAAGAAAGCTGGAAGGATTATACAACTGACTTATTTAACTTAAATACTGTGCTTATGAAAAGACTTTGACTTTGTTTCAAATTATAAAATTAAAGTAAGATGGCTTCTGTACAAATACAGCCTGCTGTTTTCAAGGAAGTTGGAGTGCCGTTAGTTCAACTACATAAATTACAAGAGGAGCTGAAGGAATTTTTGAAGGCTCAAATTTCTGTTCGGGATAAAAAAATTAAGGAAATTGAGGAGAAAATATTGAAAATTAAAGACTTTGTTGCAGCTGAGGATGAAGAGATAAGAGAAGAAGTGGTGGCAGCATTTAAGACTTTGGTTGAATACACAAAACAATTGGATGAAAAAGTGGAAGAGATGGATCAAGTTAATTCGAACTTAAAAAGCAAAATAGAGGAGCTTCAGACCAAGATGGAGAATATAAAGCAGTTGGATGATAGAGTTGAAGAAATTAATCAAGTTAATTTGGACTTAAAAAATAAAATAGAGGTGCTCCAGATCAAAGCAGAGAGAGCAAAAGAAGAGTGGGTGTTATTGCAATACAGAGTTATGGAATTTGCATTGAGAGTAAGAGGTTTGAAAGAAAATAAACGAGAGGACTTAAAAAAGATTTTTGCAGAGGCTTTTGCACAGCTGATTGGACAGGAACCAGTGGACTTTGAAATCCAAATTGAAAAAATTTACCGTGTTAACTTATGGGTTGCAAAGCAGAGACATTTGCCAAGAGATGTAGTAATTTATTTTACATCTAGGAAGATTAGGAATGAAATTTCACAAGTTTCTTATAGAAATAAAATTCAAATATTGAGACAAGAGGTATTTGTATTGAAAGAAATTCCTCCTAAAATGTTAAGAAATAGAAAAGAATATGCTTTTTTGATGGATCAGCTTAGAAATCTCCAGATACAGTACAGATGGAATGTACCAGCTGGATTAACAGTAAACTATAAGGGAGGGAAATATTGTCTTACTACAGTTTTTAAAGCAACAGATTTTTATACTAAAGTATTGAAGGTTGGAAGTTTACCATTGTTAGAAGGTAAGATGAAAGGAGAGGTGGGAATGCTTAAAAAAGGGGAAAAGGAAGCAAAGCAAATACAACCTAAAATTGGGGCTGTAAATTTGGGAGAAGAAACACAGAAAGCCGTAGGGAAGGATCAAAGTATGATTGTAACTATTAAATGTAAAGAGCAAGGAGTAAGAAGTAATATTTTTAAATGAAAAGACTTTCCTTTCATGGGATAGGGTAAATTATAAGCGATATTTTTGAATATAAAAAGTAGAAAGAAGTTATGAATTGTATGATAAATGGGGTGTAAATTGTTTAGAAATTTATGGTATGGGGAATATGGGGAAGAATATGAGATAAATGTTAAATTTATATAAAGAAAGATGATGTTTATTATTATGTATGATGAATATATAAATATGATGGATTATAAGGTATACTAAGGAATAATTTTTGATATTACAACATTGGAAGATGGGATACTGTTTATCACAGAAGATTGGATTCTAAACTTAATGGACTTAGATGAGAAGGTAGAATTATCAGCATATTTGAAAGATTATTTTTGAAAGATATATATATATAAAATGGAGATTGAAATAACAAAATACTAAATAGCTTTTAAATGAATAAAAGGTGATTGTATTAGTATTAATATTTTCCTTTTTCTTCTTTTTTTATGGAAAAGGGGAGTTGAGGTTCAAGAAGAGGGATGGGATTTTATGTTAATTAGCATATTTTAGTTTATGATTGTTAGATGTGATACCCTGTATTTGCTCTGGGAAGTCGGGGGGGGGGGAGAAGGAGGGAGGAGGGAGGAGGGACGGTTAGGGTTAGGGTTGGGGGGAGGGGAAAAATCTTGTAAAACTTTTTCAAGAAAAAAAGAAAAAAAGAACTAATAACAAAGATTTCTAAGAATGTGGAAATTAACAAACAATTGCTTTATTAACTGACTCTTCTGCACATAATAGTGATTTCCACAAATCCTGTTTCCCAAAATCTTTTAAGGCAGGGGTATCCAGTCTTGGCAATTTTAAGACTTATGGACTTCAATTCCCAGAATTCACATAGCTGGCTGAGGAATCTAGGAGTTGAAGTCTACAGGTTTTAAAATTGCCAAGGCTGGATACCTATGCTCTAAGGCAGGGGTATCAAATCAAGGCCCGCGGGCTGGATCTGGCTCACAGGGTGCTTAGATCCGGCCCACAGGACCGCCCTGGAAATAGCAAACGACCAGCCTGCAGTGCCTCAGCCAGTGAAAATGGGTCCCCAATCTCCATTTTTGGCTGGGACGGCCTCTCCTCCCAAGCTCCGTTTTCTCTGGCAGAGGGTTGCAGGAGGCCGTCTGAGCCAAAAATGGAGATTAGGAGCCTGTTTTCACTGGCAGGGAACTCGGGACACTACAGGCACCCCAGACACAAGTGATGTCAAGCTGGCTACACCCCCTGGCCGCCGCCCTGGCCGCTGCCCAACAATCTTGTTGCGGCCCTCAATGAAATTGAGTTTGACATCCCTGCTCTAAGGGCTAAGTAATAATTCTAACAGCAGGATAAGGCTAAGCTTTTTACAGAGTTTGGAGCTAAAAATTATCACTTTTTTCATGGGTAAATATGATTTGGACATTCAAAAATATATTTCTTCAAAATGCCCATCACCTCTGCCGCACTGTGGGCCATGACATCAACTCCCCCTCTGGTTGCAACATTCAGCCTTCAATTCAACTGTTGATCCAGCAGCTTCAAACATTATGACACTACCTGAAACAGACATGACCCTCAATCATATCCCAGGGCTATCCCCATCTATTCTCTGCCTCCCGAGTCCCAGCTGATCAGGAGGAAATGGGGATTTTGCAGTAATCTTCTCCTGGAGGGGGGAGGGAATGGAGATTTTACAGTATCCTTCCCCTGCCATGCCCACCAAGCCATGCCACGCCCACCAAGCCACAGCCACAGAACCAGTAATAAAAAATTTTGAATCCCACCACTGATGGGGAAGGCACAAAACCAGAAAGGTGTAATCTAAGAAAACTCACATAAACCATAAATCCTTCTTTCCACCACATATTAAATCACCATTGCAATTAGTGAACCAACAATAAGCTAAACTTCTAAAGTAGTTTATTGACTTTAAAGAAATCCTGTTTCATTGTTCCCCATACATAAAGACAGTTAATTATGGCTTAGCATGTAAATGCATCCAATAATTTTTGCACTTTCCTATTTTTTCCTGTAATATTTTCCTTCAGTTACCTTCCCTGAATTCCTTACTTATCATTTCCTTCTTTTCAGCACAATCAGTGTTCTGGATTAATCATTAAGTATTGGTTCCTTATTCTAACCTGCTTGTCGTATATGCTGCTCTGGGCTTTCATTTTTAAGAGAACACTGAAGCTTCTCTGGAAAATCTGGATTGTATGGGTTGCCAGTGGGATTAGGCTAATGCTCAATCAAAGTAGGCCAATATAGCATCTGAGTCATCTCTGTACTTCTGATCTTCTCATTTATGCAGGGAGGTCTAACATTATAGGATGGCCCACGTGTGTTGGACCTTTCCTTTCCTTTTAAGTAAAGTGACCAGATTTCAGCGATGGCAGAGCGGGACACTATTGACAGGGGGGGTGGGCTGCGCATGCGCGCTGAGTCTTGCCACCTGCCTGAAGGAGGAGGAGCGGCTGCTGCTTCTCCGCTCTTCCAGGCAGGCTCCACTCTCCTCGGCTCTCCTCTCGGCTCTTCTCTTCCTCTCGGGTGAAGTCAAGCGGTGTCTCTCCTCCCTCTCGCGCCCCCTTCTCCACCACTCCCCCTTCTCCGCCTCCTCCTCTTGTGTTGCCGCCTCCCATTTTCAGAATGGGAGTGAAACAAAAAAAAATTAGGACTTTTTGGAATTGTCGCGGGACGCGGGACAAATTATTAAAAAGTGGGACTGTCCCGCCAAAAGCGGGACGTCTGGTCACTATACTTTTAAGGACTGAGGGTGCCCCATTTTGTCTCTTTCTCATGGATACCCTGCTCCTATTTTCTTGCTTTCTGCCATTTTAATTTTACATAATCCTCCTTTTCTTTTTGCTTTTCCTTATCTCTTTTCCCTTTTTTAATCTTGTATCAGCATTGCCCTGCTGAACTGAAGCTATGGACTAACCCTTTTTTCTTCAGTTATGCTTCCTGGCCTGTCTCCATTTTTCAACCCCTTGCAACAAGTTGATGTGCCTTTAGGGATGTGGTGTGATACTCCTTGATCACTGTAAGTCACAGAAGGAAGGGGAAAGATTGCATGCATGTGGCAGAGAGTGGTTAGGAGATAAAGGACAGGAAGCTTCATGAAATCTGGGGAAACTGAAAAAGTGTTTTCTGGGAATAATAAAGGTTCAAAGCAGTGGGAGCTTTTATATACCCTAGGACAGGGGTCTCCAACCTTGGTCCCTTTAAGACTTGTAGACTTTGCTGGCTGAGGGACTCTGGGAGTTGAAGTCCACAAGTCTTAAAGGGACCAAGGTTGGAGACCCCTGTCCTAGGAAATCACTGTCAGGCCAGCCTTGGATCAACTGCTAGATTTTATCAAGTCTTTATTTTACAATGCAGGTAGTCCTCAACTTACAACAGTTTGTTTAGTGACCATTCAAAGTTACAATGCCAGTGAAAAAAAGTGGCTTATGACTGTGTTTCACACTTACAACCATTGCAGCATCCCCATGGTCATGTGATCAAAATTCTGACGCTTGGCAACTGACTCATATTTATGACGGTTGCGGTGTCATATGATCACCTTTTGTGACCTTCTGGCAAGCAAAGTCAATGGGGAAGCCAGAAGGTCACAAAAGGTGATCATACTTAATAACTGTGTCGCTAACTTAAAAACTGCAATGATTCACCTAACAAGTAGCGCAAGAATGATCATAAAACGGGGCAAAATCTCACTTAGCAACATAAATTTTGGGTTCAGTTGTGGTCATACATGAAGGACTACCTGGGGGGGAGGGAGAGAGAGAGGTGGAGGGAGGGGAGAGAGGGGGGGAGGGAGTAGAGAAGGGGGGAAGGAGAGAAGGAGGGAGGGAGGGAAGGGGGAGAGGGAGGGAGGAGAGAGAGGGAGGGGGGAGAGAGGGAGAGACTCTCTCCCTCCTCCTCTCTCTCTCTCTCTCTCTCTCTCTCTCTCAAACACACACACACACACACAAACACTCCTACTGTCTCTTTACAGGTAATCCTTGATGCACAGTATGAGAGAAGCAGAGATCTTGGCAGTCCAGGAAGAAATAGCTTCACACAGCAGTGGCCAGGCAAAAGTGACAAGTAAAGTAGCCAATCACAACCAATCCCTGATGGTTAACTAAATTGGAGGGGCTTAAGGTAGCCTGGCAGAAAAATGCTGCTTTTGAGTCATAGCTGGGAAACAATGAGCAAGAACAGCTCTTGCAATGAGTTGAGAGTTAAGAGGAGCCCAGTGTTGCCAAATCCTACCTTCGGGAAGAGATTTGTAGGCCACATTGGCGACTGGCTCAGCAGAATCTGCCAATCTGCCTTGTGCAGTCATAGATGCTTCAGAAATGCAGATTTCAAAACTAACTTCGTGAAAGCTTGGAGACCTTTGCTCCCTTTGCAGGCAACATTCCAAGCATTCTTCAGGCTTACATTTTTAGATCCAGCAAGGGACAAACTGATGTTTGACTTACAGTATTTCTCCAGGGAATGTTTATCTTGTTTGTTGAACATTTGCAAAGCTCTAAACACTGGGCAAATTGTATTGTTTCTTTCTCTTTGAATAAGGTTGTAGCTCACTGATCAGGCATACGTTTTGCATGCACACAAGGTCTTAGTTTGCTCAACCTCTTGACATTGTCAAGTAGAACTGGGAAATAGCTCTTCCCAACCTCGCCCCCAGATTGCTGTCAATCAAAGGCTGGGTTTACACATCGTATTAACTTCTGCTCTTTCTAACTGATGGATTGATTGAGCCTAATTAATCATTGCAAGCAGGGGTGAAATTCAAAATTTTTCACTACCGGTTCTTTGGGCGTGGCTTGGTGGGCGTGGCAGGGGAAGGATATTGCAAAATCTCCATTCCCACCCCACTCTGGGGCCAGCCAAAGGTGGTATTTGCCAGTTCTCCAAACTACTCAAAATTTCCACTTACCGGTTCTCCAGAACCTGTTATAACCTACTGGATTTTACCCCTGATTGCAAGTTACTTAACTATTGTACTTGAGTTCTTAATACTTAATCATAAAAATATGGTTTACGAAGGCCAAGTTTACATATCACCTTATGGCAGTGGTTCTCAACCTTTATAGTGCTGCGACCCCTTTAATACAATTCCCCATGATGTGGCGACCCCTTCAATACAATTCCCCATGATGTGGCGACCCCCAACCATAAAATTATTTTCGTTTTGAATTTATCGCACCTGAAGCCGTATTGGCTAGTGATCTGAACTGCTTGTGATTGCCTTGAGGACGGAGGCATTAAAGCAGAGACTCTTCCCCTATTAAGTTTATCACGCCTGAAGCCAGATTAGGCTAGCGATTGGGAGAGATTGCAGCTGGCTTGAGAGGGAGACATCAGAGCAAAGATTTCTCTCTTTTTTAATTCATCGCGCCTGAAGCCAAATTCGGCTAGCGATTTGAAATGCCTGCAGCTGGCTTGTAGAGTCAACCATTGGAGCGTGATTCTTCAACTCGCAAATATACTTCCCATATTTCCGATGGTCTTAGGCGACCCCTGGCAAATTGTCATTCGACCCCCAATGGGGTCCCGACCCACAGGTTGAGAACCGCTGCCTTATGGCAACTCCAAACAAACCACGTAATGGCTCAGCACAAATATCCATGAGTGAACAAGGAATACTGAGCTACTTGGATCAGTGGTTGAACTTGCTCTAAGGGAGCCTCCAATGAGTTTAGCCACTTTTGTAAGCAAAGAATGGACATGCAAAGAGCTGCATTTGTATATTTAACCATAACTCAGACACTGATACATTCTGACATGCAGCAGATCCCTAATATGGACCTGCACAGTAGACTAAAAATTGTTTTTACAGCACATTCCAACTTACATTGTTACAGCATCAGCTCTCTGGTAATGTCTCTGCTATGTGAAATAAAAGAGGAAAGAGAAAGGAGGAGAGAGGAGAGAAAAAGGATAAGAGAAAAAAGAAGAGAGGAGAAAAAGAGAGAAGGGAGGAGAGAAGACAGGAGAAAAGAGAGAAGACAGAAAAGAGAAAAATAAAATAAAAAAAGCTGTGCCCCTCTTATACAGCAGAAGTTCACAAACTTGTGAAGAATAAGCATCTGATCAGCCCTTAGTTTTCTACTTCAAGTTTTACCTACCTATAGTTACTGTCTATAAGTGCTATGAATTCCTTGTACAGACAAATATCCTCCTATTAATCTATTTGTGCAAGCATTTAACCCACTCAGTAAATCCTTCTGATTTTTTACTACATTTATAAGTACTATATAAAGCCTCAGTGATTCTTCCTCCCTCCTCCACCATCCTTTGGCAGGCTTTATGATAGAGCTAATTTTTGGTTATGAAAACAAACGAAAAGTTAAAGATAATAAATGCTTGGAAAGCATTTTTTCCTAAGGCTGGGTTTCTGAATTCTTAGCACTTGATTCCTCTTCAGAACATCCAGTGTCTGACAAGTGGCTGGAATTTAAAGATACAGTAAAGAACTGCCGTTGCTTAGGAAGAAATACACACAGAGAAACAATGCGAAGTACAACAAAGGAAGGATATTAAAATCACATCCAGGAGGGTAGTGAGGGAGCAAACCCCGTCACACACTGTCTCATGAAAGACATCAGCTTTCAGTGTTTAAAAACAGCTACGCTTTTTAAGATCTTAGGTAGCTGAACTGTATTTTTGAAATGGCTGGGTGGGGGGGAAGTTGCATTTTTTTTCTTTTAAAGGTATTCACAGACATTTTCCCCCCTTCAGACTTGTGTACTACTTACTCTCAGGTCACCTCATGGGAAGGACTTTTTACAGAGGAAGATAAATATGCATGTTTGCATGCCTGCAGTACGTTATCTGCATTTTTTCTTTATTTGTGGCAAACTTTGGAAAGTCATGAAAAAGTTTAAAGATGGTATTAATTATCTAAGACATTTTGACAGGGTGTTCGCCTTGCACTATGCGATCAAATGATTTCATTACATAATATTATTTGATTGAGCTTGCGATCCAGTTGTGGATTATTAAAAACAAAGCAAAAGAAAAAAGAAAACAAACTAAACACAGCATGGTTTAATGTAAAATGTGAAAGCATCAGCCGAATGTTGCAGCTTTTGAATGTGGCCTAGAGAAACATGAAATATGCACTTCGATAGAGTAATTCACCAGTTTAAAACAACTATATAGTTACAGCCACAGTTTCCATTGCTAAGAAGGGTGGTTGTTAAGTGAGTCACACACAATTTTACAACCTTTTTGAAATGGTTGCTAAGTGTATAATTGAACTTGTTAAGTGAATCATGACTACTTTAAATCTGGATCCCCCCACTGACTTTGCTTGTTAGAAGCTGGTTGGGAAAGTCACAGATGGGGTTCACATGACTCTGGGATGCTGCAACCAGGGGTGAAATCCAGCAGGTTCTGACAGATTCTGGAGAACCGGTAGTGGACATTTTGAGTAGGTCGGAAAACTGGCAAATGCCACCTCTGGCTGGCCCCAGAGTGGGGTGGAGATTTCATAGTATCCTTCCCCACCACGCCCACCAAGCCACACCCACAGAATTGGTAGTAAAAAAAAATTGGATTTCACCACTGGCTGCAACCATCCTAGATACATACTGGATACTAAACACTTGGATATTGGTTACATGATAATGGGAATACTCATCTGCAACAATCATAAGGCCTGGGTTTAGTGTATTTTTGGAACCTCTATCCATTATTTTTTTCTTGGATGTTAGTTATTTGGTTTTGCCCATGTTTCTTTAAAAACACAATTTTCTTTTAAATATTGTGCACCACACAGAACCTTTTTGAAAATCCAATAAATAAATGAATTAGATGACATCATATTTCTGTGTTGTGTAGAAATGGCCCACATTTAGGATTATTGGCCGGTCAAATAATAATAGTATGCATGGTATTTATACAGTGGATGTATTCTAGCTCACTCTCTCTCTCCTCTAACTTTTATGGCACTGATTGGTGTATAATATTCTAAGCCCAACTAAATGGCAACGCTTGATCTTGGATAATCTCAAAAACTAAATAGGGACATAACTCTTTAGCATTTGAATGGACCACCTATATTGCTGGGAAATAAACTTTAAAAAATCCAGAAAGCAATGTCAAACAAATATATTATTGCCATATAAATTAAATGGATATGTGGAAGACGTTACTATGAAGGATCATATTCACTTCAACACAATGTCTGGTCATTCAACTCAACACAGTTTCTAGTCATTAGAAACGACTCACAATAGAAAAATGTTTCATGCAATTGACTGTCTGCTATGACTGTGCCACAAAATATGGTGATATCCGAAAGAGTGCTAGAAACATTCACAAAGGACAGCTCTAGTGATGGTGTTAAGATTTAATTGTTAAAGAAATCTACACCTTCAGAAGCAACAAATCAAATACAGGTTGTCCTCGATCTACAACCACAATTTGGACTCTTGCTAAGTGAGATGGTTGTTAAGAGAGTTATCCGAAATTTTATGACTTTTTTGCCACAGTTGTTAAGTGTTAACTGCAGTCATTAAAAGAAGCACATGATTATTATCTGAATCCAGCTTCCCCTTTGATTTTGCTGGTTGAAAACTGGTTGCAAACAGCAATCACACGACCCCAGGATTCTGAAACCATGGGGCCGTGGTGTGGCTCAGGCTGTAAGAAGCCTGTTATTAAACACAGCTGCCTGCAATTACTGCAGGTTTTAGTCCCACCAGGCCCAAGGTTGACTCAGCCTTCCATCCTTTATAAGGTAGGTAAAATGAGGACCCAGATTGCTGGGGGGCAATAAGTTGACTTTGTATATAAATATACAAATAGAATGAGACTATTGCCTTACACAATGTAAGCCGCCCTGAGTCTTCGGAGAAGGGCGGGATATAAATGTAAATAAAATAAATAAATAAATCATAACTCCATGTCAGTTGTCAAAGGACCTGAATTTTGATATGTGACTGCAGGGATGCTGTGAGGGACATAAGTGTGAGGATCAGTCATCCGTTACTTTTTTTAGTGCTATCATAACCCAGAACAGTCACTAATCAAATAGTTGTAAGCAGTGGTGGGTTTCAAAATTGTTTACTACCGGTTCTGTGGGTATGGCTTGGTGAATGTGGCATGGCTTGTTGGGCGTGGCATGGCTTGGTGGGTGTGGCTTGGTGGGTGTGGCAGGGGAAGGATACTATAAAATCTCCATTCCCACCCCACTCCAGGGGAAGAATACTGCAAAATCCCCATTTCCTCCTGATCAGCTGGGACGTGGGAGACAGAGAATAAATGGGGATGGGGCCGGTCAGAATTTTTACTACCGGTTCTCCAAACTACCCAAAATTTCCACTACCGGTTCTCAACTACTCAAAATTTCCACTACGGTTCTCCAAACTACCCAAAATTTCCACTACGGTTCTCCAAACTACCCAAAATTTCCACTACCGGTTCTCCAGAACTGGTCAAAACCTGCTGAAACCCACCTCTGGTTGTAAGACAAGAGCAGTCTTTGGTCCAAAATAAATTGTTGAATACTTAATTAGGAGTGAGGGCAGGCTTCACTCAGATCCACCAAAACATAAATAATACTTGAATTTCTCTTAGCTGCTTCCTTTAGCAATACAAGACAACTCCATGTAACATTGAAGACAATCTCTAGCAATAGCAATAGCAATAGCAATAGCAATAGCAATAGCAATAGCAATAGCAATAGCAATAGCAATAGCAATAGCAATAGCAATAGCTATAGCAATAGCAATAGCAATAGCAATAGCAATAGCAATAGCAATAGCAATAGCAATAGCAATAGCAATAGCAATAGCAATAGCAATAGCAATAGCAATAGCAATAGCAACAGCAATAGCAATAGCAATAGCAATAGCAATAGCACTTAGACTTATATACCGCTTTACAGTGCTTTACAGCCATCTCTAAGCAATTTACAAAGTCAGCATATTACCCCCAACAATCTGGGCCCTCATTTTACCCACCTCAGAAAGATGGAAGGCTGAGTCAACCTTGAGCCTGGTGAGATTTGAATTGCTAAATTGCAAGCAACCAGCAGGCAGCAGAAGTAGCCTGCAATACTGCACTCTAACCACTGCACCACCATGGCTCTAGCTATAAATGAACAGAATGATGCCAGTAATAGTAGAGTAAATTTCATCCTTGACCTAGAGCTTTCTAAACTGACAAAATGGCTGCAAATGTGTGATCTAGCTGGTACTTTAAAACAGGGCTCTCCAACCTTGGTTCCTTTAAGACTTGTGGACTTCAACTCCCAGAATTCCTGAGCCAGCATGCTGGCTCAGGAATTCTGGGAGTTGAAGTCCATAGGTCATAAAGGGGCCATAGTTGCCCAGCCCTGGACTAGATAGTGTCTCATGCAACTCAACAAAGCTTTTCATTGCATGATTTGTTGGTTTAAGTATCAGCCATAATACAGGAAGTTCTAGATTTAAATTCCCAGTAGATACGAAAACTTCCAGACAAGTTGCAATAGCTGTAATCACGTGACATATTGAAACCTGAATTTCTCAACTACATGTTTTAGTACCTCATGCAAATCAGTTCAGAAAATTCATTGGGTTGACCATGGCTAAGTGTATTGTACAAACATTTCAGCTTAATTTTCTTCATAGGCTCATTGTGAACATGCAGTTAACAGTTTAGCATAATCTTCTCCTAGACATTATCTTTTGTTTTTTTTTCTAAATGAGGAAGATGTGTTTTACTACCAGAAAAAATTATAATCAGAATTTTTACTATTGGTTCTCCAAACTACTCAAAATTTCCACTACCTGTTCTCCAGAAGTGGTCAAAACCTGCTGAAACCCATTTCTGGTTGTAAGTCAAGAGCAGTCTTTGGTCCAAAATAAATTGTTGAATACTTAATTAGGAGTGAGGGCAGGCTTCACTCAGATCCACCAAAACATAAATAATACTTGAATTTCTCTTAGCTGCTTCCTTTAGCAATACAAGACAACTCCATGTAACATTGAAGACAATCTCTAGCAATAGCAATAGCACTTAGACTTATGTACTGCTTTACAATGTTTTACAGCCTTCTCTAAGCAGTTTACAGAGTCAGCCTATTGCCCCCAACAATCTGGGTCCTCATTTTACCCACCTCAGAAAGATGGAAGGCTGAGTCAACCTTGAGCCTGGTGAGATTCGAATTGTGAATTGCTAGCAGCCATCAGTCTGCAGAAGTAGCCTGCAGTACTGCACTCTAACCACTGCATCACCATGGCTCTAGCTATAAATGAACAGAATGATGCCAGTAATAGTAGAGTAAATTTCATCCTTGACCTAGAGCTTTCTAAACTGACAAAATGGCTGCAAATGTGTGATCTAGCTGGTACTTTAAAACAGGGCTCTCCAACCTTGGTTCCTTTAGGCTGTGTGCTCTCCCCACTTCTCTTCTCTCTGTATACCAATGACTGCATCTCCAATGATCCATTTGTTAAGCTACTGAAGTTCGCAGATGACACAACAGTGATTGGTCTCATTCGAGACAATGACGAATCCGCATATAGACGAGAGGTCGAACGACTAGCCTTGTGGTGCAACCAAAACAATCTGGAACTGAACACACTCAAAACCGTAGAAATGGTGGTAGACTTTAGGAAAAACCCTTCCATACTTCCACCTCTCACAATACTTGACAACACAGTATCAACAGTAGAAACCTTCAAATTTCTGGGTTCTATCATATCGCAAGATCTCAAATGGACAGCTAACATCAAAAACATCATTAAAAAAGGACAACAAAGAATGTTCTTTCTGCGCCAACTCAGTAAGCTCAAACTGCCCAAGGAGCTGCTGATCCAATTCTACAGAGGAATTATTGAGTCTGTCATTTGCACCTCTATAACTGTCTGGTTCAGTTCTGCAACCCAACAAGAAAAACAGACTTCAGAGGATAATTAGAACTGCAGAAAAAATAATTGCTACCAACCTGCCTTCCATTGAGGACCTGTATACTGCACGAATCAAGAAGAGGGCCGTGAAAATATTTGCAGATCCCTCGCATCCTGGACATAAACTGTTTCAACTCCTACCCTCAAAGCAGCTATAGAGCACTGCACACCAGAACAACTAGACACAAGAACAGTTTTTCCCGAAGGCCATCACTCTGCTAAACAAATAATTCCCTCAACACTGTCAGACTATTTACTGAATCTGCACTACTATTAATCGTTTCATAGTTCCCATCACCAATCTCTTTCCACTTATGACTGTATGACTATAACTTGTTGCTGGCAATCCTTATGATTTATATTGATATATTGATCATCAATTGTGTTGTAAATGTTGTACCTTGATGAACGTATCTTTTCTTTTATGTACACTGAGAGCATATGCACCAAGACAAATTCCTTGTGTGTCCAATCACACTTGGCCAATAAAATTCTATTCTATTCTATTCTATTTAAGACTTCTGGACTTCAACTCCCAGAGTTCCTCAGCCCGCTTTGCTGGGAGTTGAAGTCCACAAGTCTTAAAGGGACCAAGGTTGGAGAGCCCTGCTTTAAAATGCAGGCAAGTATTTGCATGATTCTTATATCAAGACTCCAGGTTGACCTAACTTTATTAATGGATTATTTTCTCTCCATCCACATGGCTGCTTTTGCCTCTAATAGATAGTTAGCAGCTTAGCATAATCTTCTCCTAGACATTATCTTTTTTTTTCTAAATGAGGAAGATGTGTTCCTGCTGCTGTTGTTATGAAGAATAACCTTTGTAAAGAGCAGCAATTTTTTTTATATATAAAATAAGAAAACCTTCTAGATTCTAGATTGTTTAGGCTGCCTCTAATCAGGAAGGAATATAAATTGCTAAGATATGGTTTGCTCAACTGTTGTTGGCTGGGGAACACATGTGGGGAAACTGCAATAGGTGGGCCTCTACCACCCACTAAGCTGTAAACAAACAAGCCACATATTGGCTTTGATCTTTAGTCTCTTTGTTGTCTTTGGTTTTGCTTTCTGATATTGACTCTTGTTTTCTGACTGGATAATAAATTTTGATTGTTCTTCATTTCTGATGCTCGCCGACTGACTCATTGACTGGACTCCCACATCTTGCTAAGCCTTTACATAATTTGTTTGACTTGGGTTTATGGATTGGGAAAACCCAATCTTGCAACCTGTAATGCAGAGCTGTCAAGCTCGCGGCCAGCGGGCCAGATGCATCATGTGCTGGCCCCACCCCCGCCCAGTTTAGTGAAGGGGGGAAAGTCCTGATAGATCATGTGATGATGCCGTGATGATGTGAGTTTGACACCCCTGCTGTAATGCATGCATGAGTTTGACCTGGGAGTATGTATGTTAACCTTGTGACATAGTCCAAATCAGGAGTAGTTTCATTAACAGAATTTTGCAAGCTTGAAAATACCCCTCCTGCCCCTAAATTTTACTCTCCCAGAAACTAGGGAAGGTCCTTTCTGAAATGCTTTTGCTACTCCTCCTCCATTGGACTTAGATTTAATCAGATGGTTGTCTTCCTCCTGTCTCCCAAGGTTGTTCCCAAGGTTGTTCTTACATACAACATCTAAACTATGGCTTGGTCAAAGAAGGAAATAAACTATGCCTTAGTGCAATGTGTGAACACAGCGGTATGAAAAATGCTTCTGGTGAACCAAATACATTTCTAATAATATTTGCTGTTATTTAAAGCCACTGCAGTTCTTCCTTGATCATTTGGGAATTCTACTACCAAGCTCTAGTAGGCAATCCTTGCTTTGAAATCCATTAAAAAAATCTTGTTGCACAAAAACTTTGATTTAGCTGACTGGAAAGGGAATGTAATTCTAGAACCAAAGTTTATATTATAGAATATCAGGTTCCACGAATAAGGCTGAACATACCATCCTTTGTCTGCTAAGTCCTTTCTAATGTGATTCATTGCTGTACTATTTCATAAGGCTATCATTTTAGTTGCTAACTTTAATTCAGATGTCTAGACTAGTATAGGTGGAGACTTCTGTCAAGGAGACTCTAGCAGGTAATCAGTAAAGGTAAGCTTCAGCACTAAAAGGCCTTGTGAAATGAAAAATGGGCAGCTTGGCTGACTATTTCATGGCTTGGGTGTTCATCTGTAAATGGCCCATATGATACCATGTTCAGAGCATACACATCTGAAATTGTTCAGCTAAAGGAGTCTATAATGATGAATCTAGTCACTGACTCTTTCATATCTGTTACAACGTATTTTCCTAAATATGGTCAACTCTGCTGATCTCAGAAAACTGGGAGAGCTTTGATAAGAGATCACCAGGAAGATGTGGGGGGGCAGGGGTGAAATGCTATTGGTTCGCTCCGATTCACACAAACCAGTAACGGCGGCAGTGTGTGGGTCAGTGAATTGGTAGCGGTGGCAGTGTGAGGCTCCACCCACCTGCCCGGACTTCATTACTTCCTGGTTTTAATCTGTTTTTGACCATCTGCGGATGCGCAAAGGGTCTAAAATCAGACATGAAGATGGTGCGTGAGTGGAGCGAGCATACAGTGCGCACACTTCTGAACCAATAGGGAAGGTAAATAGATTTCACCCCTGGGGTGGGGGTTGAGAAAGGCTACATGGACTTGTCCCTGAAGTCATCAGGAATTGAGGTTGACTTGAACAACACTTTACCAAAGCTTTTAACCGAACAGCTTCTAAATGCAATTTCTCCTAAGGCACTTGATGCTGGCTCCCCAGCAGGCTGTTGATTGTATATTACGTAAGACAAGAAAGATTATTTACAGAGTATATTTATGGAACCATTAACTCACACCATGATTGAGTTTCTACCACCCAAGAAGTTTATTAATGACTTCATAAAACACACCCTGGAGTATCAACATGATGATGTGACTGATCTTCAGCTTTATATTTCATTGCTTACAACATGACTGGGCTTAATTATGGAAGCATTTTGCCATCAGTTCAAACATCACTACAAGTTATTTCAGTCAGAGAACTCTAAGTCAGCCCTTTCAGTTGCTGTAGGTGTCTCTTGGCTGGTTGACACAGGGGTTATCTCAACCAAATACATTTCTAATAATATTTGCTGTTATTTAAAGCCACTGCAGTTCTTCCTTGATCATTTGGGAATTCTACTACCAAGCTCTAGTAGGCAATCCTTGCTTTGAAATCCATTAAAAAATCTTGTTGCACAAAACTTTGATTTAGCTGACTGGAAGGGAATGTAATTCTAGAACCAAAGTTTATATTATAGAATATCAGGTTCCACGAATAAGGCTGAACATACCATCCTTTGTCTGCTAAGTCCTTTCTAATGTGATTCATTGCTGTACTATTTCATAAGGCTATCATTTTAGTTGCTAACTTTAATTCAGATGTCTAGACTAGTATAGGTGGAGACTTCTGTCAAGGAGACTCTAGCAGGTAATCAGTAAAGGTAAGCTTCAGCACTAAAAGGCCTTGTGAAATGAAAAATGGGCAGCTTGGCTGACTATTTCATGGCTTGGGTGTTCATCTGTAAATGGCCCATATGATACCATGTTCAGAGCATACACATCTGAAATTGTTCAGCTAAAGGAGTCTATAATGATGAATCTAATCACTGACTCTTTCATATCTGTTACAATATATTTTTCTAAATATGGTCAGCTCAGCTGATCTCAGAAAACTGGGTGAGCTTTGATAAGAGATCACCAGGAAGATTACGGGGGGAGGCAGGGGTGAAAAATGCTACTGGTTCGCTCCGGTTCACATGAACCAGTAGCAGTGGTGGCGCATGGTTCGGTGAACCGGTAGTGGTGGCAGTGTGAGGCTCCATCCACCTGCCTGGACTTCATTACTTCCTGGTTTTAATCTGTTTTTGACTGTCTGCGGATGCGCAAAGGGTCTAAAATCAGACATGAAGATGGTGTGTGAGTGGAGCGAGCATACGGCGCGCACACTTCTGAACCAATAGGGAAGGTAAATAGATTTCACCCCTGGGGTGGGGGTTGAGAAATGGAATTGTCCCTGAAGTCATCAGGAATTGAGGTTGACTTGAATAACACTTTACCAAAGCTTTTAACCGAACAGCTTCTAAATGCAATTTCTCCTAAGGCACTTGATGCTGGCTCCCCAGCAGGCTGTTGATTGTATATTACGTAAGACAAGAAAGATTATTTACAGAGTATATTTATGGAACCATTAACTCACACCATGATTGAGTTTCTACCACCCAAGAAGTTTATTAATGACTTCATAAAACACACCCTGGAGTATCAACATGATGATGTGACTGATCTTCAGCTTTATATTTCATTGCTTACAACATGACTGGGCTTAATTATGGAAGCATTTTGCCATCAGTTCAAACATCACTACAAGTTATTTCAGTCAGAGAACTCAAAGTCAGCCCTTTCAGTTGCTGTAGGTGTCTCCTGGCTGGTTGACACAGGGGTTATCTCATCCAGTTTCATTTCTTTGTCCTGTTACAGCTAATCTCAGCAGAGACTTTGCACCTCTCAAGTCTTAAAGGTTTCAGTTCCTTTTAAATTCCTGCCCCGATAATTAAACATGGACAATTATATCCATTTTATCTTGCTTCACAATAAAAGTAATATAGTTCCATATTCAGTTATTGAAGTATTGGTGTTAGGATGCCGACTGAACTAAAGAACATACAGGTAGAATGGCAACCACAAGTGCAATCAGAATTTCAATCATTACGTGAGTTGCACCCAATTTTACAACCCTTTTTCCCCCTGGTTGCTAAGCAAATTACCATAACTGTTAAGTGAATCATGAAGTTAAGCAAATCCAGCTTCCTCTATTGCCTATGCTTGTCAGAAGCTAGTTGGGAAGTCACAGATGGCAATCACATGACCCCTGGATACCATAAGCATTGTAATATAAGCCGGTTGTATTTTGATCATGTGATTGTGAGGATGTTGTGACGGTTGTAAGTGCAAAGGACCAGTTGTAGTCACTTTTCTCAATGTCATTGTGACTTGTAACTGGTCGCTAAAGAAATGGTTTTAAATTGAAGATGACCTGTAGTAAAGGAAGTGCAATGTAACACATTCAGCAAAAATAAATCAGAACTGTTATCTTCAAAAGCAGGTCTTCAGATCACGAGGATGGTATTCCACTAAGGGAACGGTAAGCTTTCTATGTTGCCTTTTTATATTCATCTGTCTTGTGCCCAACAAAATAATAGATGTACATAAATGTGACATCTGTTCAAAAGCAATAAAATAAAATAAACACTCTTTTTGATGTCGATGTAGTTGACACAACTTTTTATTTTCATGCAACTAAGGAAGACCTGTTACAGATACAAGAATATTAGAACTATTTTAAAAAAATAAAAGAAACTTTTATTTTTTTTTACTTTTTTGTTGTATTCTGAAAAGAGAATGCACTGAACCTTTTTTGTTGCAATAATCAAATTTATCCAAAGCTACTGTGTTAGGGAACATCACTAATGAATGTCTGCAAAGTGCTATTCCGTCCCCTTGTAAATAGAAAATGCTATTATTAGCTTCTTTCTGGCTTGCTATGCAAGTGACCTATGAAATGGTTTTTCCATAGTGCCTACCTTCGAGTTTACAGCAGCCTCCCCAGACAGTTTTGTAATGTAATGGATGCTGAGAGCGTCTTATTCCAGACTAACAAAAAATGTCTCAAACCTGTTGAGAAGAGTAGCTTTTTAGTTATGGCTGCTTTAGCCCTATAGGAAACAAAGACCAAGGCCAGGTTGATTGCTGCCAATTACAAATGTGTTGCACAGGGAGAAAATGAAGATGACTGTTCAGTGAGGAACGTGTGTGTGTGTGTGTGAGAGAGAGAGATGTTGACCTATTGACCCATTGGGCACACTGGCTCTACAACAATCCTGCTGAAGGCAATCCAGAAACTATGCCGTTGCACCTGTCAACATGACCTGCCAGCATAGCATGAACTGGAAGGGAGGATCACGTAAAACCTCACTCAAAGATCCTGTTTTCCAAGTGCTTGCCAGTAAAAGACATTTATTAGCGCTCCCATGAATCAGGCAAGGTCTCCTGGCACACCCTGGTCTATACCAGTGTTTTTCAACATGGAAAACTTGAAAATGAGTGGACTTCAACTCCCCAGAATTTCTCAGCCATAAAAGGAATTCCGGAAGTTGAAATCCACACATCTACAAGTTGCTTGGGTTCAGAAACTCTGATTTATACAGATGTGGAAGATTCTTTATGTACCTTATGATTCTTGATGAAAGTATCTTTTCTTTTATGTACACTGAGAGCATATGCACCAAGACAAATTCCTTGTGTGTCCAATCACACTTGGCCAATAAAAAATTCTATTCTATTCTATTCTATTCTATTCTATTCAACCAAAGAAACAAAAAAATTCTCTGAATATTTGGCAGACGGTAATTTTCCCCCTCCCTGTAGGGACTGGTGAAGCTGATGACCCTCTCTGGGTGAGAGAGGGTGAGGGCAGAATTGGTGTCTGTGATAGGGAGACAACTTCTGGCCAGTTGTAGGGAGCAGCTGGTGGATTGGGGTACCATGGTAGAAACTGAGATACTGTGCAATTATCATTTCTTCTCATGTTGTCCCTATTTTTCGGTCTTTTAGCTCAGGCTGGGAAATATCTTTTGCAATGATTAATATACGCACTGTTTGGAAAGAATTTTTTTTAAAAAAAAAATGCTGGTGAAAATTAATTGCTATCACATGGTAAATAATTCAGAAATCCAGGCTGGGTTTTGGTGCATTTTTGGAAAAATTAAAAGTAGGAGCAAAGGTAGGAATTTGTAGTATTTCTGATGCAGTTCTTTCTTTTACAAACAAAGTGTCAAAAAACCCGACTGATTGTGTTTTCTGTCATCAAATAATGTGTTAAGCAACAAGGCACACATGGTGCTGAAATGATACGTGCAATTCCCCATATAAATTATAGCCATGTCCCTCATATTCCTCCCCCCCCGAGAAGCTTTCCCATTGTGGTCTCTGTGCCAGTTTATGGCAGTGGTAAAGTGTGGTCCTAGGACCCCTGCCCGCCCCCCCCAGTTCCCAATACCCTATCGGTGGTTTGAAAAATCAAAATTATTTGCTAGCCAATGTTGACAAATAATGCAATATTAAAATCTCATCAAACAATCACAAGAAGAGGTAGCCACAGCGAATGCATCTATTTTAATTTTTAATACGGTAAATATTAATAAATAGTCCTCATACAAGGACTATAAGGGGGTCCTTTATAATTTTTAAAAGCAGGAAGGGGTCCTAAGAGGAAAAAGTAGCACCAGCTTATTGGGAGAGTGGCAGTGGATGCCCTTTATGCAGCTACCCTCCTCGCTCCATTTTTGTGGCCCTGAGTTTATGCACCTGCAATTAGCAACAATGATAGCGACAGCGATAGCACTTAGATTTATATTTTACACCATAGCTCTTTACAGCACTCTCTGAGCACTTTACAATGTCGGCATATTGCTACCAACAATGGGTCCTTATTTTACCGACTTTGGAAGTATGGAAGGCTGAGTCAACTTTGAGCCCCACCAGGATCGAACCCCAGGCTGTGGGCAAAGTGCCACTATGGCTTCCATATTGCCATATTGCCAGTTTTGGCTTCCATATGTTTTAAATTCCGGCAATGTACTCCTACTATAGTTGAAGCTCTTGGTTAAGAGAAGAGAGGCTAAGTGAGTCTTATAGTTGACATTAACATCAACAAGAAATTCTAGGAAACCTTCAAGGTCCTTCTCACAAGGCCTTCTTGCAGATGTGAGAGGCTGGGCCTTTTATTCTCTGCATGGAATGTTTCTCTTTTAAATGTTGGCCTTGGCTTCTTTTTGAATCGGTCAAAAAAAGTATTCTGTATGTGCACGTATCTGTCTGTCTTTCTCTAATCAATCTTTGGTATACAAATATCCATAGATCATGTTTATATCACTTATAGTTGCATAGAGGACCAAGGTAGTCCTTTGCCAAACAGTATATTTGACCCGTCATATGACAGAGTAAATCATAAAATAACTCTCTGGTGTAGACTCCACTGAGATTATGTAGTTTGTAGTTCAGTGTACACGCCCATAAAAAATGTCAGGGAAGGACAGGTGTCCATCCCAGGGGTTCTGTGCTGCGTTCATTTCTTTGCAATGTGAAATAGGACCAGCAAAGGTGTGTGGTAATACATGAGACAGCGCACAGACCTTGTCATGACTGCATCTTGGATTTCTTGATTCCTTGCTGTCCTTTCTAATGGCAGTGCTTAAAAGAATTACTACAGCCTTCTGTTTTATTGCTGAGTTATTACTTCACAAGGCCACAAGTTTGTATCTCCAGTAAATTATTAGATAATTAGTGCGGATTGCACAGTGAACCAGCCTTCAGTTGTAAGCAAGCAGATTAGACAGAGTGCTCTGGTAATATAAATGTAGAATAAATGAATATGCTGACTGGGCTCACCGTTTCTTAAATCATAGTTTACTGAATAAATAACACTTGGCTGAGTTGATGCAACTTACTAAGCCAAACACAATAAACAGCTACTCCTTAGAGTGTTATGACAAATTCAGATTACTGCAAAATCCCAGATAACCACTGGATGGCAGCCAAGACCTGTAGAAAACTCTTTGCTGCCACCTTGTGGGGAATGGGTTATTTTCAACCCAGAAAAAGTCTCCTGTGTACTTTGCTCCACTAATTGTAAACAGCATCAGCATTTTCTTGGCAATAATGTGAAGGGCTGACAGCAAGAGGGAGGTAGTTCCCAGGGTGTTCCAGTGTGTTTTTTGACTTCCCCAAAAATCTCACAATGCTGGGATTCCCTGGCAAAATTCCCTCCAGCTCCTATCCAAACTTGACCTCGCTTAGCTGTGGAGCCCAGAAAAGATCATCTGGGTGCCATAGCGCAAATGCCAGGGCAATTGAAGCAGCAACTTTCTGCCATTGCTGGTCTGCCAGCCTACAGTTGAGATTTTCACTTCTGATTACTGAGAATGTGAAAACACGTGTCCCTCCCCTCCATCGAACTGCTGCCATCCTGCTTCCTGGTTGTAGTTCTTTAGAAGAAGGGAGGCAGCCAACTGGTTTAGCTGCTTTCATGAACAGTCTCTCTGCAGCTCGAGGCAGGGAAGGAAGGCTCCGTGTGAAACCAGCAGGGACTCTGCTGAAACCAGCCAGCTCCTCGATCCCTTGTGCTCAGATCAAATCCAAGGCAGCAGGGAGCTTTGGAATTAAAGATGAAAAACAAAGCAAAACAAAACCCATTAGAGAGGGTGGAGTGTCTTGGACAAGACCTCAAGGGGAGAGAGCCAGAGAGTCATAAATAAGGCCTACTGTTCTTAGGAGGAATTATTAAGTTTTTCTTCAAACATCCACACAGCACGGAGCTATGTTGTCGTTGCACCTTTATTATCTTCATTTGCGGCACATTTGCGGCACATTTGCAAACTAGTTTATTGTTGCATTCATTCGTTGATGGAGAATTTGAGGTAGATGATTCTAAAGATCTGCTTGGAGAAGACATGGCTTGGAGCTGAAATTGTTTTAATGGTTTTAACAGAATCTCTAAATGTTGAACTCTATATAATTTCAGAAATATCTCCCACAGAGTCTCTGGTGACACATCACAAGCCATACCTTTTTTCTAAGATTTCTTTTTCTTCCAAATTTCCAGATTTGCAGCCTTGGCATGGTGTGGTGTCTGCTCATCCGAATATTGGCCTGTCCAACTTAGTTTAGTTTTTCAAGATCAGCCAAGGAGGAGTGGTTGACCTAAGATTTCTAGAAAGAGTAGAAACCCATGGCCTTCTAGACCAAGGGTCTCCAACCTTGGCCGCTGCGGGCTGAGGAATTCTGGGAGTTGAAGTCCACAAGTCTTAAAGCAACCAAGATTGGAGACCCCTGTTCTAGATGATTGACCTCCGAAGAGCCCTGACTAGCAGGGTCAGTAGTTGAAGGACAGTAAGCCTAATCTGGATGGTGTGTTGGGCAGGGTTGTCTACAGATCAGGAATGGCTTCACAAACTCATTTACATTCCTAGATTTTTTCCGTATATGCCAAAATTTGGAATATCACCCTTATCTTTCTCTCAAGTTTAAGAATATTTTGTGTAACAGCACTCTGACCTCTTTTGTTTGCAAACTCAGCATGCTGCTTGTTGGTAAAACAACACCAGATAAATTCATTAAGGAAACAGTTTGGTTCCAACCCATGAAACAGATTAAATCACTTTCTAAAATAATTCCTATTTTTAAAAGCGGCATAAGCAGGTAAGTTATTTATGAACTGAGTTTTTATGTGTTTATTTGCTTATCTCTTTATCTAACTGCAACAATGTTCCTATACTCCGCGGTACCTTTATGAAAAATAATCTACATAGTCAATCTTTATTTTATAGCACTAATTTGTACATGCATATTCAGAAGTAGATCTGGTTAAGTATAGTCTTATTCCTGAGTACAACACACAGTAACAAGCAAATGAAAAAAATGTATTCATCTACAATTAACAATAGTATTCCCTAATTGAGGAAAGGACAATTGGTCAAATAGCAGCTGCAGGACATGTACAAGATTAAGATGATTTCGTTACATTAGTTTTTGTAACAAAAAGGTGCCTTATGCCACTGTCACTGAGTTGAATTTAAATGCAAAACTGCACATTTTCAGACTATTTTTTTTGAAATCTTAAACTCCTTTATCCCACTTTTTTTATAAATAACTCAAGATACATACTTAATAGTCTCCTCTCCTCTTATTTTTACAACAATCGTGTCAGCTGAGTTGATCTGAGAGAGAGAGTGGCCCAAAGTCACCCAGCCAGCTTTCATGCATATGGTGGCACTAGAACTTACAGTCACTTGGTTTGTAGCCTGGTGCCTTAACCATTAGACCAAACTGTCTATGGAGATTCTCAGTCACCTAGGTCATGGTTGTCCCAAAGCTGCTTTTTCAAGAGGCAACTGGACTTTCTGGTTTTTGTTTTTGTTCCGAAAACATTTAGCTTCTCATCCAAGAAGCTTTCTCAGCCCTGAGAACTAGAAAGTCCAGTTGCCTCTTGAAAAAGCACCTTTGGGACATTAGACCAAACTGGCAATTTCTTTTTTGTTTTTGAAACCCTAATTAGCTATCAGATTTGTGCCTACAATCTATTAACAATTTCAAAGCTATTGCCATGTGAAGAGGACTCTATTTCATTCCCATACCAGACCCCCAATTCTGCCTTAAGGGACATGATAGAAGAAGCTTGCTTCTATGAAGGGTGGCTCTCTGGGAGGAATGATGGAAAAGAGTTTGGAGAGGTACAGTGGCCAGAACCACCAAGTCTATAGTGACCAGACGTCCCGCTTTTGGCGGGAGAGTCCCGCTTTTTAATAATTTGTCCTGCGTCCTGCGGCATTTCAAAAAAGTCCCAATTTTTTTTTTCACTCCCATTCTGAAAATGGGAGGCGGCAATGCAAGAGGAGGAGGAGGAGGCGGAAAAGGGGGAGTGGCAGAGAAGGGGGAGTGGCGGAGAAGGGGGCGTGAGATCGGCCGCTGCCTGGAGAGCCGAGACGAGAGCCAAGGAGAGCCAAGCCTGCCTGGGAGAGCCGAGCCTGCCTGGAAGAGCCGAGAAGCAGCAGCCACTCCTCTTCCTTTAGCCAGGTGGCGAGACTCAGCGCACATGCGCAGCCTCCCCCTCCCCCCCGTCGATGGTGTCCCGCTTTGCCATCGCTGAAATCTGGTCACTTTAACCAAGTCTCTCTCTTATAGCCACGCCCCCATTGATTGTTTCGTTCTCCCAGTCATCATGGAGCCAGCTTTTTGAGGAAAGATACAGAAGACTGCACTGTATTTCAAATACGTGGATAAAAACCTACCCTTAAATACAAGTCTGGATCCTTGAGGTGCTTCTCTTTATTGTGGCTGTGCCCCTCTAAGTGCTAAAATATTTATTTTGTTTATTTGCTTCTTACATTTATATGCCGCTCATCTCATTCTCAAGCGACCATTTATCTTGAGAAAATTATGCATTTCTTGGTCCTGAGGTTGTTCCTATTTCTGAACTCTTCTAGTAACTAGCTTCATACTTGTTCATCTCCAATTTACATACTTACTCATTACATATTTACTTACATATTTACTTATCCTCAATTTACAACCATTTGTTTAGCGATGGTTGGACACTAGACCTGTGATGGCGAACCTATGGCACGTGTCCAGAAGTGGCACGCAGTGCCCTCTCTGATGGCATGCGAGCCGTCGCCCCAGTTCAGCTCTGGCACACATGCTCATGCGCCTCTTGCCGGCCAGCTGGTCTTTGGGCCTCTGCTGCGTATGTGGGAGGGTGGGGTGCATGTGGGGGGGCCTCATGCACATGCATAGGGAAGCAGGGCACATGCAGCGGGCCATGTGCGCATGCACGGGATGGGTCGCATGCATGGGGGGCATGCACATTGTATTTTGGGGGTTCGGGCACGTGTAAGCTCTTTGGGCACTTGGTCTGGAAAAGGTTAGCCATCACTGGTTGGCACTAAAAAAATAACAACCATTCCTCAGGACCTTTCCAGCATTCTCCTGGTAATCTGAGCAAAATTTGGGAGATTGGCCACCGGCATATATTTATGATGATTGCAGAATCCTGAGGTCCTATGATTGCCATTTGCAATGCTCCTAGCCAACTTCTGACTGGCAAAGCTGACAGGAGAAAGCCAGATTCATTTAACAACCATGACAAAAATGGCTTGTAAAATTGGGCACAAGTCACTTAACAGCCACTTTGCTTCAGCCATGCTGGCATAGTGGTGAGAATGCAGTATTGCAGGCTAACTCACTGCTTACTGCCAGCACTTCAATCCTGACCAGCTCACAATTGGCTCAGCCTTCCGTCCTTCTGAGGTCGGTAAAGTGAGGACCCAAATCGTTGGGGCAATATGCTGATATTGGTAAACTGCTCAGAGAGGGCTATAAAAATCTAAATAATAAATAAATAAAAAATAAATAATAAAACCTGCTTCATACTTGTTCATCTCCAATTTACATACTTACTCATTACATATTTACTTACATATTTACTTATCCTCAATTTACAACCATTTGTTTAGCGATGGTTAGACACTAGACCTGTGATGGCGAACCTATGGCATGTGTCCAGAAGTGGCACGCAGTGCCCTCTCTGATGGCATGCGAGCCGTCGCCCCAGTTCAGCTCTGGCACACATGCTCGTGCACCTCTTGCCGGCCAGCTGGTCTTTGGGCCTCTGCTGCGTATGTGGGGGGGTGGGGTGCATGTGGGGGGCCTCATGCACATGCATAGGGGAGCAGGGCACATGCAGCAGGCCATGTGCGCATGCACGGGGTGGGTCGCATGCATGGGGGGCATGCACATTGTATTTTGGGGGTTCGGGCACATGTAAGCTCTTTGGGCACTTGGTCTGGAAAAGGTTAGCCATCACTGGTTGGCACTAAAAAAATAACAACCATTCCTCAGGACCTTTCCAGCATTCTCCTGGTAATCTGAGCAAAATTTGGGAGATTGGCCACCGGCATATATTTATGATGATTGCAGAATCCTGGGGTCCTATGATTGCCATTTGCAATGCTCCTAGCCGACTTCTGACTGGCAAAGCTGACAGGAGAAAGCCAGATTCATTTAACAACCATGACAAAAATGGCTTGTAAAATTGGGCACAAGTCACTTAACAGCCATTTTGCTTCAGCCATGCTGGCATAGTGGTGAGAATGCAGTATTGCAGGCTAACTCACTGCTTACTGCCAGCACTTCAATCCTGACCAGCTCACAGTTGGCTCAGCCTTCCGTCCTTCTGAGGTCGGTAAAGTGAGGACCAAAATCGTTGGGGCAATATGCTGATATTGGTAAACTGCTCAGAGAGGGCTATAAAGCACTATGGAGCCGTATATAAGTCTAAGTGCTATTGTTATTGCTTAGCAATGGAAATTCTAAGTCCCAGTTATGGTCGTACGTCAAGGACTACTGTACTTTTTCTCGTAGTAGTACAGGCTTTTTATGCATGTACTATATCCCCACAAGTGGTTTACTTCACACAGCATGCAAAGTCACAGGGCTTTTAGCCTTAGCGTGAAGTCTAAACCCAGTTCATAATTCTAACTAAGATGGAGCACGATAATCACCATGATTTGCTTTTGCTTTGTAACTTTAACCATTGTGCCTTATTTGGCCCCAATCTTAGGGAGGAAGGCTTATTAAGGATGTCCTTCTCTTCCATCTTTCAGGCATGCAGAGAAATGTGGCCACTGTAACCACATCGTGTCCGCTGCTCCCAGCATGAAACGAGAGCACGGAAGAATGTGGGCAGGCATAGCATTTTCTCACAGGCATGGGAGCTCCCATCTTCATTAAGCTGCTAGGATTTTTTTAATATCCAAACCGAGGAAGCGTCAGCCAGCTGCTACAAATTACTGGGATATCTACTGACAGAAATAACTACCGGCAACTTGCTGCTTGCCCTGTTTCTTGTCTTAGATGTGTCTTTTATCCCTAGTTCTTTCTAAGCAAGGTTTACAGTTTAATGCAGAATCACCCAGCAAATTGGGGTGGGAGAAGGCTTTTTTTGGAGAAGTTATTACTGGGGGCCTAGAAGATGGCATATTTGATATGTCATAAATTTCTTTTAAAAACAATTGCTACCAACCTTGCCACCAGACACCAAACTTGAAATCCTGGGTTTAGAAAATTTAGAACTACGCCGCCTTCGACATGACCTGAGTTTAACTCATAGAATCATCTATTACAATGTCCTTCCTGTCGAAGATTACTTCAGCTTCAATTGCAACAATACACGAGCACACAATAGATTTAAACTTAATGTTAACCGCACCAATCTTGATTGCAGAAAATATGACTTCAGTAACAGAGTTGTTAATGCTTGGAATGCACTACCTGACTCTGTGGTCTCTTCCCAAAATCCCCAAAGCTTCAACCAAAAACTGTCTACTATTGACCTCACCCAGTGGTGGGATTCAGCCAGTTCGCACCACTTCGGGAGAAACGGTTGTTAACTTTCTGAGCAGTTTGCTGAACTGGTTGTTGGAAGAAATCATTAGGGCAGAGAACCGGTTGTTAAATTATTTGAATCCCACCACTGACCTCACCCCATTCCTAAGAGGTCTGTAAGGGGCGTGCATAAGAGCACAAATGTGCCTACCGTTCCTGTCCTATTGTTTCCTTTTGTTATATCCAATTAATATAGTTATTACATACTCATACTCATATATATGCTTATATATTGTATAATTATTTCATGCTTATGCTTATATATACTGTGTGACAAAATAAAATAAATAAATAAATAAACCTGCCTTCCATTGAGGACCTGTATACTGCACGAGTCAAAAAGAGGGCTGTGAAAATATTTACAGACCCCTCACATCAGCTATGCAGATGATACCACTCTAATAGCAGAAAGTGAAGAGGAACTAAAAAGCCTCTTGATGCAGGTGAAGGAGGAGAGTGCAAAGTTGGCTTGAAACTCAACATTAAGAAAACTAAGATCATGGCATCCAGCCCTCTCAATTCCTGGCAAATAGATGGGGAAGAAATGGAGGTAGTGACAGATTTTATTTTCCTGGGCTCCAAGATCACCGCAAATGGGGACTGCAGCCAAGAAATTAAAAGATGCTTGCTCCTGGAGAGGAAAGCTATGCCAAATCTAGACAGCATACTAAAAAGCAGAGACATCACCCTGCCAACGAAAGTGTATATAATCAAGGCCATGGTTTTCCCAGTTGCAATGTATGTCTGTGAAAGTTGGACCATAAGAAAGGCTGAGCGCCAAAGACTTGAGGCCTTTGAACTCTGGT
This sequence comes from Ahaetulla prasina, assembly GCF_028640845.1. Classification (NCBI taxonomy): domain Eukaryota; kingdom Metazoa; phylum Chordata; class Lepidosauria; order Squamata; family Colubridae; genus Ahaetulla; species Ahaetulla prasina. The sequence goes on along the minus strand of NC_080540.1, from coordinate 38,999,575 downwards.
GCTGGAGAAGACTCCTGCGAGTCTTGGACTGCAAGGCGAACAAACAAGTCAGTTCTAGAGGAGATCAACCCTGACTGCTCTTTAGAAGGCCAGATCCTGAAGATGAAACTGAAATACTTTGGCCACCTAATGAGAAGGAAGGACTCACTGGAGAAGAGCCTAATGCTGGGAAAGATTGAGGGCAAAAGAAGAATGGGATGACAGAGAATGAGGTGGCTGGATGGAGTCACTGAAGCAGTCGGCGTGAGCTTAAATGGACTCCAGAGGATGGTAGAGGGCAGGAAGGCCTGGAGGAACATTGTCCATGGGGGTCGCGATGGGTCGGACACGACTTCACAACAACACATCCTGGACATAAACTGTTTCAACTCCTACCCTCAAAACGACGCTACAGAGCACTGCACACCAGAACAACTAGACACAAGAACAGTTTTTTCCCAAATGCCATCACTCTGCTAAACAAATAATTCCTTCAACACTGTCCAACTATTTACTAAATCTGCAGTACTATTAATCTTCTCATTGTTCCCATCACCCACCTCCTTCCACTTATGACTGTATGACTGTAACTTTGTTGCTTGTATCCTTAGGATTGATATTGATATTGTTTCCTGATTGCTTATTTGTACCCTTTGACTACCATTGTGTTGTACCTTAGAATTCTTGATGAACATATCTTTTCTTTTATGTACATTGAGAGCATATGCACCAAGACAAATTCCTTGTGTGTCCAATCACACTTGGCCAATAAAAAATTCTATTCTATTCTATTCTATTCTATTCTATTCTATTCTATTCTATTCTATTCTACAGTTCAAAATGCAGAAGAAGGGTGACAGAGTATCAGCCATGTATGAATGTGCATAGAGACCCCCCAATTAAAAAGCTGATGAGGAACAAAGGCAGGGAGGGCAGCTACTCCACTAGTTCTCTCTATCCAAGAACCATTTGTTAGATCTTGTCTCCGAGGACTAATTTTTTGTAATGTTAATAACTGCCACTTGGCCCCTGAACAAAAAAATCAATAAATAATGAACCAGCAAATCTGGGCCAATCATAGCACAGATGCAGGTTTAAAAGAGAAGGGCAGAATGTGGACCGAAGCTGGAAGTGAGGTTCAGCAGTGGGATCCTGTCCGGTTTTTTTAAAAAAAACCCTCAGTGTTTTTGAGATGGAGAAAGGGGCAACAGCTTCAAAGGCCTTCATATCCTCTCTCCATGGTCTGGAAAATGATTTTGGGTAAAGCTTCAAATATCCCAGCACTTTCTATTTCATTTTTTTTGAAGCAAAAAAGATAACTCCTGGACAAGTCCAGCAATGAAACCTCAGAATAGCTGGAAATACTGAAATAATTGCAGCCAGCTGTTTCTGATGCATTGCTTTGATTACAGAGCACCTCTCTGTTTTTTTTTTTAAAGAGTCCACGTAGAATGGAGACAAAGAACTATAGAAAGCACTAATGCCACACTGTCTACTACAGGTAGTCCTCGACTTATGACCACAATTGAGCCCAAAATTTCTGTTCTTCCACAAGACATTTGTTCAGTGAGTTTTGCCCCATTTTATGGATTTTCATGCCTCAGCTCTTAAGTGAATCATTGCAGTTGATAAGTTAGTAAAATGATTGTTAAGTGAATCCGGTTTCCCCATTGACTTGTGATCAGAAAATCACAAAAGGAGATCACATGACTACAGGACACAGCAACGGTCGTAAGTAAGAACCTGTTGCCAAGCATCTGAATTTTGATCACATGATTATGGGGACACTGCAAAGGTCGTAACTGTGAAAAACGGTCGTAGGTCACTTTTTTCAGTGTCGTCGTAACTTTGAACAGTCATAAATGACCTTTTGTAAGTTGAGGACTACCTATAATTGGATAACATGGTACTATCATCCTATCCTAAAGCAGATTTAGGAATAATGATTTTTTTTATGAGGAAGAACAGTTTAATATGTATTTAAATTAAATGTATGTTGCCACCCATCTAAATTGGCAATTCAAGCACAATGACAATTATGTAAGTGGTTTACAATAAAAATGTCTGAAAAATAATATTGAAGGTCATCAATTCTAACTATGTGGTTAGAAGGAGTCAGAAATGACTTAGGCATGTATCAATCAAACAAATTAGTTAACTGATACCCATCTCTGTTCTTCTAATTTTAACAACTAAGAACTTTCCTTCCCCCCACCCCCAGAAAATAAAATAAAGCTGAGGTTCCCAAGACACCAGAGTGATCAGAAGCTATGTGCCCAATTATTTACCATTTTTAGGTAAACAAGCATTTTGAACTTTTGCATCAGCATCCAAACAATGGTATACTTGCCCAATCCATTCCTAATATTGTTCCAAATAATAATAAAAAATTCTTATTCCTACTTATGAATTACAGGTAGTCCTTGACTTACAACAGTTCTTTTAGTGACCGTTCAAAGTTACAATGGCACTGAAAATAAGAGACTCATGACCATGTTTCAGAGTTACAACCTTTGCAGCACCCCCATGATCACGTGATCAAAATTCGGATACTTGGCAACTGATTCATATTTATGACTGTTCCTTTGTCCCAAAGTCAATGTGATCACTTTTTGTGACCTTCTGACAAGCAAAGTCAATGGGGAAGCCGGGATAGCTCAGGCAGTAGAGAAGCCTGTTATTAGAACACAGAGCCTGCAATTACTGTAGGTTCGAGCCTGGCCCAAGGTTGACTCAGCCTTCCACCCTTTATAAGGTAGGTAAAATGAGGACCCAGATTGTTGGGGGGGCAATAAGTTGACTTTGTAAAAAAATATACAAATAGAATGAGACTATTGCCTTATACATTGTAAGCCGCCCTGAGTCTTCGGAGAAGGGCTGGGTATAAATGTAAAAAATGTAAAAATGTAAAATGTAAAAAAAAAAAAAAAATTCACTTAACAACCAGGTTACTAACTTATCAATGGCAGTGATTCGCTTAACAACCAAGGCAAGAAAAGTCATAAAATGGGGCAAAGCACTGTGAAGTGGTATATCAGTCTAAGTGTTATTGCTACAACCCATTGCAGCATCCCCAGGGTCATGTGATCAAAACTGAGACGCTTGGCCACTGGTTCATATTTATGACGGTTGCAGCATCCCGGGGTCATGTGACCTCCTTCTGACAAGCGAAGTCAATAGGGAAGCCAGATTCACTTAACAACGGTGTTGCTAACTTTAACAACCACAACAACTGACTTAACAATTGTGGCAAGTAAAGTCTTAAAACGGGGCAAAACTCACTTAACAACTGTCTTGCTTAGTAACAGAAATGTTGGGCTCGGTTGTGGTTGTAAGTTGAGGAGTACCTGTAATTGCTTTTTCTACTCTTGTTTACCTCACATGGGCTCCTGCTTGTTGGTCATCACTTCCAACAAGAACTGCTAGCTTTTATTTGAGCAAATAGTACATGGTAACCATCTCCATTCCTGGCATATAGATGGGAAGAAATGGAGGTAGTGACAGATTTTATTTTCCTGGGCTCCAAGATCACCAGAGATGAGGACTACAAGCCAAGAAATTAAAAGATGCTTGCTTCTGGGGTGGAAAGCTATGGCAAATCTAGACAGCTTACTAAAAAGCAGAGACATTACCCTGCCAACAAAAGTGCACATAGTCAAGGCTATGGTTTTCCCAGTTGCAATGTATGGCTGTGAAAGTTGGACCATAATAAAGGCTGAATGCCAAAGAATTGAGGCCTTTGATGCTGGAGAAGACCCTTAGACTGCAAGGTGATCAAACCGGTCAGTCCTAGAGGAGATCAACCCTGACTGCTCTTTAGAAGGCCAGATCCTGAAGATGAAACTGAAATAATTTGGCCACCTAATGAGAAAGAAGGACTCACTGGAGAAGAGCCTAATGCTGGGAAAGACTGAGGGCAAAAGAAGAACGGGATGACAGAGAACGAGGTGGCTGGATGGAGTCACTGAAGCAGTCGGCATGAGATTAAATGGACTCCAGAGGATGGTAGAGGACAGGAAGGCCTGGAAGAATGGGGTTGCGATGGGTCAGACACGACTTCGCAACAACAACAAACCATCTCCATCATTCTTTTTTTTCTCCCTCACATTTTTTTTCAGAGTCCAGCTTTCATAGCCATATTGTATATCACCCCAAGAAAGACCATTGCTTTAACTACTATAATCCGTGTTGTCATGGAAATGGCTTTATCCTTCTTGATCTTGTCTGAGTTTTGCATTGCTTAGTTCTGTAGGATTAATCCCTTGACACTTCCAGCACACTGTCCATCTGCGTTCATTTCTTGGGCCCAACATAACAAAACTCGATTTTTCCATTTTTATTTTCACAATACATTTCCTTTGGACTAAAAAAAAGGATATTTGCTGGCATATCTCATTTTTTTTAGCTCCAATTTTTATTCCCAACTTTTTTACTTCTCCCATGATAGTGGCACTCTTTTTAATTCTTTTGTAATACAGGTAGTCCTTGACTTACGACCACAATTAAGACCAAAATTTGTGTTGCTAGGTGAGACATTTGTTAAATGAGTTATGCCCCATTTTACGGCCTTTCTTGCCCCAGTTGTTAAATGATTCATTGCAGTTGTTAAGTTAGCAGCACAGTTGTTGAGTGAATCTGGCTTCCCCATTGACTTTGCTTGTCAGTCGCAAAAGATGATCACATGACCCCAGGATACTGCAACCGTCATAAATTACAGGTAGTCCTCAACTTACAACAGTTCATTTAGTGATCAAAGTTACAATGGCATTGAAAAAAGTGACTTATGACCGTTTTTCATATTTACGACCATAGCAGCATCCTCATGGTCACATGATCAAAATTCAAGTGCTTGGAAACTGGTTCATATTTATGACGGTTGCAGTATTCTGGGATCATGTGATCCACTTTTGCGACCTTCTGACAAGCAAAGTTAATGGGGAAGCCAGATTCACTTAACAATCGTGTTACTAAATTAAGAACTGCAGTGATTGTCTTAACAACTACAGCAAGAAAAGTCATAAAACGGGCAAAACTCACTTAACAAATGTTTTACTTAGCAAAATAAATTTTGGGCTCAGTTGTGGTCGTAAGTCCAGGACTACCTGTATGAACCAATTGCCAAGCATCTGAATTTTGATCAGGTGACCGGGGGGGAGGGGCACTGCAACAGTCCTAACTGTGAAAAATGGTCATAAATCATTTCTTTTAGTGCCATTGTAACTTTGAACAGTCACTAAATGAATTGCTGTAAGCTGAAGGATATTTGTACTGTTTTATGCTGTAAGCCCCCTGGTCGTGCCTGTGAAATGGGTGGCATATAATTTAATAAATAAATGATTGAGGCTGTGGAGAGCTTTGTGAAATAATGACTTATCCATCTCTGCAGAGTTCATCGAACATGATCATGTATATCACTCTTCACTGTGTGATGTCGGTTATGTTTTCCAAAGTTAAATGTCTATGGAGATTCTCAGACATCCAGGTCATGGTTGTCTCAACCTTTTGAATTCCCCAAAGTTAGATTTGCAGGACAGGGTACATATTATACTCTAGAGTACAATCTGATTGGGGTACACTTTTTTGTGAATTTTGCATATAACCATATAACCGTGGCGGCACAGTGGTTAGAATGCAGTACCGCAGGCTATTTCTGCTGGCCTCTCTGCAATTTGGCAGTTTGAATCCCACTGTATGTACACTGAGAGCATATGCACCAAGACAAATTCCTTGTGTGTCCAATCACGCTTGGCCAATAAAAAAAATTATATTCTATTCTATTCATCAGGCTCAAGGTTGACTCAGCCTTCCATCTTTCCGAGGTCGGTAAAATGAGGAGCCAGATTGTTGGGGGCAATAGGCTGACTCTGTAAACTGCTTAGAGAGGGCTGTAAAGCACTATGAAACAATATACAAGTCTAAATGGTATTGCAATAATACTACAGTACTTTCCCAAAGATGCTTTTTTTCCCCGCAAGAGGCACCTGGACTTCCTGGTTTTTCTTTGAAGACATTTCACTTCTCATCCAAGAAGCATCTCTGCCTGGATGGTGGAGAATGGAAGGATTTATATTCCAGTTAATTCTTCCATTTCCCATCATTCAGTCAGAGCTGAAGAAAATTCTTGGATGAGAAGCAAAATGTCTTCAAAGAAAAACCAGAAAGTCCAGGTGCCACTTGTGTGTGTGTGTGTGGGGGAGAAGCACCTTTGGGCAACCATGACTTGGATGACTTGTGACTCTCCACAGACATACTACAATACTTATTTTATGGGCACCCTGTAACGAACAGCAAAAAACTTCCACGGAAGTCTGCCGAAGCAGAAGGCAAGTGTTTCTACGAGGTTAGGATTTGCCCATGAAGTCGTCACTGTAGAGGAGATCCTTTCATTAGGTGCAATAAGTACAGTTAACTCCACAACCGCGTTAAATCACAGACAGCGAGCGACGGAGTCGGCTGGAAAGGAGAAGTCAACTTTTACGCACTGTGATAGGCTCAGGAACAAGGGGCAGGTTTGGAAAACAAAAGAGACGCCCCTTTACAAAAAAAGAAGAAAACAACAACAACAACAACAAACAGCTGAGCATTAGCCGGATCCGCTTTCTGGACACTTTCTTTCCCCCTTTGTGGGGGGGATTTTCATACAGAGATGCACCACCAAACGCACGTGGCCCCGGAGCGCGCCCCCGCGCGCCCTCCCGCCTGTCCGCCTGTCCGCGAGGATCCAAGCTTTCCTCGGCTGGGCGGGGCGGAGGGCAAGGAGGGGGAGGAGAGTCGGCCGGGCGCCTGCGCCAAGCTGTTCCTATCGCTACTCCGGAGCTCTGCTCGGTCTTGGTGGAATCGAGCCCGAGCGAACTGTAACAAAACAAGCGGCGTCTTTTGTATTGGCTTAAAGGAACCGCGGTCGGTCGGAGCCCCTCGGAGGAGAGAAAAGTAGCAAAGAAAGGGGGCAAAGAACGGCGGCGCCAGGTGGTGGTGGTGGGCGAAGGATCCAGGACCGGGCGCTTACCCGGGGGAAGAACCAGGACGAAGAGAACCTGCGGAGATCCGCGCAGTGGAAAAAGCCCTAGGAGGAGAAGCGGGGCAGGACGACCCGGGTGGTTACGATGGGAACCTCTCCGGAGGCGCCGGGGGAAGAGGCTGCGGGCATGAACCGCGCCGAGTCGCTCCGGTGATGGCTTGAGCGAAACGGCTGGAAAGTTGCCGGAGAGCTTTTGCTCTATGCCCGGCCGGTCGGGATCCCTTGGCCGGAGCAGCCCCGCGGTGGACGTCGGGTGTCCAGTCTCGATCCTTTCCCCCCACCCGCCCCTCTCCCGGTGCAAATCCCCTTTCCCTTCCGCCTTTTGCGCGCAACTTGGCGACCCAATCGCCATGTCGAAAGTGATCCAGAAGAAAAACCACTGGACGGCCAAAGTGCACCAAGCCACGGTGAGCCGCAATGCTCAGGGCCAGCTCGGGGTCACCGTCCTCGGAGGAGCGGAGTACGGAGAGTTTCCTTACGTCGGGGCGGCCGAGGTCGAAGGGGAGGCGGCGCTGCCCGGAGACAACGGCGAATGCAAACTTGGCGAAGGGGAGCTACTCTTGGAGGTGCAGGGTGTCCGGGTGTCGGGGTTGCCCCGCTACGACGTGCTGGAAGTTATCCGGAGCTGCAAGGAGCCCATTGTTTTCAAAGCAGTCAGACAAGGTGAGAGAGAGAGAACGAGCGAGCGAGGCGGGCCGCTTGGCAGGACTTCGGTGCGGACTTCCAGACGGGGCGGGGGGCGCTGCGCTGCAGGAGCCTTTGCCTTCATTGTTTGCTGCCCTGTGCGAAGGGGACGAGGGGGCTGTGAAGGGAGGGAGGCCTTTTGGGGGTGAAGTTGTGAGATTCCCCCCCTTCAACCTTTTTCATGAGGATGGGGGGATGAGGGGGGGGGGAAGGGGCTTCATTCCCTGCACGCCGGCTGTGGGGACCTGCCTGAATGGGGTGTTTTTCTGGTCGACACGCGCGACAGCAACGCTTAGGCGGCCTTTTCTGCCTTCTCGTGGATTCCTCTTCTCTGAAATATCGGATCGGTGGTTGTTTGTTATTAAAAGGAAAGCATTCCGGTCGTGTTTTCCTCAGCCATCCCGTGGGACTTCTGACTCCTAAGGGTGCCTTGGGACTTAGAGGAACCCGCTCTTCCTAGACTTTTAAACCCTGGATCTTTAGGTAAAATGGCATTCTGCCAAGGCATCAAGCAAAAGCGAAGGACTTTCATTGGTTTGCTGGATCTGCTGCAGGGTTCTTAACTTGCCTCGGGTGGATTGTGTGTGTGGGGAGGGCTTCTGACTGACCGGTCCTGATGAGCTCTCAGAGCTATTGGCTTTTATTGTACGGTTCTGACAAGATTGTTCGGGTTGACTCCTGAACTAGTTTGATCGCTTCAAATCAAGCTTGCTGGACTTGGAGCCAAGGATAATTTGCATGTGTTTTAATTTTTAACCTTTGTAGTTTGAAGTATGAGCTATGGTTTCACTTTAGCAGTCCCCTCCTGTAATGTACATGGCTGAAATCCCAGACCTGCCAAAGCAGTAATCTTAAAAACTAGTTTAGTTCTCCCGAGATTGACATCTTTTCTGCAGCATGGAGCTGTAGATCCCTATTGGGCTCATAAAGAATGGTGGCAAGCCTTAAAAAAAAAAAAAAAGCCGCCAAGAGTCAGACAAGTTTAATTCTTACTTGGCTCCAGCTTGGGTAGCTTTCTTACATCTTTTGAAAGAGTAACAAGATTCTTTGGTACCCTTAAAATTATATAGATGTATTATTGCATAGCTTTCGTGGAGTGCATGTCATGGAATGCATGTTAAGGATTAGTCAGTAGGTTTATCTGTCCAATTCTTGGAAAATTTGCAGTGTCTGTCTTAGAAAAGGCTGAACTTTCCCTTACTGGACAATTTTTGTCGTTTGGCTTGGGTGCAAAAGGTTCTTGGTCTTCCATCTGTCACTTTGGCAAAGCAGAGAAACTTTTTTTTTCTGTGTAGTTTGAAAGATGTGCTTTCTCCCAGGTCCACTATATACTATAACGACCTGGTAGATGAAAGATGTGGTGAAATGTTGCACTTAAAAAAAAAAGTTGGGGTTGGGGGGAAGGGAAGGGTAGCCTTTTGGAGAAGAAAATTCTTAGGTAATGTTGGGTGTGAGTAAGCTTCAGATGTTTATCAGATTCCAGTTAGGACTTTATCTTTTAAACTCGCAGCCAGCCAGGTTTTTTCTAGGTTCCAAAATAAGGCAGCTTTTCTACCTCCCCCCCCCCCCCCCCGGCAATTTCTGTACATTCTGTTTCTGAGGATTTGAAGGTGAATTGAATTGGTTTGTTTTCTTTCCTCCTGGAGTGCAAAGCTGTACTGGGCAGCGCCACCTTCAAATAACGTTTATTGTTGTCCTTTTCATTTTGTTTTTAATGCAGCCAGCAGCAGTCTAGTTCCTTTGCCTTTCCCCTTATCTTGGCACTATTAAAGGAGCTGTATAAACCTACAGAGCAGAAGGAGAAAGGACCAGAAGCAATTTGTTTTGTTTGGATGCTGGACATCAAGTGAGAGAAATGCATTCACTTGAGACACCTGAATCACTGTTTCTATCTTTTTTCCCCTCTTCTTGTTGTTGTGGATCTTATATTTCTCTCTCATATATCCAGATGTTGCTACTCTTGGACCAAACTTAAGCTTTTACAGGTAGTCTTCGACTTACGACCATAATTGAGTCCAAAGTTTCTGTTGTTAAGTGAGACATTTGTTAAGTGGATTTTGCCCCATTTTACCACCTTTCTTCCTACAGTTGTTAAGTGAATCATTGCAGTTGGTAAGTTAGCAATCTAGTTGCTAAGTCAATCCGGCTTTCCCATTGATTTTGCTTGTCAGAAGGCCACAAAAAGTGATCGATCATGTGACTTGGGATGCTGCAACCGTCATCAATACAGACCAGTTGCCAAGCATCTGAATTTTGATTACATGACCATGGGGATGCTGCAAAGGCCGTAACTGTGAAAAACGACCGTAAGTCACTTTTTTCCAGGGCTGTTGTAACTTTGAATGGTCACTAAACAAACTGTTGTAAGTTGAGGACTACCTGTACATCCATATCCCCTTGGTCTATAAGTGACATGGAGAGTCAGATGTTCTTGTCCAACATGCATTCAAACATATATGATCTTGGCAATGTTTTCTTCAGTTCACTGAGTGGGGAATTTCCAGACCGGGTGGCAACTTCTGTCAAAGAGCCAAACAAATATTCATTCGACTGGACTTGGAGGAATTTTTGGAGAGAAAGGGGAAGGCTTCTCCTATGGCGAAGTATCCCTTTGAATTGGAACATTTTGGTTCCTCTGCTGAAGGATGACTAAGAGCTATGTATGTGAGGTTTTTTTTTTTCAGTGGAAGCATGTGATTGCCAGCTGCCTCCCTCCTTTACGTCAAAAGGATGGCATAGACTTTGCATGGAGAATGGATTATTTTCTCTCCCTTTCTCCCCCACCCCAGACTGCTGCCTGCCAGGAATGGGTTATTTTCAGCTTTACTGAAATCCCAAACATTCCTTCGAATGAGAAACTCCCCTAGCAACAGGATGCCTCTGGATCGCTCCTAGTCTGTGCAAAAATACATTTTCATGTCTTCAGCCTTGGGCGGTTCAGATCTTGGTGGGCACCCTCAACAGTAAGTAGGAACTCTTGATTAAGGAAGTTGAAAATGGGCAACCTGTGGCTCTTCAACTGAATTATATCAACCAATGTCTCTCACTGTCAGCCATCTTGATTGGGATGGTTGAGAGATAATGGTTCCTCCGGAGCAGCACGGTTTTGAGTTCTTACCTTGGAAGCCAATTCTGTCCACCAGAATAATAGCAAGAGACTTAGCAACCTTGATAAAAGAGAATTGTTTGTTCCTGAAGGGATACCGTATATACTCGAGTATAAGCCGAGTTTTTCAGCACGTTTTTTGTGCTGAAAAACGTCCCCTCGGCTTATACTCGGATTGGCTTATATTCGAGTATATCTGACTTATCTCAGTTTTTTTTTCCGTTTTTCACATTATACCGGCGGTAGCGAACTTGGCGGGCTTTTGCTTTAGCGGGAAGCCCTGCGGTGCAGTGAGAGGCGGGCGGGGAGCCGCCAGCCTTCTCGGCCGAGGAGGAGGTTTCGCCGACCGGTAGGTGCCTCATTTCCCACCCTCGGCTTATACTCGAGTCCCCAGTTTACCCCAGTTTTTGGGGTAAAATTGGGGACCTCGGCTTATACTCGGATTGGCTTATATTCGAGTATATACGGTACTTCAGCTGTTGGCGGCTGTACCTGAGCATCTAGTAAGTTGTTTATCTGCCATGTGGCTTTTATCCATTTTTAAAGTATTTTTCTTTTTCATGAATGAAGGCAAATATACTGTATGTGTCCTAGGACAATGTTGTAGGATCCAATCTGGATTGATCACTGGGACCAGAGTTTAGTCTTCAGAGCTTTCGGACTCCTCAGGGACCTTCAGTCACCAGAATGCCTTTTCTTTTTCTTCTCTTTTTTTCCTTTTTTGCACATTTTACTCCTTTCTATTCTTCTGTTCTTTAGGTTTAGTTTGGATTAGATTTTACTATTATAATCAAAATGTTTAATACAAATTATATAAATTTATACTTAAAAATTTTAGTCTCCTAATGAACAGTTTTTGAAATCATTAAATTGCTTATTTTTGTTTTGTCTTGTAGAAACCAAAACAGAATAGATTTCCCAAGAGAAGCTGTTTGCTTTTTATAATTAATTCCAAAACCTTATTGTAAAAGTTTCAATATTTCAATTCTATGTGGACCTTTAGTCCATTTATAACTTTCTATGATCAAAATCTTATTCATCTGTTTATTTCAGATTCTTGACTTTGTTAAGCATATGCATATTTTTTCCCATTCAGGATTGAAGGCAGACTCACCTGGCATTTTCAGACATGGCGTTTTGAAGGTCTCTCATAGCTTAGAAGTAACTGATGAGGAATTTCCAAAAGTAATTAGAAAGTAAGCTTTGGGAACTTAGCATCCTTTAAAAATCCCCACCATGGTTGCAAGGAAGATGGTTAATTATGTTTTCTCCAGCACTCAGCCTGTGCACAATTGTTGTCTTGCGGTGTCTTTGTGAGAAACGGTTGTCTAGACCAGGGGTCCCCAACCTGTGAGGGATTTTCAACCAGGTTGTGGAAAGGTCCAACAACCGAGTGCACATCCTCACTTGCACGAGTGGTGGGCAAGTAGTGGTGCTCCATTTAAGTGAGTGGATTGTGCAAATGGAGCTGCGCGCATGCATGCATGCTTGCCAGCCATTCACGTGGAATTTCTCCCCCATCCCTGCCGATTCACAAAGCTGGAAATGTTGGGGAACTCTGGTCTAGACCACATGTGGGCAAATCTCCTGTCCTCTCCTTATCCCAGGAGGTTCCATGGCCTTTGCTATGGTTGCTGGCTTTTGGAGAGCCACCTTGTATTTGAAATACCTCTCCTGGAAGAGCTATTTTATCCATATGGATATGAGGAGCATGGTTTGACTTGCACTTACAGTCATCTGGATAATATGTTAACTATATATGCTGTTAACTATATTAATTAAAAAGTCTGTCTATAGGACTCAACCCTAATGGTCTTTAAGTTTTAGAGACTACCTGAATAAACACAATCAATCTTTGGCGTAGTCTTCCTAATTCTGATGATCTGGACAGTTATGTTCTGGGATTAGATGGAACTCTCAAATTTCTAGCCAGCGTATGGTTTTGTTTGTTTGCTTTCTTGCTTGTTTATCACAGTAGGCGAGAACTGAGAAGTTTTAAGTCCAGCTGGAGGATGTGAGGTTGGAGAAAGATCATGATGTTTAAGTCATTATGACAGAACTCAGGATTTTTTTTTTATGAACGTGAATAAATTTTGTTGGACATTTTTTAAAAAAAAATATGCAAAATGTACTTTTGGAAGGCTTGAGCAGTTTGAATTGTAATTTAGAGAGTCACTATTGGTTAAATCCTTGCCATATATAATATTAAAAGAATGTCTGGGTTTTGTTTTCCCCAAATAGTTTTTTTGATGGAGTTTGTATTTAGAGGATTCATGTGTGCATTGAAGAATACGAACTGCATTACAGTAGTTGCAATCTAAAACTGCACACTTTCCTATGTTTTCTATAATGACTTGGTGTTCATTATGGCTTAGAGGTTAATGCAAATGCAGTGTTTTTCTAACTCTCTAATATTTTTTGTGGGGTTCACCCAGATGCATTGAACCACAAGTCAATAAATCACACTTAGTGCTAGAAAAGCAGCAAACTTCTTCAAAACCTCTAGAACATTTTAGCCTGGTTTGCATAAATTGAAAAGTGTCCTTATGGTTTATTTGGTTTGGTGATTTTCAGACTATTGGGAGTTTTTTAAAACCACTTTGTATATTTGTAGGACATGCTTTATGACTTCATGTGTGAATCTACTTGATTGTAATTCAGTAAACCTTAGTTAAACAAATAAGGACTTAGCAAAGTGTGGCTCTTTCTTTCCCAATCAGTATCCATTGTTGTCCTAATGGTGAGAACAATCAACCAATGTATTGGCTAGTTTCTAAGTTATGAGTGCTCCATCGCTGGAGGCTTTTAAGAAGAGACAGGACAGACATTTGTCTGAAATAGTATAGGGCAGGAGTGTCAAACTCAAGGCCTGGGAGCCGGATCTGATCTGCGGGGTGTTTAGATCTAGCCTGTGGGCCTGCCCTAGAAACAGCAAAGGACCAGCCCGTGGTGCCTCTGCCAGCAAAAACGGAGCCTGTACTCTGCCCGTGAAAACAGAGCCCCCCATGAGTTCCATTTTCACTGGTAGAGGGCGGCAGGAGGCCATCGCAGCTGAAAATGGATCTCTGGAGCCCGTTTTTGCTGGCAGAGCACTCAGGTCATCACAGACGTCCCCAACATGAGTGATGTCAAGCTGGCCATACCCATCTTGGCCACGCCCACCCTGCCTCTGTGGTCAAACCCAACCTTGATGCGACCCTCAATGAAATCGAGTTTGATACTCCTGGTATAGGGTCTCCTGCTTGGACTAGATGAGGACCATTGAGGACCCGTATACTGCACGAATCAAGAAGAGGGCCATGAAAATATTTACAGATCCCTCGCATCCTGGACATAAACTGTTTCAACTCCTACCCTCAAAACGACGCTATAGAGCACTGCACACCAGAACAACTAGACACAAGAACAGTTTTTTCCCGAAGGCCATCACTCTGCTAAACAAATAATTCCCTCAACACTGTCAGACTATTTACTGAATCTGCACTACTATTAATCGTTTCATAGCTCCCATCACCAATCTCTTTCCACTTATGACTGTATGACTATAACTTGTTGCTGGCAATCCTTATGATTTATATTGATATATTGACCATCAATTGTGTTGTAAATGTTGTACCTTGATGAACGTATCTTTTCTTTTATGTACACTGAGAGCATATGCACCAAGACAAATTCCTTGTGTGTCCAATCACACTTGGCCAATAAAATTCTATTCTATTCTATTCTATGACGTTCCAGGTTCCTTCCAACTCTGTTATTCTATATTTCTATGTTTTACTTCAGCCGGTGCAGGGTGACGTAGTGTTAGAATTTGAACAGAAGTTCAGAAGGATGCTATAGTGACTATCCCAAATTTGGATTGCAAAAAACCAAGAAAACCCTAGTTGGAAACAAAGAGACATAGGAAAATCTTGCTGCTGTCTGGTGGTTATCTGGCTTTTTGCAGCTCAGATTGAGCAGGCATTGCTATAGCTTGAAGGTCCGGTTCATATACTTGTGATTTGACTGCCGATCTCTGTCTTGTTTCAACATTATCCTGGAATTTGTAGACGTTTAGCCTGGTGGCAGCTCTGGAATCTGCAGCTCTGGAATCTGCCTCGGCTGATGTAAATGATTTATGTATGGCAGTGCAAAACTATTTGTAAGTTACGGCAGCAGCTAAAGTGATTAGAAAATGTAGAGGCTTATTTCGAAAGCACTTTTCTGCTTCTTATCTTCAGTCTTAAGTCAAGATATTGAAATGAGAGGCAGAACTGATTTCCTTGAGAGACCATGGTTTAATTGTAATTAGGGGAGAGTGACATGCCATAGCCACAATCTATATTCAACCTTTAATTGTGACATCATGTATTAGTTGCTGGGAGTTGGGAATATAAATTTAATAAATTATTATTACGGTAATTATCATTACTACTGTTATTATGTTGGAAATGGTGGTGGTGAACCTAAGAGTAATTTTTCTGTTTTCAAGATACAGAGACAGGAAGTAGGAGAGGATACAAAAGCCACACTAGTTTTAATTCTTCAGTGCTCCTAAGTTTTTAATTTATCCTTGGTGGGTGGAGATTGAGTTAGACTGGCTGATCAGGTTAAGTCTTTTTTTTCTTTCTTTTTTTAAAAAATAAAGCATTCAGAAGCAAAACTGTACAAGGAAGCCTCATCTTGCCACTCATAGGAAAGATGATTGAGATATCACCAAAATGAAGGGAAACTAGCAAGGTGACATGCTATAATGTACTACTGCTAGTGCCAGTTCTGGCTTTTAGTGTGCCAATGTACTGACTGCCAAAATACACTGAAAAGTCCGGCTAAGACCTCATTGAGAAATGTTAAAATTTTCTTTCGTAGGAATCTTATTAAACAAAGATGCATTTTAACAATGCAAAATTGAGTTAATATTAGTTTAGAGCTAGATAGGGCTTGCAAAGCAACCATTACAGATTCTTCACTGTTTTTGCCCCACTGTAGCTTTACATGGTGTTATGGGATCTTTTATTTCTTTTGAGTAGCTTTCCTGAAAAGGCTGAAGGAGATTGCAATGGCAGTGGCAAAGAGAAAAAGCCACTGAAAGCCACTAAAAAGATATTTAATTCTGATTCATACCCAACATTAATGAGATATCAGGACCTAGCATTGGACATATCGAAAGATGAACTTGTTTAAAATCAACAACAATATCTTTGAGTTTGATTAGGAACTTGAACCTCTTGATGTCTGTCTTTATGTGAGAGGAGCCATCACTGTATCTAAGTTGATCAGCAAGACCTTCATTCAAGCATCATGATGATAGTGTCCTAATGACATTTTAACTAGCCCAAGACTGTAGAAGAAAATAGATTTTTAAGAGCACTATCTTTTCCCATAGTGCATAGGTACACTTTATTTTTTTTCCCAATCCACTGGTCCAACTGGTTTTTATGGATTTATGATTAAATGCAAAAACTTGTGAAACTTGTTTAAGCAGTGGCAAACATGGGAAGAATTTCCATATCATCGAGCAGTGATTCTCTCTTCCAAATTGCTCTGATAACTGTTTCCAGAGAGGTCTGATGGAATTTTCCTTCCTTCCTTCCTTCCTTCCTTCCTTCCTTCCTTCCTTCCTTCCTTCCTTCCTACCTACCTACCTACCTACCTACCTACCTACCTACCTACATTTTTGAACTTCCTGTTTCCCTCAAACAGGGACGGATTTTGGGACTTGAAGGGCATGAGGTTGGGTGAATGGGTGAATGGGTGCTCACTAAAGACACACATGGAAAGAAATAATAGACCAAAGATTAAATTCATCAAGAAGTACAGCAAATCATTGGGTGCTTTTTGCCTTGACTTCCCCTTTTAATATCTTGAGGCAGAGTATAGCTACCATATAAGGTCAGTTGCCTGATACTGAGCAGTGTGGAGCAGCAATAAATGTTTGGAAGATAAGATACTTCATGTTGCCATCACCTATCTTATACCTTCCAAGTTATCTTGCTATCTTTTAATGGAATGGATGATTCTGTCCCATCAACTCATCAACTCATTTTTGAAGTAAAATGCAGTTGTTTGTCCAAGGCCTATATTGACTTTTCAGTTGATATGTGGCTATGCTACAACAATTTGGTGTTTTACCATTCTTCTGATGGTACCTTATTGCCAGGAAAACCTAATTTTCCATTGGCCTGCTTCAATTTTTGCATTAGTTTTCTAAAACATGCTGGAATTCTGTTTCACTTATTAAGCATAATGAATTTTCACAGAAGCAAATGCTCATCTCCATATTTTTGAAAGGCTAGCCTGAAGATTGCTTTGGCTCTCACTTAAATTGGTGTTTCCCGGTGTAAGAATAGATTTCTGCAAATTGGTGGAATGCTTTGAATTCCAATAGGCGGAATAGTAGTCAATAACCTCATTCTTCTCCTTTGTTTGCAACAGGGAAATTGATCTGAAACTTTCCAAAATCTGCCCTGAAACTGACACGAGGCAAAAAAAAAAAAAAAAAAGAAGGTCTCAGAGCATGGGAACAAAAAGTCAAAACCTGCAGATGACATTAAAATGTAAACTTGTTTCTTCAGATTTGACTAGTTATCTTTCAACTTGTACCTGAATTCTAAAGTCAGTCTCGAATGGTAGGTTGGTGGTGGCTGAATATTATGAAATTAAGGAGGGTCTCTGTGTCAGTTTTTCAGTGGAAGAGAATCTGGTTTTTATAAAATTCATCTAGTCTTACATTCCTGCCTGAGGAGGAAAAAAAAAACATTGCAAATCTTCCCATACACGATTCCTGTTTTATTCCAGTGGGGACCCTGTCGTCTGTATTCCAGTGCCATGTTTTAAGTGAATTAATTCACCAAGTAGTATAGCCACAGTATTCAAAACTGTAGTTAGTTTTCATGCTTAGACTTTTTTTTTAACCTGCAAATATCTCTGATTACATAGCTGAAGTCGCTTAATTTAGTCTTTTGCAAGCTCTCGAATTGCATCATAAAAAAAAAAAGGTTGAGGCTTCCAAGAATAAATTTTATTAAATTGGTTTGGAGAATAAGCTATTATTGTGTTGTTATCATTTGCCTTGCAATTTACTTCTCTCTATTTTGCATCCCAGGTGACTGACCTGCTTGATCCAAAAAGTTCCAAGTCTGTGATTTTAGGGGCCAGGGGGTTATGTTTTACCATGAAAGTCAAAGGCTAAAAACAATGGTTTAATTAACAGCTGCCCATTTACAGGCTGTTGTTTGTTTCCATGGAAGTTAGAGGGGGGGAAAATGCTCTAATAAAGCTGTAAGTGATTCTTAGATATTTGGGATTATTTTCATGTTTCAAGATCACTTTCGATCAAAGTGTGCAGCAGCATATTCTTAACCGAAGCTAGACATTAAGAGTAGACCTTCTGCACTTTAGTTTAGGACTGTCCACTTGTATTTCCTCTCTTTGCTTCCAATATTAATTGCAATGGATCTGGAGAATAATATGGAATTAATATTGTTTTAATAATACTACCAGGATAATATTATTACCAGGATCTAAACAAAGAGCTCTTTCTCTAAAGCTTTTTTTTTTTGGTCTGTTAAGCAGATACATTAATGTCTACAGAGTAGAATTGCTGTAATGTACAAAAATAACTAACTGTAAAGATCTTGATAACTAAATACTTTGGAATACCAGAATTTTCTCTTTAGAATTGGCCTGATTTGAATTTGAGGGTGGGGTGAGGTGGCGTGGAGCGTGGAGGGAAGCCATCTATCATTAGAACATGCTTGTTGTACCTTAAAAATCTGACCTCACCTCTTATATCAGCTCTTTATTTCAGCTGTTGCATTTTCCATTCCTCCCTATGAATTAATCAGTCTAAAGTTACTACCCATACAGATTTGTTTATCGAGTGATGTAGTTAAAATATTTTGAGGATCGCTAAAAGGAAAGGAACAAATGCAGTGAGTTAATGAAGGGAGACAGTGGTCCTGTTTTTCTGCTTGCCATCATATATATTGATCTGACAACATTAATTTGAGCCTGACCTGACTTTTCAAAACACAGAGAGGGAATGGTGGATTTTTTTGCAGGGCTGGCATGAATTAACCCAAGTCAGCTGTGGAATGTTAGGCTCAATTACATTTACCAGTGTGAATGAAACAGCCTCTTTAATTCTGACATCTTTCCCCCTGAGGGTGTCTGAGAGGGATGTGGTGGCTTCAATAGTCTGTATTTTTCCCCTCTTCTTTGCATCTCCTCCCTGGAAAACACTCCAGGGGTTTGGATAAGTAAGAGCAGGAGGAGAGGGAGACATAATTATCAGCGCCTCGGTGAATTTTTATATAAGTTCAATAGCCTTATGTATACAGAGAAGTGATATGTCAACTTTGTTAATAGATAACTTCGATAAATAGTTATAGGCAGGGCTAGGGTGTAAAGGGTAACAAATAATATAGGACGTCATAGGGTGGAAATATGTGCACTATATCTTGTATTTTGAAAAATCCATTCTAGTTGAATGCCAATAAGGCTTTTTTCTCAGTTTTATTTGTTCTGGATATGAAATACGGATGTCTCTCTCTGGCCACGAGTACATTATTATTATTTATAAAACTAAGCATGACACGATACATCCAGAATTTCAGGAGATGCTCTTCCTTGAAAGTTGTCAGGTAGCCAGCCCTCCTTTTAAAAAAACTGCTCCTCTGATTTGCAGTATTGTAATGTATATATACACAGTGCTGTGCTTTGAAAAAGCATAATGCTCAAAACCTGGAAATTTGAATAAATGTACCTAATGGAAGAGGCTATGCTGCATATTTTAGGACTGTGACTAGTAACTTGCTGATTAGCATTTTATTTTATCCTACCAACAGTTCTTTTTTTCCTTTTAACCAATTAAATAGAAATTTTGGCAATCAATCCTACAGATTTAGTGTTTCAGGGTATTCATTTTTTTTGGACTGTTGAATCGTTTTTATTGTTGTTCAGTTTTTTTAGTTTTCTATTTTATAGTTTGTTTACTTTGTTGAGTGCTTTTTACCTGAAGTTCTTATTTTTGCTTGGCTGATGGGAAGACTTGCTAATTCTGCCCACTGCTAGGAGTTTGATCCTGACAGGCTCAAGGTTGAATTAGCCTTCCATCCTTTTGAGGTTGGTAACATGCAGACCCAAATCGTTGGGGACAATATGTTGATTCTGTAAACGGCTTATAAAGGGCTGTAAAACTGATATATAAGTCTAAGTGCTATTGCTAAGTAGGAAACCTGGTCATTGCTGGGAATTAAGACAGGTGTTTGCTCATCTGTAGCACAATCTACAGGCTAATTCTTGTCTGCTCTTTAAAATTATTGCTTTTTTTCCCTCCCATAAGATTCCTATTACCTTTTCACATGTCATAATTACTGTACTAGTAGCAAAAACACATAATATCGATTTTTATAATTTTTATAGCATGACACTCATCATGGAATAAATTTGGGTTGTGTTTTCTTCAATACGGTGAAGTCATTCTTATGAACTAATATCTCCAAATGTAAATTTTTGCAGTTCACTGACAACCGAGCAATTACCTTTCCATTACAAGTAACATTAAGTACACGCACTACAAAATTAATGACCAAAAAACACCCCCCCCTAAATTATTTAAAACCATAATCTTAAATAATTTAGCTAGATTTTGGTGGTTGTGTTCTTGTTTTTAAAATGAGGATGAACTGTGTCACCCTATATATGCTTTTACTCTTCCACACAAATATTAACATTTAGCTGTACTAGCCGTAGGTTCTGAGTCTTTCACTGTTAAGACAGTGACAGTTGGTATGTATGTAAAAAACAAACAAATCAGGGCTGAGGGCCATAAGGCATGCCTCAAAATAAACTTAGCTTATACTAGCTTAAATATCACTATATAGATTTATATAGGTTTAGGCATAGCTGTAATGGTAAGGTCTGCAAATCTAACACCCTCTCTGTGGCTTGTGAAATCATGCTATCAAACATTGATAACAAAGTACCCTATTTCTTTCCTTCCCTCCCTCTCTCGGAAATGAGAGACACAAGTGTCTGGAAGGCAAGCTATTCTCATTCATTTCTTAACCTCACCATCCACACCCCAATCCACAGGACAAAGCCCAAATTGCATCTCTAAATTTTAGCCATTTTACCAAAACACTTTCTTCTTTAACTATATGAATTAGTCTCAGAATGTTGGTCTAGTCTAGTTGGGGATGTTGGGGATAGAGGAGAATGGAACGGTCTGGATTATCTTCACCATGGTCCATTTTACACATCTCTAATGGTAATCCTCAACTCAAAGGAAAGTGCCTATCTCCGTATTAGATTTCATATAGGAATAATGCCATTATTTTTTTAACCTAGGTAACTCCTCCTCCTCTTTCTTTAATTATTTTTAATTAAATTAATTAGCTACCCAGTGTTGTTTGGATAGTGAGATGGGTGACATCTAAGTGTAATAAATGAATACATTTTAATTGGCTTATTTCAAATCAGATCTCTTTCTCTTTAGTTACACTGACATTCTTTCCAAATAAATTTAGCCTCTGCTTACATGGATCAGGTTTGACTAAAACCCACAAAGATTTAGATGAGACACGTGCATATATCACAGCAGGTTAAACTCACAAGGATAGTAAGGTCCTACCTTCAATTTCATGATCAGCCAGTCACTCCGAATGTTCAAAAAGTTGATCTATTTCTATTACTTATCTACAAATGGTTCAATTTTAAGATGATGATGGTGAAGATGATGATAATAATAATCTGTTTTATTTATTAAACATGAAACTCATTCACCTGGACATTTAAAAATGTGTCACAAATATCATTGACTGGTGCTAATGGTTGATACACTTTGCTGCCAGTGTTCTAGGTATCAACCAAGTACCTTCTTAAAATATATGATGTTCCGAGTAGCACTGCTTTTTGCAGTTCCGCTGGTGTTATTGCAGGAAGCTGCAATTTCTTGATGTGTTTTGTAAAGTAATAATAATAATCATCATCATCTCGTTTGCTATGTATACTGTCTTAGTAATAATAGTAATAATAATATTGAAGGCAAATCTGATAACAACTTGACATTGGCATGGCTTAAGAGAGGAACCATCAAGAAAGAAACAGAAGGCTTAATACCTGCTGCTCAAAAACAAGCACTACAAACTAATGTCATGAAAGCGAAGATACAAAAATCCTCCGACAATCTAAACTGCTGACTTAGCAATGACAAAATGGAAACTGTTTCACACTTAATATGTGAGTGCAGCAAAATCGCGCAAACTGGTTACAAAGCTAGACATGATCGGGTTGCTAAATTAATCCACTGGTCATTATGTAAAAAATACGCCCTACCTGTATCCGAAAAGTTGTGGGAACATAAAATGGAAAAAGTTGTCAAAAGTTAGACAGTGAAGATCTTGTGGGACTTTTGAATACAGGCAGATCGTCATTTGGAACATGCCCGATATCATGGTTATCATGGGCCGAAGCATACAATTTATTGATATCGCTGTACCAGGGGATGCCAGAGTTGAAGAAAAAGAACTTGAAAAAATCATGAAATACTGCGATCTGGCCATTGAAACTACACAATTATGGATGAAACATGTAACAGTGATACCTATTGTCATCGGGGCACTTGGTACCATGTCCAAGAATTTTACAAAACACATCAAGAAATTGCAGCTTCCTGCAATAACATCAGCGGAACTGCAAAAAAATGCGCTACTTGGAACATTGTATATTTTAAGAAGATACTTGGTTGATACCTAGGATGCTGGCAGCAACCTGTATCAATCATTTTCACCAGTCAATGGTATTTATGATATTGTTGTGGTCCACCAGCAGCCGTGGAGCTAGCAGTGGAGTCAGACAGTGAGGAGGCTGGGGAGGACCATGGGCCAGTCCTAGACTATGGGGAAGACCCGGACGAGGGCTCTGCGTTGGAGGCAGAGATGGGGCCAGGGCCATCTGGAAATGATGTGTGGACTCTGGAGCCTCCAGAGACAGACAGCAGAGAGACAGAGGAACAGGAGTAGCCTGTTCCTAGTACACACATGCGAAGAGCTGCCAGAAGGCAAAAACAGCTAAAGCAAAAAGGACGACTCGGTAGTAAGGCCAGGAGATGATTGGCCCCTCCTATAAGGCTTAAAAGAGCAGCAACGGCTCTTGGGTACTTTGTAGGAAGGCAACGTTGCTACATTTGTTTCTAGCTGTCCTCTCTTGTTTCTGAACTTCCTGGGGCTTTGCCAAGAAAAGCCTTTGACAGGGTGCCAAAGAGGACAAAGGTTTGTGATAAGGCCGAAGGACTTTTTCTGAAGGATTTGTTCTGGAATTAATTTGGACTAAGCTGAGAATGAAGTAATTCTCAGCTGTTCTAATAAAATATGTCTGTTTAAGACTGATTGTGTCTGGTAATAACTACTTGGGCCTAGGTCACAACAGATACATTTTTAAATATTTAGTTGACTGATTTTCATGTTTAATGAATAAAAGAGATCATCATCATCATCATCATCAGCAGCAGCAGCAGCAGCAGCAGCAATTTGGACTTTGGGTTTTGCAACATGAAGCAAACAACAATCCTGAAAATAGAACCAGAATTGAAGACTCATAGCAATAGCGCTTAGACTTATATACCACTTCATACTGCTTTACAGAATTCTCTAAGTGGTTTACAGAGTCTGCATATTGCCCCCAACAATCTGGGTCCTCATTTTACCGACTTCAGAAGGATGGAGGCTGAGTCAACCTTGAGCTAGTTAGGATTGAACTCCTGGTTTAATTGTAAAACTTGTGATAAAAATGTGGCCTCTGCCTTTCAAATTGTCACTGTTCTCCCATTCAAATCATTATTCAAAGGACTTTTAACTTTCACTAGACTCATGCATATTTAATATCCAAGTATAAATGAGGAATGCTGTCCTTTTGGCTGGCAACAGTTATCTACTGTACTTTAATTTTAGATCTGAATCAATTCTCTTTTAATCAGGAATCTGGATTTTTAGATGCTGCTAATGCAAAATATGTTCTAATTGAATATATTATTTCCGAACAAGGAAAAACCAAGTTTTACAAATTTTTGCAGAAATACTTGGGTCCATAGGAGGTATATGGGAATTCTAATTAACTCAGTACTACTGTGAAATAGTTTTGGTGCGGGACCTACCGAATTATGAATAAAATTGTAATATGTCATGAACGGTTTGCTCTGAAGTCCAGTTGCTGTTAGACCTGAAAATACCTTTAGTTTGTATAATAAGAGAAGCAAATAATTCTAATATCAAAACAATTATAACACGAATCCCAACTCATTCTTACAGGCAGTTCTCGACTTACAACCATTCGTTTACTGACCATTTGAAGTTACAATGGCACTGAAAAAGTGACATATGACAGCTTTTCACACTTATGGCTACAGGTAATGCTCAACTTATGACCACAATTGAGCCCACAATTTATGTTGTTAAATATAAAATTTGTTAAGTGAATTTGTCCCATTTTTTGACTTTACTTGCCACATTTATTAACTGAAGCACTGCAGTTGTTAAATTAGTAACACGATTGTTAAGTGAATCTGTGTTCACTATTGCTTGTCGGAAGGTCGCAAAAGGATTCTCGCACACTGCAACCGTCATAAATATGAGTCAGTTGTCAAGCACCTGAATGTAAATCACGTGACCATTGGGGTGCTGCAATGGTTCGTAAGTATGAATAATGGTCATAAGTCGCTTTTTTCAGTGCCGTTGTAACTTCGAACGGTCACTAAGTGAACTGTTGTAAGTTGAGGACTACCTGTATTTGCAGCATTGCAAAACGTGATCAAAATTTGGACAGTTGGCAAACTGACATGTATTTAGAACAGTTGCAGCATGCTGAGGTCTTGTAATCACCATTTGTAACTTTTTCAGTTGGCTTCTGACAAAGTCAATGAGGGAAGCCATATTCCTTAATGACTTCATGACTAAACAAGGGCAATGTAATACTATACTTTATTGATTAGCCCTTGGACCCTATCAAAGTGCAGAGTTCCAGATACAAATAATTACTAAAATCTGATAAAAACAATTTAAAATGGAATTGGAATAAAATACGATTTAAAATGAAATTGGAATAAAATAGTTTAAAATGAAATTGGAATAAAATACATTAATTAAATATATAGATAAATAAAATATGATAAAATTATATTTCAGTGTCATCCCTACAATCTACCCCAATCAGTCCTACATATGCCGATCTCAACTGATAACAACTGCAATGATTTCTTTAACAGCTGTGGCAAAAAAAGGTTATAAAATAGAGCACAACTCATTTAAAAACTGCTAAAAACTTAGCAATGGAAATTTTGGGCTCAATTGTGGTCATAAGTCCAGGGACTTACTTGTATTTGCTAGTTAATTACCTAGCAGAGAGGTCTTCATTGGTTCAGGAGCCAAGCTTTAAGGAACTTTTTTAAAATATCAGAGCAAAAAGACATCTTTTTTCTCCCCCTCTCCTCTAAATTTCTTTGGCTTATGACTTTTCACTTTTTTTTCCTGTACCTTCATTAACTGGTTTTATAGGCAGCTCAGAGTCATTTGCAACTAGATAAATAAATCAATCACTCAGTCAATGAGTCAACCAAGGTCGCTTATCCTGAAAGGGACTAAGTATATGTGGTGGCATATGTACTTATATGAGCTTGTGTGGGTCCTCAAATCATCTTTTGAAATAAACATTATATTAGAAAAGAATAGAATGGCACAGCACAGCATGGCACGGCACAGCACAAAATAGAATAACAGAGTTGGAAGGGACCTTGGAGGTCTTCTAGTCCAACCCCCTGCTTAGGCAGGATAACCTGCACCATTTCAGACAAATGGTTATCCAACATTTTCTTAAAAATTTCCAGTGTTGGAGCATTCACAACTTCTGGAGGCAAGTTGTTCCACTGATTGCTTGTTCTAACTGTCAGGAAATTTCTCCTTAGTTCTAAGTTGCTTCTCTCCTTGATTAGTTTCCACCCCTTGCTTCTTGTTCTGCCCTCAGGTGCTTTGGAGAATAGTTTGACTCCCTCTTCTTTGTGGCAACCCCTGAGATTAAAAAAAAGTGCTTTGTTTTACAGAAAGAAGATGTTCTGTTATCTTTTTTTTTTTTTTAACGAAAAGAATATTCACCAATCCTTAGAAAACCTCATCTGGAGCAGAAAGCCTAATGACCACCAGCAGGGATATTTAGAGGCATATAGTTGGTTATGGACACCCTAGTTCTGGCCGGAAAAGATGATGTACCTCAGCTGTTCTTGGTGCACAGGGCTTTGAAAAACTGGATATGTTGAGTTTCATATCACAGCGTCCACTCCATATTGTGAGGATACGGAAAAGAGATGAGAGTTTATTCCAATGTATCCTAAGCCTTTGGAATGAAGCAAAGAAAGGCACGCTAGTTAAGTCTTCCTCTGTTAACAGAATGCCTAAGCTAGAAATATAGGCAGTCCTCGATTTACAGCGGTTCATTTAGAGACTGTT
This sequence comes from Ahaetulla prasina, assembly GCF_028640845.1. Lineage (NCBI taxonomy): Eukaryota > Metazoa > Chordata > Lepidosauria > Squamata > Colubridae > Ahaetulla > Ahaetulla prasina. The sequence goes on along the minus strand of NC_080540.1, from coordinate 38,973,312 downwards.
CAAAGTTACAATGGCATTGAAAAAAAGTGACTTATGAGCGTTTTTCACACTTACGACCATTGCAGCATCCTCAGGGTCACTTTATTTATTTATTTATTTATTTATTTATCAAACTTCTATACCGCCCTTCTCCCGAAGGACTCAGGGCGGTGTACAGCCTTCATTTAAAACAATTAATATACATATTAAAATAACCATTAAAAAGCTTATTCAATAAAAGGCCAAATTAAAACTGTCGGTTGACCATAAAAATACCCAATAAAATTACCATTAAAAGTTTAAAATTTAAATTTAGAATTTAAAAAGTCAGGCCAGTCCTGCTTGTATAAATAAATAAGTTTTCAGTTCCTGGCGGAAGGTCCGAAGGTCAGGCAATTGGCGTAAACCGGGGGGAAGTTCGTTCCAGAGAGTAGGTGCTCCCACAGAGAAGGACCTTCCCCTGGGGGCCGCCAGCCGACACTGCTTGGCGGACAGCACCCTGAGAAGACCCTCTCTGTGAGAGCGTACGGGTCGGTGGGAGGCATGTGGAAAATTGAGGAAAATTCAGATGCTTGGCCACCTACTCATATTTATGACGGTCGGTTCCAGTGTCCTGGGATCATGTGATCACCTTTTTAAACCTTCTGACTAGCAAAGTCAATGGGGAAAGTCAGATTCATTTAACGACGGTGTTATGAAGAACTGCAGTGGCTCGCTTGAACAACTGTGGCAAGAAAGGTCGTAAAATGGGGCAAAACTCACTTAACAAATGTCTCCCTTAACAACAGAAATTTTGGGATCAATTGTGGTCATAAGTGGAGGACTACCTGAATAGTCTTTGAAGAATATTCTTTCCCAGGTATTTATCAACAGTTCATTGTTGATTATAGGCTATATTTTGAACCTTTAAATTTTCATTCTTCCAAATGTCTAGTCAAACACAGAAATTGGCTTAGGGCTGTAGGTAGAGATAATAGCGGGGTGGGGGCGTGGGGGGGGATATAAGCATGCCATTCTATGTCTACCCAGTCCTTTAAGAATTTAAGAACTAATAACATCTCTGCATGGTACTTATTTTTTTCTGCATGACTTAATGTATATGATGCTTCATAGTAGGAGTTAAGAGTACTTTTTGTTATTTAAGAATTGCATCGGGACTGTGGAAAACAATGCTAAAATTGAATACTTTATATTTCCAACAAAACCTTACAGTTCATATTTAAGCTCCATTTTTGAATAAAAAGATGGTTTGAGTGTATACATCTGTACATTTCCAGAAGCAAAATTCCAACTGGTAATTGAGAAAACCTTCAACTGTTCTTTGTGGCTAGACAAGGATTTCACTTTTCTCTGTCAGGTCGGTGTCTAATATGGAGTTACAGGTACTTGTTGAAAAAGCTGCAATAATATCAGGATAATTTTTGACAGGTTACTACAGAAGGGCTTCCGAAGCCCGGCTTAGAAATTCTTTTGACTTATTTATTCTCTTACCACAACAGGAGAGCAAAGGAGAACAAAGTAATGTAATTATGGTATATGTGACAAAGCTCACATCTTAAAGTGGATGAGGTGATGACAACAGCTTTAATCAGCCTCCCCTTTCTTTTCCTCCCCCAACTGGCAAGCTTTCTGCATAAATACTTCTAAGATTATGGTCAAAAGCAGACAAGTGAACTTGTACATCTATGTGTGACAGTCTGTCTGTCTACCTACAAGTAATAGTGTATTATAACTCATTTCGTATATGGGTTAAAGGTAGAACAGGTGGAAATTATCTTTCTCTAATAAAAGCTTGCTTCTGAAGAAAGACCTGTCGATATTATTTTACTTGAGAGATGGGATGAGTGCTTTGGCCTACTGCTTTAAATTACAGGTAGTCCTCGACTTACAACAACAATGGAGCCTGACATTTTTGTTGCTAAGTGAAATATTTGTTAAGTGAATTTTGCCCCATTTTACAACCTTTCTTGCCACAGTTGTTAAGTTAGCAACCTGGTAGTTAAGTGAATAGAATAGAATAGAATAGAATTTTATTGGCCAAGTGTGATTGGACACACAAGGAATTTGTCTTGGTGCATATGCTCTCAGTGTACATAAAAGAAAAGCTGACTTCTCTATTGACTTTGCTTGTCAGAAAGTTGCAAAAGATGATCATGTGACCCTGGGGCATTGCAACCGTCATAAATATGAGTTATTTGCCAAGTGTCCGAATTTTGATCATATGATCAATGCTGCAATGGTCGTAAGTGTGAAAAACGGTCATAAGTCATTTTCCCCCCAATTCCATTGTAACTTCCAGTTGTCTTTAAATGAGCTGTTGTAAGTTGAAGAACACCTGTACTCCTCATATATCCCTAGCCCATAGGGCAGAGGTGATGGGGATATCTTGAAGGCATTAAGCAAAGGAGTGCTATAAATAATGATAAAATATTGCAACAATTATGCAATGAACATTTTGATGCAAGTAAGGCGATCAAACCGGTCACTCCTAGAGGAGATCAACCCTGACTGCTTTTTAGAAGACCAGATCCTGAAGATGAGACTCAAATACTTTGGCCACCTAATGAGAAGGAAGGACTCACTGGAGAAGAGCCTAATGCTGGGAAAGATTGAGGGCAAAAGAAGAACAGCACGACAGAGAATGAGGTGGCTGGATGGAGTCACGGAAGCAGTAGGTGTGAACTTAAATGGACTCCAGAGGATAGTAGAGGACAGGAAGGCCTGGAGGAACGTTGTCCATGGGATCGCGATGGGTCAGACACGACTTTGCAACTAACAAGAAGTTCTTAAAGCTGTAGTCCAGACAGTGATGATTTTTTTACATTTCTTCAGAAAATATTCATCAGGCATCAAGTCCATAATTCCTGGAACAGCCTTGTAAAGTATGACAGTATTATCCCCATATTGCAGCTAGAGATTATGTGTTTTTCTCTGCTGCTGTGTTTTCAGTAGCATCTTGATATTCATGCATTACCCATCTGCTTCTACTGAATGCTATGCTATTAAATATTCAACTGCTGCCTTTAACAAGCTTGATAATGGTCAGTTGACATCCCTGTTATTCATTTGCTTTATTTTGTTGAGGAAGCATGCCCATCCAAGAATGCCTGGCTGAGTGGCTTACAGTCCTCCCCAGACAATAATAAGATGAAAACTGAAGCATAAATTATAGATATAACAATATAGTAAAATAAACAGTATCATAAATTCTTACTTTGTTACTTTGTTACTTTGTTATAACTAACAATGCCATACTGTAAGTCCATGACTTACAGCCATTCGTTAGTGACCATTCAAAGTTACAACAGTATTTTAAAAAGTGACGTATGACTGTTTTTACACACTTATGACAGTTGCAGCAGCTTTATGGTCACATGATCAAAATTTGGACGCTGGCATGCAACTGGCATGAATTTATGGCTTTTGCAGTGTCCCAGGATCATGTGATCATCTTTTGCAACCTTCTGACAAGCAAAATCAGTGGGGAAGCCAGATTTGCTTTACAACCCTGTTAACTTAACAACTGCAGTGATTCACTTAACAACGGTGACAAAAAAAGGTAAAATGGACAAAACTCACTTAGCAATAGCACTTAGACTTATATACTACTTCACAGTGCTTTAGCAATAGCACTTAGACTTATATACCGCTTCACAGTGCTTTAGCAATAGCAATAGCACTTAGACTTATGCACCGCTCCATAGTGCTTTAGTAATAGCACTTAGACTTATATACCGCTTCACAGAGCTTTAGCAGTAGCAATAGTACTTAGACTTATCCAGTGCTTCATAGTGCTTTACAGCCCTCTCTAAGCTGTTTACAGAGTCAGCATAATTGCCCCCAACTATCTGGGTCCTCATTTTACTGACCTCGGAAAGATGGAAGGGTGAGTCAACCCTGAGCCAATAGGAATCGAACTGCCGTTACTGGAAGCCTGGCAGTCAGCAGAAGCACCCTGCATTCTAATCAGTGCACCAGCATGGCTCCTTAACTTAACCACTGTCTTGCTTAGGTTAATAAGGTTTCCTGTGAAATCCATTGCGAATATTTTAAACCAGATATCAGGAAATTGAATGAGGCATCAGACTCTGCAAATAAAAACACAACACACTCCTGAGCATCACAATGCTCTAGCATGATATAGAAGTTAAATCTTCCAAAACAGAGGCTTAAAACATTGTGTTAGTTTAGGGGTGTCAAATTCAAGGCCCGGGGGTTGGATACGGCCCATGGAGTGCTTAAATCCAGCCCTTGGGGCTAGCCTAGAAATATCAAAGGACTGGCCTGCGGTGTCTGTGGTGGATAAAATAGGCTGCGTCCAGTCCCCCTGTCTCTTGTTTTCACCTCCATGGCCTCCAGCACTCTGCCAGCCGAAAATGGCCTGAAAACGGTCAGAAAATAGCCCTGAAAATGGTGAAAATGAGGGTGAAAGGGTGAAAATGAGGTGGGGGAGGGGGGGTGCATGTGAACCCCCTTGCCCCGTTTTGGCAAACAGGGCAGTGCAAGAGGCAGCCGTCCCATCTCTCCCCCGCCACCACCTTCTGCCTCCTGGCCCATAGAGGAGAACTATAATGCTGATCCAGCCCTCGAAGAAATCCAGTTTGACACCCTTGTGTTAGTTAATCAATTGCAAAATGTCTCTTCAAGTCCTGGGTACATAGGAACATAATAGCAAAACCTTTAGGTGTACTTGGATTCTGATGCAAGTGGACTAACTCTTGGGCGAACTGTTGACTCAGTGTGAGTTTTCCAACGACGCTGTGGTACAGACTATGGACAAGATGTTGTGCTGCTATTCCAGAAGTCTTTGGTTGACTTTTGTATCTGCATTTCATCATCTCATGCTTCCAGTTATTTATTTAGGACAGGTGCATGGCTGCCCAACTCAAATGATGTGAACCTAGGCAGCAAATAAAATCATGAAAAATACCAAAGAAAAATAATATATACCACTGAAATAAACTAAAGCCATTAAATCAGGAATTCCCAACAGGGGGTGCGAGACAATATTCCAGGGGGTGTGAAAACTTCGGTTTAGAAGTTTAAAATTATATTGTATATGTATAATTATATGCATATAAGTATTTTTTTAAGGGGTGCGAGAATATATCAGAAGCGTACTAGGGATGCAGGGTATAGAAAAGGTTGGGAACCCCTGCATTAAATGATGATCAGGATTAAAATATACTACTAGCTATATAATTATTTTTATTAAGAATTGTGATTATAATAATAAAAATCTAATGCAAACTAAACTTAAAGAAAGAAAAGAATAGAAAGAAGGAGAAAAAGGATGTGAAAAGTAAGAATGCAATAATCAAAGAGAAAAGAAACATAAAGAAGTGACTTTCACAAGACGTTAAAAGAAATTCAGTGACTCTTCACCCTCTTTAAGATTACAGACAATCATCTCTGCATCCCATATCTTAGTTATAATCAAATCCAGAAAGCATCATTTTTTCTGACCTATTGACCACAGAAAGTCCATACAGGGGTGCCAGAAGTAACAATATTTCTTGTTTTAACCTTAATCATATGAACCTAAAAGATACTTGGTGCTAAACAGGTTCTAGCAAAATCTTAGTTCAGTTAAAGAAAAGCATTTTTCTCCCTGAGTGAATTTGTCATCCTTGCCCATTTCAGAACTAAGTTCTGGGGGGGAAAAAAACTCCTTAAAAATACCTTTGTATAATGGAAAAACAATCTTGACTTGGCATCACAGTTACTGTTTTTTTTTTGGAAAGTTGGTAGTTTCAGCATGCCATTCAGAATCAATGGCCTAGCCATTTGCAGAAAAAGTGCCACCGTTTAATGTTTCGCCACCCCTCCCCGCCATCCCCTCACAGGGGCTGCTCCAGTGGTGAAAGTAAAATTTGTTACTATCGGTTCTGTGGGTGTGGCTTGGCGGGTGGTGGTGGTAATGTAACTGGGTGGGCGTAGCCAACTTTTTTTTTACTTTTAAAAGCATTTTTTCTACAACCTCTTCGGCCGAAGGGGTTGTAAAAAATGCTTTTCAAAAGGGTCCTCTGACGATCCCAGCTGAGTTGCCTGATCGTCAGAGGCTTTTCTTTTAAAAGCATTTTTTTTGCCTTTAAAAGAAAAAAAGCCTCTGATGATCAGGCAACTCAGCTGGGATCTCAGAGGAACCTTTTAAAAGCATTTTTTCTAAACCTCTTTGGCCGAAGAAGTTGTAGAAAAAACGCTTTTAAAAGCCTCTGATGATCCCAGCTGAGCTGCGCGATCATCAGAGGATTTTTTTTTAACTTTTAAAAGCATTTTTTCGGTTGAAGAAAAAATGCTTTTAAAAGTTAAAAAAAACCCAAACCTCTGATGATTGCGTGGCTCAACTGGGCATGTGGGGGGGAGGGCAGGAATTTTTGCTACCAGTTCTCTGAATCACCCGCTGCCATCGCTACCGGATTGGGAGATCCAGTCCGAACCGGGAGCGTTTCACCCCTGGGCTGCTCTCATATATCTGAATGGGATTATCTTTGAGAGCTTTGCAAAAAATTGTGTTAAGAAATAGGTTTACCTTTGGTGTTTGGAAGCATATGGGAGATGGAGATGGCCAAGATCCAAAACATGTGTTTCTAATTTCTCTTTTTGCTGACCCCCTGCTGTCTTCCCATTATATTTAAAAAAAACTGAGATGGCCTCAATTGTGAGAGACATCGTAAGTCATCCTTTCTAGACCAGCAAACACATTTATTGCTGCTTGTAACTGGGCAAATTACTCAGGTTCAATTTGGAGTAATTTGGGAGACTTTGGGAGCAGCACATATAACTTAAAAACAAACAAACAAGAAATACGATATTATCCCATGATGGAACTGAAAAGAAGGACTGGGGTGACATGATAGCAGTGTTCCAATATTTGAGGGGCTGCCACAAAAAAGAGGGAGTCAACCTATTCTCCAAAGACCTGAAGGTAGGACAAGAAACAATGGAGGGAAACTAGCCAAGGCAAGAAGCAACCTAGAACTAAAAAGAAATTTCCTAACAATGAGAACAGTTAATCAGTGGAACGGCTTGCCTCCAGAAATCATGGGTGCTCCATCACTGGACGCTTTTAAGAAGAAACGGGACAGCCACTTGTGTGGAATGGTACAGTATAGAGTCTCCTGCTCGAGCAGTGGGTTGGATTAGAAAACCTTGACTAGAGCCGTGGTGGCGCAGTGATTAGCGTGCAGTACTGCAGGCTACTTCTGCTGATCATCTGCTGCCAGCAGTTTGGCAGATAGAATCTCACCAGGCTCAAGGTTGACTCAGCCTTCCGTCCTTCTGAGTTGGGTAAAATGAGGACCCTAATTGTTGGAGGCAATAGGCTGACTCTGTAAGCCACTTAGAAAGGGCTGCAAAAACACTGAAGCTTTTATATAAGTCTAAGTGATATTGCTATCATCCCTTCCAATTGTATTATTTTGTTATTATGTTTGATATCTATGGAGTGGACTTTTTATCCCCCCGCCCAACCTGCTTGGTTAGAATAGAAAAGTTGGTATAAAATCTGGTTAAATGTTTGACCCAGCTCTTTTGTAGCATGAAAGATTAAACAAGACATTGAACTTACTAGTTAATATTAAACCTACCTATTGTGTGTAGTACGTTGATACTTTTTTGACCCTACATTCTAATGACATCATGTCACACTTTTGCAATACTGAGAGGTCGATACTATGCATGCGTATTTATTGTCTGTTTATTAATTATTCATTAGAAAGCCCATTTATCTAGAAAAAAGTTGCCTACCTTTGTTTTGATATGCGTGGAAACTTTAATGCACTTTGGTATATAGATCCTAGGCTGGATTGGATATTGTCCTCTTTTACTTTGCTTATGAACAGAAATGTTGGCTACTTGCAAACTTCCTCCCAGTTTGGTGATGTTTGTCTTTTTCTATATCAGTTAGTTCGCTTTCTCTTTCTCCTCTTCTTATTTTTGTTACTGCAAATTCTCCTGCCTGTTCTGTTCTTGGGAGATAACAGCTTTAAGACAGATTTTGGACCTCTTTTCTTTTTTCTTTTTTGGTTCGTGCATGCTGCTTTCTTGAGATTAGCGGTACCATATTTTAAGTAAGGCTTGGGAGCCTTGTACTTTTATTACTATAAAAGAAACAGATCTGTAGGAGCAAGTAGCTTGTGAATTGACCTCTGAGTGGCTTCACTAGGAAACAAAATGCTTACAGAAAATACGTGTTAAATCTCTTTTAAGATAGACCATGGAAGGCATCTGCACTTTACATATTGTAGATGTAAGACTTATTCTTTTAGACTCTTTATCTGATAATGCCTATCTGACTTTCCCAAACATTTTGTGAACTGTACAGATAAGTTAAGGTTGAATTGGATTTTTGAGATTCATCAAGGAGTAAATGCTTTGGAGAGGAGGGTTGTTTTTTTTTACACTGATGATCTTTAAGGTTTTATTTTGCTGCTGGTAAGAGCTTTAAAATGACTAATCCCTTAATAAGCTATCTACTGTTTCCTGATTTCAGTAGCGCCTATTGATACTGGAAATGATTCTTTCTTTAAGCATTTAAATACTTTCTACTGAAACCAGGAGAGAAAGAAACAATAGATCTTTCTTCCTCAAACCGGGGCTTTCTAGATGGGTTAGGTATCCGTCTCCTAGAATTACCACACAAAAGGGAATTCTGGGAATTTTCAGGTCAACAAAGAGTATAACAGGAGCATCACACATTAGGAGATGGGCAAGTGTATTTTCTCCTAGCCAGATTGACCAATAGACGTTTTCTCATGTATTCACCTGTGAATATTCTATTCTACAACACATTAATATAAATAGTCTGCTGGTTATTTTTAAAAGAAAACATAAAAAGAGTTGAATAAATAAGCATATTATTTCTACCAGATTTTTTTTAAAACCATAAACAAAGTTTATCGTATCATATGCTGATTCTGGAGCTCACCTTTTCACTTTTCGTAGACCAGTGGTTTCAAACAAATGTTGGGCACATATAGACTTTGGTTCCCATAGTTCCCATCCATAGGGAAAGGCCAGACTCTGCTTGACGGGTACCCAACACTTCCACTAATACTTCCACTGGTATTTGTAAGCTGCCCAGACTCGCTTGTTAGTGAGATGGGTGGCATATAAATAATAAATAAATACCTTTTCCATTCATAGAAAAGAAAATGCTGCTGGTATTTTTTATCATAACATAAACCCATCTTTATGTTATGAGTGTTTGAAATACTCAAGAATATGTTCCTTTAGCTTTCAATTGACAACTATTGATAAGAGAAAACCATCTTCAGTTTGATCACTGAATAAACCTACAGTTGTGGTTTAGTGTGAGGGGTAAGAATAGTCTTTGCTTCTCTTTAATTATAATGACACAGAACTGAAGCTGCTTTCTTGCTAGTGCCTGAATTTTTAAGGTTGACTATTCAACAGCAACATGCTGATATTGTCTTCCATGCTGCAGATCAAAATGCCCAGTGTTTGATGTAATATCTGAATAAGTAGATACGTAAACCCTCAAGAGCAGCTGGTAAGAAAACAGTCCTCACAGAAAGACATCTTACAACTCCCTCTGCTTGAGGAAACATTGCAGCTTAATAAGAACTGCTATAGTAGGGTGATCTAAGGGCATTCCAGACACATCTGCCTGTTGTAAGCTGGTATTGCTATTTTTACCAACTTATCTCCCTCATTCACCAGAGGCACTGATTCCTCCTTCCATGGACAACAGTCACATAGTATACTTTTTCTTGCTTAGGTATTTTTGTCTAGTCGTCGACATGCGTGCAATTTTTTTAAAAAAAAATAATATAATATTTAGGACAGTCTTTCCCAAGCTGATGTCCTCTAATTACATTTGATTAATTCCCAGTTAGCATGGGGAATTGTTGTCTGGGTATTCTAGGATTTGTACTGCCAGGATATTTGGAGAACAGTAGGGTCGGAATCCTGATAGGGCTGGAATGTCAAACTTGATTTCATTGAGGGCTGCATCAGGGTTTTGTGTGACCTCAGGGGGGCTGCAGTGAGCGTGGCCAGGGTGGGCATGGCCAGCTCAACGTCACTTGTGTCGAGGCTGCCTGTGGCGGCCCGAGCACTCTGCCAGAGAAAATGGGCTGCTGAGCTCTGTTTTCAGCTGTGACCTCCTCCTGCAACCCACTGCCAGCAAAAATGGAGCTCGGGAGGGCTGAACGTGGCCCTCACGAGCTCCACATTTGGCTGTAATGGCCTCCTGCAACCCTCCACCAGCAAAAATGAGCTCTATTTTTGCTGGCAGAGGCACCGTGGGCCAGTCCTTCTCTGGTTCCATGGTGGCTCCGTGGGCCAGATCTAAGCACCCTGTGGGCCGGATCTGGCCACCGGGCCTTGAGTTTGACAGCCCTATGATTGGGTATTCTCAGGTATAGGGATATTTGCTGCATTTACTTTGCTGTTGATCCAGCAGTTCCGTACCTTGCTCTTCATGGTTTTTCTTCCCATCAGTTTTTCAGGGAATATCCAGATGGCACAATGTAATTAAACCTCTCCGAAAAACTGTTTTGTGTCTGTGTCTTGAATCTTTGTGTATGTTTTTAAAAGAGATTGATAAATGCTTGACTTTCCAGAAAGAAGATAAAAATAAGTTGGGGATAGAGCCATTGTCACAAGTAGATAATCACTTCATTCATTCATTCATTCATTCATTCATTCATTCATTCATTCATTCATTCATTCATTCATTCATTTTGATTGCTGGCTATCTCAGCAAGTGACTAGGTAGTGAAAATCTTAAAATAAATGAAAATACTGAGGAAGATGTCATAATGGTTTTAGAATCAGTCCCCACTAACAGTCACGTGTCTGCATTTCAGGCACTGACTGCAGCATCCCACAATCTGGTGATCACAATTTGTGTTGTTTTGCCAGTTTCCAGCAAAAAACTCACATTCAGAGAAATGGGTTTGCCCTTATAACTGCAGCCTCTGCTTAACAACTGAAGATTCACTTAATGATCACTGCAAAACATGTCATAAAATCGGATCTGGTCACGTAGGTAGGTCCCTAAACTTATGACCATAATGTTTTACAACTAGAAATCCAGTCCCAATTGGTACCTTAAATTGAGGACTACCTGTATTTGTTATTCCCAGTAAATCATTGATTGTGGCATTATGACAGTCATTTTGTGAATGCGTAATCCCTAATAGAAGCTGCTTTGTGAAGTCAAACAAAACACCCTATCAAAATTCCAAATGTGTCCATTTCCTCTGCCCTCTCCAGCATTGCTTAATCTCAACTGGTCAGTATATTTATATTTTTCAGAACAACTTCCTTTTCCTAGGCCTAGCCTAAGTCATATTGGAGATTAGATAACAAAGACCCACATTCAAGTTTGTGATTGATCGTGGACTCAGTGGATCTGGAACAGTCAATATTGCTGAGATGGAACTAAGGATATATGAGTCAACTGTATGTGTCAATTCCTATATCTGTCAATTTGAAGTTTCAAAGATAGCTTATACGGGTAATGGTAAGAAGTCTAAATAAGTTAAATAAGCTTCTGTGAGGAACATTAAGATATGGAATACTCTGCCAGCAGTCTGTGTGATCATCTGCCCCTTGAACCCATGTATCATTTGACCTCACCTTCGTGTTTTAATTGACATTCATGTAAAAGGAAAGATCTCTCAAATGATCCAATTGAGGAAGCACTTATTGCCAAGTCAGAGTGAACAAGTTAGTCTTGATCTGCCCAACTTACTAGTGTGAGAAACCTAAGTAAATACTTCGTTATTGCTACAAATATACAAGGATTTATATTTCCGCCTTGTTAAGTGCCATGCTGTTTCTCTAACATATTCTTATGTTGGGTACTTTTCATTTATCAGCCAGCCTAATCCTTTTGCAAATAGCATTAAGCCAAAGAAAAAGGTTTTATGCACTTGCATATAGAAATATTTGCCGGCATAAAGCTGTAAATTTGGTTGTTACTTTACAGCTCTTAGAACAACATACTCTGAAGTTCATAACTATACCAAGTGTTCCTCTCCTTAGAGAACAGCAGAGAGACTGGATTCATTTCTGTCAGCATCTCTTATTTTCCACAGCTGTTGTGTCTGCGGGCCCCGAACCTGGCCTCCTGGCAGAGAGTGACTCAGGGAGTGAGGGGGAAGAGCCGACAGGGCTTCCCTCTGGAGGACCTTCCTCTCTGGCTCCGCTCCAGGTTCCAGAGACAGGCCAGATGTTGGAGGAGGAGGAGCTGACACGGCGTCTTTCCCCGACCCCTCCTTCTCCCTGGCAATGCCCCAAGAGCCAGCTGAGGAGGATCAATCTTGGCTAGATGCAAGGCAGTGACACCGAGGGAAACGTGTGCAGCTAAGGAAAGGGAGGTGCCGGCCCAGGGAGTGCTGAGTCACGAAGCCACACCCCCACAGGGTATAAAAGTGTGTGGAGCTGCCATTGGGCTTCGTGACGGACAAAAACTGACTTTTGGAAATTTTGCCTGCTTTATTGCGAGACTAAGGAATTGGCTTCTGGATTTCTGTTTATTTCTGAACTCTGGGTCGCTCCAGCAACGGACCACAGTTGCACTGAAGAGATAGGAGGACTTGGCAGGCAAACGCAGGTTTGTTGCCAGAACTGATATCTGTAGTAGGAATAAATTGCTGGCAAATATAGTCAGCTTGCGTGTCTTTTGGGTTGAGTGGGACTGAAAAACAGCTCTCCTTTTCAGTAATATACAATCTAGCCTGCCTTTTTGTACTTCCTTGTATAACACAGAGAGAGAAGTGTGTTCACAATAGTATTTACTTTAGGGAGGAGGGAGAAATAAGCGCTCTTAATTGCATTCCCAGGTCAGTATCAGCACTCTTTTCTTGAGGGAAAATGTCATTAATGCTCACATTAAAAACACTAATAAAGTCTTCTCTGGTATAGGAAAAAAAGTGAGTGCTTTTCCCAAAAGATGAGCATAGGACATATGGTTTGCATTTTTCTGAGCTCACCTGAAGGGATAGAATCTTTTTACTCATCTGTCGCCTGTCTATCCAGAGTGAAGTCACCAAGAGCTTTTCAAGGGCTGGAATAAAAGTAGAATGGTGGAGATAGCACTCAGTGGGACTCGACTGACCAAATCTGAAAACTGAGGTCTCACCCTCAGACTACCTTTTCAATGCTTCCCCTGGGTCAACAATTTTGGTCACCAATATTAATACACACACAACCTGCCCAGAAGCCCTAGGGTGCGATTGTCAATTGATTATTGATTACATAGATTTATGTAGTTGTCCATCTCACAATAGTTATGGAGACACAGAGGTATGGTGCCATCTCACCATGGACCCTGGTGGGCTAAATGGGAATTTGGATGCTACAAGGCTAAATGTGTCAATCTTTTAACAAAAGTGGGGAAATAATTATTTCTGAATGTAGGAGAAGGAGGGGCAGAGCCTTGAAGGTGGAGTCAAGCAAGGAATCAGCCTTGAATTGTGACGTTCGCACAAGTAGTCCAAGTCCAGCCTCTCTTGAATTCCATTAACACTTATCTAGCCCCAATTTAGTACTGGCTGTTAGTTGACTAGATTATTGTGAATAGGCATAGCAATAAATTAGCTTAATTGGAAATTAATATGTGGTCCTGTTTCTTTGTGCCTAAAATTGTGATATCTGTAGTTTTCAGTACTAAAATTTCCAAGTAAGTGTTGTCACAACACAACTGGCATCCCTTGCCATTGACTATGATGGCTGGGGATGATATGAATTGTAGTACACAGTATTTGGAGTGCCCTGCTTTCCCCATCTCTGTTATATTCTGTGGGAAAAGGGGACTTTCCATTTAATTCAGGAAGAAACTGATCAAATAAAATTTATATGCATCTCACTTTGTTAAAATAACAAGCTATCTTTATTTAGGTCATCACAGGCTGTTCTTCTGAACTGAAGGGTACATACAGAATTTATGATGAATGTATTTTTTTGGTTCATGTTTCTGTGTTCAGGAAGAAAATGCCGGTAACCGTAGCATATAAGTGAACTGTAAGAAATCCATTTCTTGTATCAGATAATGGAATGGTGGTAACCCAATAATATATCTTTAAGAGTTTACTATTACAGTTTTATGTGCTCCCAAGCTTTTTGCACTGTATAAAATGAATTGTTATTTTAAAAAGTCTCTTGAATTGGGCATCTTAAAAAATGAAAAATCACCTAAAAGGATCTGTTTTGGAAAAAAATATATATGGGTGAATGAACTCAGGAATTACATTCCTTAATTTGATATCACATTACTAATGGAAAACGTTATGTGGTATCCGCATTGTTAAAGTATCCACATTGGGAGATTATGAGTTGGAATCTTAAATCCTGATTTCAGATCTATGTTAATTATTAACATATTTCTAACATATATATATATACAGGCAGTCCTCATTTACCAACTGCCTTATGCAGTGAGTGTTCAAAGTTAGGTTGATTTAAAAAAAAGCAACTTTGGGGTAATCCTTGAATTTATGACCATTTCCGTATCCAACAGTTACATCATTGCCATTCTGACAGAATAAATGGAGAATGCAGAAGTAAAATCATAAATTGTGGTCATGTGATTTTTCTGCTGAGTAACCACAACTTTTAGTGACCAAGTTGTCAATCCCAATTGTGGTTTATTTATTTATTTATTTATTTATTAAATTTTTATACCGCCCTTCTCCCGAAGGACTCAGGGCGGTGTACAGCCGGAGATAAAATACAAAATATGTACAATTAAAACAAATTAAAACATATCAAAATTACAAAAACGGCTAATAATTAAAATTAAATTTAAAATATTTAAGAATATTAATAAAACCCCAATTTAAAATCAAACTATTATGCCAGTCCCGCTTGAGTAAATAAGTATGTTTTTAGCTCACGACGGAAGGTCCGAAGATCAGGTACTTGACGTAGGCCAGGGGGGAGTTCATTCCAGAGCATCGATGCTCCCACAGAGAAGGCCCTACCCCTGGGGGCCGCCAACCGACACTGTTTGGCGGACGGCACCCTGAGGAGACCCTCTCTATGAGAGCGTACGGGTCAGTGGGAGGCATAGGGTAACAGCGGCGGTTGCCAAGCACGGACTACTTGTAGCCAGTAAAGCAAATCAATCTGGAAACATTAAGTTGGATAGGATGACTTGGCTTCTATCGGATCCAACTGGTTAAATACCAAAATCCAGTGAAAAAAATTCCTTCCATTTCACAAGTTTTTATAAGCGATGACATTGCTGATTAGCATAATGTTAGCCTAGTGTTCTTCCCTAACCAAGAATTAATAAGATAATTATTTTCATGCTTTTGCTTTAAATATTTTTATATGGTTAACATGCATATGTACCCAGCATTGTATCCTTCCCCATTATTTCAATGTTTAATATTTTAATGGGATTTTCTAACCTGAAGGCATTTTCACTAACTTTCAGGTGAATCATATTAGTCTTTTCCAGTTGTGTTTATAGATATGTTTATAGATGTTTAGGTGTTAAAATATTACAGTTGGCAAGTCCTGAATGATCAGCAATTTATTAAGCAGATAAAGCAGGAGAGGTTTAAAAAACTGTTTAAAAAAACTGTTTAAAAATCAGAAATGAGTAGGGGAATTGAGAGCCAAAAATATGAGACAATTTAAAGGAATTCTCTTTAAACTGAGTTAAGCAATTGCAAATATCATATCATATCATATCTTATCATATCATATTTGCCACCAGTGTATTTTTCTGAGTGTTAAATATGCTGTACATATATAGGGAATACTTGACATATAACAGTTCATTTAGTGAGTATTCAAAGTTACAATGGCACTGAAAAAATGTGGCTTATGACCATTTTTCACAGCTACAATTTTTGCAGCATCCCTAAGGTCGTGTGATCAAAATTTAGATGCTTGGTAACTGGTTTATATTTATGACAGTTGTAATGTCCTGCGGTCATGTGATCACCTTTTGCGCCCTTTGGGAAAGCAAAGTCAATGGGGAAGCCAGATGATACAACTATGATACAACTATGATACTAACTTAACAACTGCAGTGATTCACATAACAACTGTGACAAGAAAGGTCATAAAACGGGACAAAATTCACTTAACAAATGTTCCACTTAGCAACACAATTTTTTGCCTCAATTGTGGTCATAACATGAGGACTACATAATTCTAATTATTTCTAGTTTGGGTCTACAACGTAGGTGTTGGCTGAACTTTTTTTTTCAGGCACAAGTACTTATAAATGTGCCTATAATGCAATAATTCAACTACTCCAGGTAAATTTAATTTACAACTACCATTAAAATTTCTAAAAAGTAAAAGAATCTTAAGCTTTGTTGGGTTTTTCCTAACAAGCTGGATGCATTATTTTTCCGGGTAATGCTATATTCACTGGAGAAAACAATTGTAAGGTAACTCTTCTTAACCAAGTAACAACATTTATATTATATATTTATATAACATAATATTTAATAAGACTATTTGAATGCTTTCAATTTTGTAGTCTCTTCCTCCTACATGTTCAAACTAAAAAAGTGTTTGCAGTTCAAAATAGATTTAACTCTCTTCTCTACAAATCTTCCCTCTCCAGAATAATTTTGCATATAACATTTCATTTTTTAAAACTAATGTGTTTTTTTTAACAAAAAAACCTATTATATGAGCTATTGTTAAACATATTTAAAATCTTTAAAAAATGACAAAAGCAAGTTTTATTTTACCAGCAGCATAAACAGAAATGATTGTATATGGGAATTGAACATTACCAAAATTATCTAACCTGAAGAAAAAAGTTTCTTGATTTGGGGAAAAGTAATTAACAAGTATATATCTCTGCACATTCCTTCTGGCGAGTATTCACAGGAAGCGATGTTTGCTGTTTGGGAAAATGCTGTTATAACAGATGAGAAGGAGCTGGAATAGTGCAGTGCCTTTAGGCAATCTCTTCCCTCTGTCTTGGCTTCCTATCAGCAGATAGGCTTCACGTCATTCCTTTATCTTATTGTTAAGATAAAGGTAAAGGTTCCCCATGGACATATGTGCTAGTCATTCCTGACTCTAGGGGGCGTTGCTCATCTCCGTTTCTAAGCCGAAGAGCCAGCGCTGTCCAAAGTCGTCTCCATGATCATGTGGCCAGCATAACTAAATGCCAAAGGTACACGGAATGTTGTTACCTTCCCACCACAGGTGGTCCCTATTTTTCTACTTGCATTTTTTATGTGCTTTCGAACTGCTAGGTTGGCAGAAGCTGGGACAAGGAATGAGAGCTTACCCGGTTACGCAGCACTCGAGCCGCTGAACTGTCGACCTTTCGATCGACAAACTCAGCATCTTATCCTATTGTTACATTGTGCTAATGAAACAATGTATGGTTAGATGTTTGAAGAGTAATTTTTTAAATATGTTAGGTTTCTGACCATAATCAATAAAACCAGTAATTATTCCAAGCTCTTATAAACTTAGAATAGCCGCAATTGAATTATATAATTAGATAACAATTGGTTATGAAGTTTAAGACTAATAGGAGATGTAAAATTGTTTTGTATGAAGAAGTTAGCCTAATAAACCCTTCATCCTATTTTTAACTGAAAACATAAAAAACTGTTCAGATGTCCAAAAACAGAGATCAAAACTATTATCTGTTTTTTTTTTCTTCCTAGAAAACTCTGGGTCTAACTGAATGCCTTTTCTGTTCCTAATAGGTTCCCAAGGGGAAATAATTCTACTTTTCCAAACTGGGTAAAGTAAACTATGAAGGTTTCCAAGATGGCAGAATGATATTCCCAATAATCTACAATGACTAAGAATGACCTTGTAGTCCTCTTTGATGCAGCTCTTCAAAAAGCTGTAACTTTCAATCACATATTTTAAGAGACTGATGTTGGGTTATGGATTTCAAAGGCATATTTTACTTCTAAAATTGGAACTGTGTGACGACAGTAAAACAAATCACAGATGTTTCTTTCTGTAGATCCTTTTGACGCATCCCTTGATATGACATTTTATATCTCTTGCCCAAAGCAGGCCCTGCATTCTCATCTTTTCTCTCTACCTGGAAACAGCCAGTAGTGTCACAACATTGTGAATTCTCTCCCTTTGCTTTACAAGTAATCCTTGATTTCTGACCACCATTGGAACCAGAATTTTTGTTGCTGACCAAGGAAGTTAAGTGAGCCACACCTGATTTTATGATCATTTTTGCCATGGTTGTTATATGAATCACATAGTTATTAAATGAATCGGGCTCCCTCCCCGCTTGACTTTGCTTGTCAGAATCCAGTTGGGAAGGTCACAAATAGAAATCATAGACCCCTGGACACATAAATATAGGGCAGTTGTCAAACTCTCAATTTTTTATTATATGATTGTGGAGATGTTGCAGGGGTTGTAAGTGCAAGGATTGGTCATAAGTCGCTTTTTCCAGTGCCTTTGTAAATGGTGGGTTATAAGTTCAGGAAAACTTGTATACCTATGCAGAGGTAAGATAAATTCACCAGTTGATGTCCCAAAGGTGCTTTTTCAAGAGGCAACTGGCCTTTCTTGTTTTTTCTTTGAAGATATTTTGCTTCTCATCCAAGAAGCTCCTTCAGCTTTGGCTGGATAGTGGGGAATGGAAGGATTTATATTCCTTGCAGACAGCTGGTCATTTACCTTCTTTTAAAGAGTTGTTGAGGCCACTTGGGGGATTGCCTGGGTCTTCAGAGTCACCTGAGTGGTGCAAGTGGGTGTGGAGCCTTCTTGGAACTGCTGAAAGGACTGTTGTAGACTGAAGATAGATGATGTCGTATCCCTCCCTCTCTGTTGAGAGAAGGCTGATCTGTTTTGACATAGATGGCCTCTTTGACCTGGATGACTGAGAAACTCCATAGAAATTTACCAGTTGATGCTATCATTTTGCATACACTTCATTTATTGAACATTCTTGAGGGAAAAATAGATAATTTTTGTTAAGGATATAGCTCCAGTGTTGAATTGGTCCAATAAAGAAGGAAGTGTTGCACTGTTGAACATATTCTTGATGTATGTTCAAGGCTGTCCACTACTCATGATTGGAAAATAATAATCTTTTGCCAAACACAGGTAAATAGAAACTACAGAGTAACATTTTGGCAGCCAGCCATGGTCAACACGATAGGGTTGTTTATAATGGAGAATCCTTTGAGAAAAAACAGTTCTTCCAACCTTGACTGGCAGGCATGATAGTGTTTTATGTAAGACATATGCTGTTTAAGAAAGTGATTTCCACAAACTATGTAGAAACATTATTCTGTTAAAACAGTTAGGATACCACTGGGTTTCATTTTTTCTCTCTTCCAATTATAATCATTGCGCATAGAGAGCTAAGGGGCACATCATTGATTTAGAGGCAATCTTGTTACCTCTGTACCTGGGTACATAATACACAAAACATATAATCATGTTTATTAGGTGACTACAGAAAATGAGAGTCAGCTGAAATGTAGGAAGCCCTGGTAGACAATTCTGGATTGAGGACTGTGACTAATCTGTTTCTTGTTGCATTAATGCATTTTACAGTAATTAGATGCTGTTATTATTAAAAGCTACATAGAGTTCTTACAATATTTGTGGATCTCGGGTTGAAGCCCAAGGGTTCTACATGGCAATCTATATGGCAAATGTGTTTTTGTTTTTTTCTGAATGTAAGAAACACTCCTTAAAGTCATTTATTGAAAGGCTACCCATTTAGTGCATTTGTAAACACAGAGTGTTTACACTTGGCACAGCAAACTGGAGCGATTTTAGACACCTTTAATGGCAAAGAAACACCCTTCTGTGATAACAGAATATTATTATTGTTACTCATTGGAATATTAGAAGATTAAATGCAGAAAACTACAGAGGAATAAATCTGTTAATTGTGCTTGGGAAGGTGCTTTGCAGAATTCAGTAGAAAAAATTCAGAGGTGACCAGAACTTTGCCATCCAGAGTTGCTTTGCCGAGATAATGCAAATAAGATAAATAACATTTGGGAAGTGAGGTAGGTTTATGTCCGGCTGAAGCAACACAGATCAGATTTTTGCTGGTTAGTGGACCAAAGATGAAATACATGAATGTGAGAAAGGAACTTGATTGTGTGTTAGTTGAATAGACTTTCAATTATAAACATTTTGTCTGACTATGAAGATTTATTGATGAACACAATAAGAGTGGATTATATGGGAAGTAAACCTGTTTTTGCACTTTGCTATTGTCCTGCTGGTAGCTGACGTCTAAAAAGCTTGAAGGGCATCATGCCTCCTTGAAAACCTTGGCAGAAAGAAATCTCAATCTCATCTTTAGCCCTTAGGCTAGAATGTTAATTGCCTCAAATATGTGGAGTGTTCTGGGCTTTGCAGATGCATCTGGTCGGTTTCCGTGAGGTCGAAAGATAGATCATTAGAGAGTCCTCAAGAGAGATCCTGCAGGGCCATTTTTAGGATCTGAAGAAGAAATGCAGATGTACAGTATCGAACTGGACTTTAAAATCTCACCATTGTCACAACACAGTGTGAAGGAACATTTGCATTGTCTATTTTTTCCCTCTGTTTCTCCGGCATTTTAGCTATTAAAAAGTTCATCCCTGAGTTGTATTTTGAAATTGGGGGCTAGAGTGGGGGTGGCAGAATGTTAACGCTTGCAGTGTGCAATAACAGATGCTAATTAATACATGCATAATACAGAATTGGTTTAGAATGATTGCAGCCCCCTTATGGGAGCCAGTGGGGTCTAATAGTTAACTTGCAGGATCAGGAATTCTGATCGCTCCTTAGGCATAAAGCCAGAGGTGACCGAAGGCCATTCATCCCTTCAACCCTAGGAAGAAGGAGGCAAACCACTTTGAACATTGTCCCTGGAAAATTGCCTGGGCTTGTTCTTGTAGTTGCCAGGATCCAAGTCCAATGTGAAGTGGGGTGGGGGGGAGGAGAGAAAATCCCCTTGTGTTTGCTTATATATTTGTCAGCCTGTGCCAGACCTTAAATCGTGTTGGGTTCTGAGGCCCTGGAAAGAGCAAAGCGCTTACCAGTATATTAAGTGCTGATAACATATTCATCCCAGATAGAATAATGTGGCTAAATACAGGGACCAGTTTCTGTCTGGTGTTGAAATCCTGAAAGCTCTTGGCATTTTTTTCCTGTTTGTTCTTCTGCCCAGTTGACTCTTTTCTTCTTCTTTTTTCTGGAGGAGAACAATAGTGCCTTGTTACTCTGGTTGTGTATGTTTCATTGGAACACAACAGCTTCTCATGTAAGGGAAAGAGGAAATTAGAAAGGGTGTTGAAATAGGTTCCCTTCTGTTAAAATATTTAGTTGCCCTGGCCACATATTGAATAACAAGACTGTACTCTTATGTGTTTGGCTTCTCGAGAGTTGCTCCTTCCTTCCTTCCTTCCTTCCTTCCTTCCTTCCTTCCTTCCTTCCTTCCTTCCTTCCTTCCTTCCTTCCTTCCTTCCTTCTCTTTAGCAATGCATGTGAATCCATGCGGTAAATATAGTTCTCACCTTGCTGTTTTTCTCTTTTCATGTTCCAATAATGGCACTCTGGCTTAAAATGCTCTTTTATTGAAGGCCAGGCTGACTCTAAAACTATTTATTTTGTGTCATCCTGTCATCACAATACTGTTGTGATTCAGGCCCAAGTAGGTAGTAATAAACTTAGTCCGTGGAAAAACAAACTTTATTCAAACAGCTGGGAATTACTTCATTTCCAGTATCATTCAACTCAAAGTAAAGCAAATGCCTCCCAACACAAATTCCTCAGTTATCTCACAAACCTTAGTCCAATTAGGCAAACTGCCTTCCTGGCAAATGTCCAGAAGCCACAGAAAAAAAGATGTATACGAAGCAGAAGACAAAGCAGAAGATGCAGCAACAGCGTTGTTTTCTGGCAAAGCTCAAATGCTGGTGCTGGTCTGTTTTAAGCCTTATGGGAGGAGCCAATCATCTCTTGGTCCTACTCCCGCGTTGTCTTCTCTGCTTGAGCTGCTCTTGCCTTCTGGCAGCTCTTCTCATGCGTGCATTAGGAACAGGCTTCTCCTGTTCCTCTGCCTCACTACTATCAGCCTCTGGAGGCTCTGGAGTCCGCACCTCTCTTCCTGATGGCCCTGGCGTCACCTCAGCCTCATCGTTGTCCGACTCCGTTACCAGCTCCATAGGCTGCTGACGGACCACAACAAATACTTGTTTTTGTTTTTTTGTAAAAACTGGGAATCTCTTTTCTTGCATTATGATGCTGGTTCTTTTAATTTTTCAATATTTGTTTGTTGTTACTTCCCTTCATCATGTGCATTTCATGGACTGTAACTTGCCCTGAAAAACTTTATGATAATGAGCAGATTATAAACATTAAAAGAAACAAAGCATTTACTGAATGCAGACAAGGAACACCGTTGTGACTATGGGGTCATCCACAGGTAGTCCTTGACTTAACAACAGTTCATTTAGTAACTGTTCAAAGTTACAATGGCACTGAATAAAGTGACTTATGACCATTTTTCATAGTTACAACTTTTGCAGCATTCCCATGGTCATGTGATCAGAATTCAGGTGCTTGGCAACTGGTTCACATTTATAATGGTTGTAGTGTCCTGGGGTCATGTGATCACCTTTTGTGACCTTCTGACAAGCAAAATCAACCGAGAAACCAGATTCAATTAACAACAGGGTTACTAATTTAACAACTTCAGTGATTCACTTAACAACTGAGGCAAGAAATGTCATAAAATGGGGCAAGACTCACTTAACAAATGTCTCGCTGAACAACAGAAATTTTGACCTCAATTGTGGTCCTAAGTTGAGGACTATCTGTATTTATTTGTACACATTCTGCAGAAAGTGAGAGTAGAGATTGCATACCTTATGTTTGAATATTCTGAAATTTCTTTAATATGTGGATTCTTGATAGCGAGTACAGATTCTAGAACTTGTTAATCATGTGTTTTCTTTTCTCTGAAAAGTTAGGGGTGATGTTAGTAATAGAAGTCAGGCTCTACTGCCTCAGTACAGTATTTAACTCCAACACTGGAGGTTTTTAAGTAGAGACTGGACAACCATTTGTCTGAAATGGTACAGTTTCCTGCCTGAGTAGGGGGTTGGACTAGAAGACCTCCAAGGTCCCGTCCAAATCTGTTATTCTGAAATTAGTGTTTGGGCTGCAAATGAGGAAGGGACTTCAAGTGGAGAACTTTTATTTATTTATTTATTCATTTAAAACATTTATATAGCTACCCATCTTCTAACCAATTTTGAGCAGCTTCCCTTTCAAGTCTTGTTTTAAGCTTTGTGTCTCAGAATATTGAAAGTGAACCATTATGGATACAAGGCAAGGTTAGTCTAGAGTATTTTAATATTTTAAGAATAGCACCTTTAAAGGTGCAGCTCTTAAAATATTCTAGACTAACCTTGCCTTGTATCCATAGAGGTTCACTTTCAATATTCTGAGATATTTTTAAAACATAAAAACATATTTGCATAGCTAGATGAAGGGAGGCTTCATAGTTCCCTAGGAACTACCAACATTTTTAATGTAGACTTACTTTAGGCTAAATGCTTATCCAGCTGCATAAGGTGTTAATAGTTACAGCCCCTACTTATTTTTCTAATACTTTTGTATTATTATTCATTATGATCATTCATTTGCCTGTCACAACAGCAGATGTGTAGGAGAAGAACAGCTGTGATTAATAAGGCTAGGTCTTCCACTAAATGTAAATCGCCAAATCTTTTAAAAATATCTTCTCAGTTTTGGGGCACTCTTTCTTGTTCCTAATATTTTAATTGTTTGCAAGTGATATTTGATTTAATTTAATATGATAAATTATATTTATCATATTAAATTAAATTAATATGATATTAATTTAAATTAATATATTAATTTAAATTAATCATAAATTAATATGATATGATAGTGTGTGTCTGAAAACTCTTAAATGGAGCTGAGTATCTTGAAGAAGTTGCTTTTCAAAGTCCCTCTTGCAGTACCTAAAATTAGATTTCTAGTATAACCTTGAATCTCAGGTGCTACCGATCATCTCTTCAGATTCTCCAGGGAGAAATTTCCTGTAAATTTCAGTACTTGGCTGAGTGAGAAGAATATTATATAGGGATGAAAGAGAACAACGTGGAAAGTAATTTCTAGACTGTCTTGTAGACTGGGAGAACATAACAAGAAACAAACATTGATTTCGTCTGCAATAAGAGGCTTTCCCTCACCCTTTCTGTAAACAATATCAGTTCAGAATTCATTTTTATAATATAGAGACTGTTTTTTATTCTCTTGTGTTACTAATCTTGAAATGGCTAATTGTGTTATACCTGAAAATTAAATGGTTCCCTGATTATGCTTTAGGAGAGCGTTCTCTAAACTTGGCAAATTTTAAGACTTGTGGACTTCAACTCCCAGAATTCCCCAGCCAGAAAGTCTTAAAGTTGCCAAGGTTGGAGACACCTGATTTAAGACTAGGCTTCCAAAATAGTGAGCACAAGTGTAAAGAATCTTTCCTTTTTCATTTTTTAAAATCTCTATTAAGAATATAGATTTACTGTATGGTTCCCATTATATTAATTTGTGTTCGGATTTTTAAGGGAGGTGTATATACTAAGATTATGTCTAAAGGAGATATGATGGGAAACATTTAGGTACCCCTGTTTTAGACTTACTCATTTAAAACAAAAGTTTCTTAAACAGAAATACATTTTTGGTGCAATGGTTAAGGTGTTAGCTTAGAAACCAGGAGACTGTGAGTTCTAATCCTTTATTAGGTATGAAGCCATCTGGGTGACTTTGGTCCAGTCACTCTCTCAACACAATCCACCTCACAAGATCATTGTTGTTGTGGGGAAAATAGGAAGTAGAAGGAGTATTAGGTATGCTCACCACCTTGAATTACTTATAAAATAATAAAGGCAGGATAAAAATTTAATAAATAAACCTGTGTTATTAACCTCAAGCTTCTTCTAAAACAGATGTGTCAAACTCATGTCATCACGACAGTGTCACGTGACATATCGGGACTTTCCTCCCCTTCACTAAACCGGGTATGGGCATGGCCAGCACATGACACATCCAGTCTGCAAGCCGGGAGTTTGACAAACCTATTCTAAAGGATGCTAAAAACAGTTGCAATGGTTCAATAATTTGAATTTCACATTCACATTTTTTCTCCTAAATTGTGAATGACCCAAAGTGGATTCACACATCACATATAGCCATGGTTTCTTTGCCGCATAAATTGATGAGGATCGTGCAACATCCTAAGCTATAAACTAAGCCTGCAGGTTTGTGAATGGAAAAATCTGGGTTCACACAAAACACTGAACTAAAACCAAACTATGTTGTGGTTTGGCACAGCGTGCAGGTTTTGAAACCGAGTTTGTCTGAGTTTAAAGAGTTTAAAGCAAGTCTTTTCTAGCGGTGTGAAAAAAAGGCGACTCAGTAGAGGTAGGAATGTCTTCAGGGAAAAGAGCCAGCCTGTTCTGCTAGATCCCTGCCATAAAAAAAGTTAATCACAATGTCTTCTGGGTTGCTGGGTTACCTTGCTTTAATAGAAATTCACAAGGCTGCTGGGAATAATCAGAATAACAGAAGAAAAAACATGCAGATAAATAAAATGCCACAAGTCCCACAGAGATAACACTTTGCTTCTTTAAAATAGTGGTTAGAAAGGGGTGTGGTTAAACTCCATCCATCATTATATTATTGAATTGATTTGTGGTTGGGCAAAACATAGCAGTCCCTTTTTATAGCTCAGCTGCTTTTGTTTTGTCTACCTTGGTCAGATGATTGGAACTGCTGGAAAAGATATGATATTTCCACAATGTAATAATTACTTTGGGGATGAAGTAAGAGGAATGCTATTTGGTGGAAAGACAGCTACGTTTTAGTTAATCTAAAATAAAAGCAGTTGGACGGTGTCTTCAGTGGAGATATGCTATATGACTTTCACCTCCTGGAGTATGTTCTGCCTTGTCCTTTTTCACAAATACTGACCTTCCCAAAAATTAATCTCTGTATTAATAGAAGAGAATATTTGTAGCTCAGGGTTAAACTGTGGAGTCCTTGGTGCTCTCTGAGATTGTTTGTTTGCAAACATTTCATTACCCAACTAGGTAACATCATCAGTGTTAGAGGGGACTGCTCTCTGTGTATATCCTAGTGGCTTACCGTCAGTGTCGGTGAGAGTATTCTTGGTAGAACTGCCAAGAACTACCTTGGTAGTTCTACCAAGAGCACTCCCACCAACACTAACAGGGCAAGCCACTGGGATATACACAGAGAGCAAACCCCAGTCCCCTCTAACACTGATGATGTTACCAAATTGGATAATGAAATGTAACCTCATTTTCTGAAAAGATAAATGGATTGGGAGAAGGGTTAGCTTGCTCCAAGACTGATGTGCATATGCCAACATAGTTAAGGACCTAAGAATGTAAAAATCATGCTAGACTCCTTATATTATTGCGGTCAACAGAAATTTCCATAATCTTGTCCTGAGCAAGTTGAGAGGCACAATGCCTCTGTTTATGGAAGAAATATGCAGCTAACATGACTTGTATCATTTGATAAATAAACTGATAGAGCAGTTTTCCTCAACTTTAGCAGTTTGAGAAGATGAGTGGACTTCAGCTCCCAACATACCCCAGCCAGCATGTTACCAAAGTGAACAAGGTAAGGTTAAAGAGGCCAAGAAAATAGAGTGATATTGATGAAAATTAAAACAAAGAGAAGGAAATGAGCTAACCAAGGAGTTTTCTCAAGGCAGAGAGAATGGAATTAAAAAAAAATAAAGAAGATAAAATGATTTGGGAAGAAACTAACCAAAGGGAATATTAAAAGGAGTTGTGTAAGGATTTTGGATGGGAATGAAAAGTGGCATTGAAACAGATGATATATTTTCTTGGAAACTAACATACAACGGAAAGGAAATAATAAATGCTGAACAATGGTAAGTTAGTAGGTGCAGTAGGTATAGACCAGGGGTATCAAGCTGGCAGCCCATAGGCTGGATGTGTCATTCACAGGCCACATCCACCCCAGCTCTGTGAAGGGAAAAACATCACAATACATCATGTGACGGCGCCGTGACGCCGTGAGTTTGACACCCATGGTTTAGACCCGAGTCTCAAACCTTTGCAACTTTAAGACTCGTGGACTTCAACTCCCAGAGTTCTTCAGCCAGCTTTTCTGGCTGAGGAACTCTGGGAGTTGCAGTCCACAAATCTTAAAATTGCAAAGGTTGGAGACCCCTGGTTCAGACAGTATATGTCTGTCCACTAGGATTAGCTTCGAAATATGGGTCTTGATCAGTCTGCTAACAGGAGACAGGAAGAGTCACAGACATTGTCCCAAACAGTCCAAGGTTCTAGCACCAGGAAAATGTCATATGAGAGTCTGAAGATAAGGCAAGGAGCAAAAATGACAGGAATGCAAGCCTGGAGCGTGGACCAGTGATTTTCAAGTATGGAACTATGTCCAGGAGACTGTTCTTATATAGTAATCCCAAGTATTGGCAGGGTCATCAAGAAGGATGCAGCTGCCCTCTCTTCTCAAGGAGACATGCTGACCATCTTTGCCCAGCCTTTCATAGCTACCCCTCTAGACACCTGACAAGAATCTGGTCCCTCATAATTAAATGTGGTCCCACCTGCTCAAGCTTACTGTTTCCTGGGGAGGCTGCTTTCTCTTCAGCCTGATGGTCTGTCTGGCCCGGCTTTTTATCTTCTGACTCAGAGGATTTAAGAAGGGAGGACATAATAGATGGCAGTGTACAAAATTCGAGAAGTTTTCTGTCAAGTAGAGGGTACATAGACCAGTTTTTTCTATTCAGCAGGTAACAGAGAAAGGTATGAAGGTGAGGAAGAACATTTACTGTATGTTACTTGCTTTAGAGAAAGTGTATGATGAAGTAGGCTTGAATTATGGAAAGTGCTGCATCAATATGGAGTTGAAGACTGGTTCCTGACAGTGATAAAGAAATATTTGATGGGAATAAAACCATATGTGAGAATAAATGGAACGTTAGTAAATGCTTTAATACATAGTAGGCAGGAAAGCCAGGATGTTATTCCGTTCATTGAATAAATATAAGTGATGCTTCCAGACATGGACGGATAAATTCTACATATACATTTATGTACAGAAACGTATTATTGTTTGAGAAGTTTATAGAACAAAAAGCTATATTTAGATGTAGCAGAAGTAGGGATTACATGTAAGAATAGAACAGCATAGACAAGTAGAATAGAATAGAATAGAATAGAATTTTATTGGCCAAGTGTGATTGGACACACAAGGAATTTGTCTTGGTGCATATGCTCTCAGTGTACATAAAAGAAAAGATACCTTCATCAAGGTACAACATTTACAACACAATTGATGATCAATATATCAATATAAATCATAAGGATTGCCAGCAACAAGTTATAGTCATACAGTCATAAGTGGAAAGAGATTGGTGATGGGAACTATGAAACGATTAATAGTAGTGCAGATTCAGTAAATAGTCTGACAGTGTTGAGGGAATTATTTGTTTAGCAGAGTGATGGCCTTCGGAAAAACTGTTCTTGTGTCTAGTTGTTCTGGTGTGCAGTGCTCTATAGCGTCGTTTTGAGGGTAGGAGTTGAAACAGTTTATGTCCAGGATGCGAGGGATCTGCAAATATTTTCACGGCCCTCTTCTTGATTCGTGCAGTATACAGGTCCTCAATGGAAGGCAAGTTGGTAGCAATTATTTTTTCTGCAGTTCTAATTATCCTCTGAAGTCTGTGTTTTTCTTGTTGGGTTGCAGAACCGAACCAGACAGTTATAGAGGTGCAAATGACAGACTCAATAATTCCTCTGTAGAATTGGATCAGCAGCTCCTTGGGCAGTTTGAGCTTACTGAGTTGGCGCAGAAAGAACATTCTTTGTTGTCCTTTTTAATGATGTTTTGATATTAGCTGTCCATTTGAGATCTTCCGATATGATAGAACCCAGAAATTTGAAGGTTTCTACTGTTGATACTGTGTTGTCAAGTATTGTGAGAGGTGGAAGTATGGAAGGGGTTTTCCTAAAGTCTACCACCATTTCTACGGTTTTGAGTGTGTTCAGTTCCAGATTGTTTTGGTTGCACCACAAGGCTAGTCGTTCAACCTCTCGTCTATATGCGGATTCGTCATTGTCTCGAATGAGACCAATCACTGTTGTGTCATCTGCGAACTTCAGTAGCTTAACAAATGGATCATTGGAGATGCAGTCATTGGTATACAGAGAGAAGAGAAGTGGGGAGAGCACACAGCCTTGGGGGGGCCCTGTGCTAATTGTACAGGTATTTGATGTGATCTTGCTTAGCTTCACCTGCTGCTTCCTGTTTGTTAGGAAGCTTGTGATCCACTTACAAGTCTGTTCCGGTACCTGTAGCTGGTTTAGCTTAGTTAGAAGAATGTCTGGAATGATGGTATTGAATGCTGAACTAAAGTCTACAAAAAGGACCCTTGCATAGGTCTTTGGAGACTCAAGATGTTGTAGGATGTAGTGCAGAGCCATATTAACAGCATCATCTGTTGATCTATTTGCTCGGTATGCAAATTGCAAGGGGTCTAAGAGCGGATTCGTGATGGTTTTCAGGTAGGAAAGCACTAGCCTTTCAAAGGTTTTCATGACTACAGATGTTAGAGCAACTGGTCTGTAGTCATTCAGTTCCTTGATGGTGGGCTTCTTCGGCACTGGGATGATGGTAGAGCGTTTGAAGCAAGAAGGAACATAGCACATCTCTAGTGATTTATTGAAAATATGGGTGAAGATGGGGGCCAATTGGTCAGCACAGACTTTTAAGCAAGAAGGAGTTATCTTGTCTGGGCCTGGAGCTTTTCCTGGCTTTTGTCTGTGTATGGCATTGGTGTAAACTAAGTTTGACTATATTTCTTTTTCTTTACCTTGTCTCAAATCTTTATTTTCTTTTGTGTAATATTTTTGCTCCTTGCTTGCTGTTATATGTTTTATATCATTTATTGGTTAAGAGAGACCTATCATTGGCATTTATCCTGTATTTCATATTACCAACTTGCTCTGTTTTGGGATTGAGACCTCTTTTTATTTCCCTTTTTGTTGCGTCAGTGGTCTGAAGCCCATAAATATCCTAGATGAGTTTTCATGCTTTCTTTTATAATAGGTTAGACTGTCGTAATGTTTGAGATTCATTAAGTTTGAGATTCATTTTTCATGTATACCTGAAAGCATTCATTTTGATGTATATGGCTAAAAATTCAGGCTCCTTTTCCCATTCATTTCATGTTGGATTATCACTTAGACTCTTGCCTGTCTAGGAACAATTCCTATAGAAGTGCATGCAAAAGATGAAAAGGCTATGAAGGAACTGAGTTGAGACGAATCCTGCACTTCAAAGAGCATGCAGTCTAATTAAAACCATCCATCACGAAGAAAGTGAATATGCTTCCAAGTTTTATTCTGCAAAAGGGAATGGCGCAAACTGCTAATCTGAATGTTGGCTTTCAGTTGCCAAGGAAATTAATATAGGTGTAATTAAAAATGTGCAAATGGCTTTGAAATATGTTATTTTGGCAATGGGGACCAGAGAAACTGCAATGGCTTTTTCAAGTAATGTATAGAGTGGCTGTTGAAAAGTATTAATGAAGTGGGGGTGTTAATTTGGTTAGGAGGTGGATCCTTAGACTTCTGGAATGTTAGAGCACTTTGTAGGTGCTGTCATAGAATGACTAGGAGGCTCTTCATTCCTGGGGTAGGCATGGCTGATCATAAAAAAGAATTTTGCAGGTAGCTGAAAAAAAATCTTATAAAACTTACCATCATATCTAACCCCCTCTTTGTCCTCAGCTCTCTTTTTATTAATCTAGGTTTCATTTGTCCTTAAAAGGTTCTGCACAACCTCAAAATATGTGGGCCTACTGATTTTCTTTCAAAGAAAAGATGCTGCAACTGGTACTTTATTTAGCGTATGTTGGCTTATGGCCAGGTATGATAGCAACCTTAGGAAGCACTGAGCTAGGGGTGAAATGCTCCCAGTTCGGACCGGATTGCCCGATCTGGTAGCGATCGTGGTGGGTGGTTCGGAGAACCAGTAGCAATCATGGTGCGAGGCTCCGCCCACCCGCCCGGCTGTCTTTACTTCCTGGTTTTAACCAGGAAGTAATGTGTTCTGTACCCTCAGCGCATGCGGGGTCTGCGCATGTGGGGCACGTGCACTTCCGAACCGGTAAGGAAGGTAAATAGATTTCACCCCTGCACTGAGCTATGGTGTATTTTGGCCATGGACTATTCTAAAGACAGTTTTGCCAGTAGTAAAAAGAAACTTACATTTTGAAATACAGGCATTCCTTGACTTACAACAACAATTGGAACAGGAATGTCTGTTGCTATTGATGCAAATATCAAATGAAGGGTGCCTGATTTTACAGTCTTTTTTTGCCATGGTTGTTAAGCAAATCAACAATCATCAAGTGAATCCAGCTTCTTTCATTGACTTTGCTTCTCGAAAGCTCCTAGGAAGATCGCATACGGCAATCATGTGACACCCTCCACCCCCAGTCATCATAAATACATGAAAGTTGCCAAGTGCCTGAATCACAATTACATGATTGTGAGGACACTGCGACTAACATGTGAGGACCTCTGGTAAACCACAGTGTTGTAACTTCAAACAATCATTAAATGAATGCGCATACATTGAGGACCAACTGTATGCTATGCTATATCCTGTAGCACAGCGATCCCCAACTGTTGAAGCTTGGCAGCTCAGCTGGAGGGTGGGGGACCGCATGAGCTGTAGGCTGGTGCATACACATGTGCCTACAGCTTGACTCACATGAGCAGCGGGCTGGCATGCACATATATGCACATGCAGCTCAGCTGCAAGTTGAGCTGTGCACGCATGCGTATGTACCAGCCTGCCATTTGTGCAAGACAATATGCACAAATATCCATATTGCATGCACCCATGGCCCGGTTACAAATAAGCCACGGTCTAAGGGGTCCCCTGCTATAGCAAGGATATACAACTTTTATTAGTTCAAGAGCCACACTTAAACAATGGGTAGTGTCAGGATCTGTTTTATGTGGGAGTTTCAAGAATGCTTAGGCCAACTTGGATGTGCTAATTCTACTCTAAAAATTCTGAATTACCTGAAAAAAAGTTACATTTTCTCCAATACACTGATTCCCCCCATGTACTCTAAGTGGGTTGGGAGCCACAAGAAGTAAGTTAGTGGGCCAAGTGTACTTCTTCATCTTACTATAATACTAAAATAATGACAAGAGATCATTTACCCAAGATGACAGATGTTATCTTCTGGATACTGTGTTTTGGGAGCAGAAGTACTTGTTCAGCATGAAAAGATATTTCACGGTTGTTGGGGGTGAGAAAAAGAGGCTAGAAGTTGAGTGATGGCATTGAACGGAGAGCATCTGCTTTCATATTTACAATGGAAATGATGACAGTAGTCGAGAAAAGATTGCTGTGCAGCAGAACAGACGTGAAAGCTCTCTGAACCTACAGAATATGGAAATTTATGAATTGTCTAGAAAAGGACATTGTAAGAAGGCTACCCATTAGCTTTTACTCCCATGGCTTAGCTGATGCAATGATATAGAAGTTAAAGCTGTTGAAAGGGAAGATGCATTCCGTGAAGACTTGATTTTGCTTAGATTCCAAGTTTGTTTAGGATAACAATGGAGGAGAGTACATTGAAGGAGATGTTTTCTGTTGGACATAATGATGAGACCCTGAAAAATATGTCAATGAAGACTCAATCAAATGTATCTAAAGGTTGAATCATGGCAACTGGACCAAACTTTGTTAATATGAGATGTTTCGTTGCTCATCCAAGCTACTTCATCAATCAAAGCAAAATTAATTAGGCAGAGAGTCTAAAAGGGTCTAGAGACCCTGAAGAATTTCTGTAGCACTTTTCAGTCACCAAACAAGAAGTACATGTGATAGAAGGACATGAGTTAATACTATCCTTGGGTGTCTACTCTTGGTGCTTGTACTGGTGCCACCAACTGGGGCAAGGCAGACTTCCAATGAGATGTATTTTTCCTTTTATGGGTGTTGGCATCTTTAGAGGCAGGTGTGCCAGGATTTTCCTCCAGCTGCTGCTCCTAGAATTCTTGACATAGGGCAAACCTTGGCCTCTGGACATCTTCCATGTCAGCAAAAAAGGAGGAGGAAACCCAAATTTGCCCTGTGAAGTTAGCAGGTGCAGTACCATTTTACATACAAAGTATTTTGTGTAGTAGCACTTTTAAGAGTTCATATTCATTCTGCAAGATGCAGAAATCCACTCCTGGTTGTCTTTGTTGCAGGGTGGATAAAAATAAATGATTTTAAAATATATAAATTTAAAAAAATTGGATTAAAAAAAATTAATTTGGATTTTTCCAATTTTTATCAAATTTATTTTAATAAAATGCTTTTGGAGTAAAAATGTATCTAAAGATAGTTTTCTATTTAAAATATATTAATAATTTAGTTTATTCAGCATGAAATGGAGCTTAGTTATGTAGCATGAGGCTGTATGTTCTGCAATATTGGAACTATTGGTGAGTCAACAGCAGGCCAGAGAACGAGTTGATTTAATTCAAGACTTTTTACTAGTGATTTAAATCAAGATTTAAATTGTGATTTGATTTAAATAAAATCCACCCTGCTTTGTTGTTATTGTCAATTTGGAATCCTTATTGGATTCCACAAAAATTTACAAGTATCTGCATAAATTGCTCTTGTCCACTTAAAGACATGGTTCAGCCATATTATTAAGCCAAAACTGTTGAGAATGAATAGCTTATCTGTATGGAATATGGTGGTACTTGCTGCTTAATAGCTGCTTTTTATCTGTTTCTGCCAAAATATAAGGAAGAAAAAATAAGTAGAAAGATTGCATTGCGCTTGTGTTGGAAGCACTGAAGCATTTCCAGGTTGAAAGGATTAGCCGGTGATATCACTGTTGCCAGGAATGATGCTCAGTCGGGGCTCCTTTTATGTCTCTGGCAGGAGCTGGAGCAAAAGACAGGAACTCGCCCCACCCCACAGCAGCACATGGATCTTGAACGTGGTCTTTATTAATTTATTTTATTTTATTTTATTTTATTTAGTTTGTCAAACATGTACGAGATAACAGGTATAAGTATAAACATGGACAAGAGCATATGAAATGTGTACAAAAGACAGGGACGGTAGGCACGCTGGTGCGCTTATGCATGCTAACCGCAAACCCAGAGTCATAAGTACACGGAGCCATTGTGTTCTTAAAATAGAAAGATGATAGGAAACAAATATTAATTTTGTATTCAAACAAAATTCCTGGCTTATTGTTCCCTATCAAGCCAGAATCTGAAAAAAGGTTTTGATGTTTGAATTGTAACTTCTGGTTTGAATTTAAATGCAGAGATCTTCTCTTCTTTTTAAGTCACTGGTTACTGTAGATCAATCACTCTTAGTGTGATTGGCTTCAGAAGATGGATGGACATATGACCTTGATTTTTATGAAAATTACTCTGGAGAAAAAAAAAACCAAGCAGTATCTTGATAAGAATAAATTTTAAGTGGAAAAATGTACCACTTAACCCAAGAGTTTTACCTAGTAACAGAGTTGCTTTGGACTGAGTATATTATGATCTTCTGGAAATAAAGAAAACAAGGAATCGAAGAAGAGAATTAGCAAGTCAATATAGAAATTGGTTAGATTTATAAAAAAAAGATTTCCATTTTTGTGTAACTAATTTTTCCAAAGACTATTCATGATATCTTGCAGGTTTACCAGCTCAATGCAACTTTACTTGCATTAATAAAAATCTGTTCTTGAGCCTAAGAAAAATATTATTTGCCACCTTTCTTCCTTTATTCTTTCTCTTAATATTTAATCATAATCCAGATACTTTACTTTTGAAATAAATCCCATTAAATCTTCTTTGCTCTTGGCTAATAAAGTCATGTTGTCTTTATATCTCATATTGATAGCACATCTCTAAGGTTTGAGAGGAGCTTTTAGTGAGGGATACTGCTAGAATGCTAGATACTACTTTTTATCAACTGAGATAGATTCATGATGTACCTCCTCAATGAGCTAAACTTCATAACTAGTTTTTTTTAATTAATTCAAGATACAGATAGTCCTCAATGTAAAACCATTTGTTTAGAGATCATTCAAAGTCACTTACAACTGGACAACACACCTACAACTGCTGCAGCATTCCCACAGTCATGTGATCAAAATTTGGCGGCTTAGCACCTGCATGTATTTACAATGATTGCAGCCTCCCAGGGTCATGTGATCATTATTTGTGACCTGCCTAGATGTATTCTGACAAGGAAAGTCAGTGGGGGAAGTTGGATTCACTTAATGACCATATGATTCACTTAAGTTCTCAAAAAGTTGTAAAATTAGGTGTGACTCATTTAACAACTGCCTCGCTTAGCAATTTGGGGAAATTCTGGTCTCAATTGTGATTGTATACACTTCACACTTTGCTCAGGTTTTCAAATCAAGCAATTTCCTTGCAATTTTCAAACAAAAACTCCTCTATAATATTATTTCAATATGACCAGAAGAATTAATCCAGAACTGATCTGCTACTGCATACTGCTCCTAACCAATAAAATATATAGGAGTATAGAATATATTTCATACTTTCTAATTTCCCCAAACTGCTATACTTCAGATTGCTGTCTTTCAATTTCTGTGTTTCCCAATGACCAGGGTTTGGAGACATGCGTGTTTAGGATTATATCCATACAGGATTACGTTGAAACAATTCCATATTATGGGACTGAAGCCAGTAGATCTGAAGAATATTGGATAAATAGGTCCCTGGCCTTGTTACTATTGTATTGTATTTTCCAATTCAAAAATGTTTCTTTTCGTTCATGTTGTAGCATGTATATCCAACTGGAGATTTATTAGATTATTTTAACATCAAATGGACTATGCTTTGGGACTATAAAATAGAAATGATCCAGCTTGGCTGTATATTCCTCTTTGAATAAGAAGTTCAGTGGAAACGAAGGTGCAAAGTCAACATGATATAATTTATTTATAAATAATTTAATATCTTCCTCCAGAAAGCATATTTACTTAGAAAAATGTCCTGCTGACTTCCATGAGAACATAATTTTCATAGGAATATGCTTAGGATTCACATTCTGTATAATAAACTACTTATTTTGTAGGTCTACCCTTTCTCAATCTTATCCTCCTTACTTTCATTTAGTAGGATACTCAGTTCTGTCAAAATAATGTCCTAATGTGGCACAAGAGGCTGAAGCAGGGGTCTCCAACCTTGGTCCCTTTAAGACTTGTGGACTTCAACTCCCAGAGTCCCTCAGCCAGCAAAGCTGGCTGAAAAACTCTGGAAGTTGAAGTCCACAAGTCTTAAAGGGACCAAGGTTGGAGACCCCTGGGCTGAAGAACAGTAAAAAGAATAATTCAATAGTGAGAGTCCTTAATAGTGAACGGAATACTATAATAATATTCTGACATCTCAGCTTCTTCTTCTTCTTCTTCTTCTTTTTTACAGAAGTGACAGTTTCTTTTGTGGAAAAAATGTAAACTATAAATTATAGTTATTTCTTCCATATAGGGCGATTTTAACACAAGCATCATTGCTGTGAAAAGATCTTGTGAAATTCTAGTTAACTACTCTGGATTTGTCATACCTTCAAGGTTGACCAGATCTGGAAACAGACTCTTTAAAATGACTCAGTCTATAGGTAACATAGACTGAGTTTAGCACACATATGTGCTAAACGTTAGGGGGCGGTGCTCATTGTTTCAAAGCTGACGAGCCAGCGCTGTCCAAAGACGTCTCCGTCGTCATGTGGCTGGCATGACTAAATGTCAAAGGCGCATGGAACACTGTTACCTTCCCACCAAAGGTGGCCCCTATTTTTCTACTTGCATTTTTTACATGCTTTCGAACTGGCAGAAGCTGGAACAAGTAATGGGGAGCTCACCCGGTTATGCGGCACTTGGGATTTGAACTGCTGAACTGCTGACCTTTTGATCAACAACTCAGCATCTTAGCCACTGAGCCACCATGTCCCTGACTCAGTCTATAATATAAGGCTATATTATAAGCC